>NC_056744.1:241235538-241308038 GCF_019279795.1 Protopterus annectens
CAAATGAACACACACAAGCACAGACAGACACTCCCACACAAGCACACACACATGCAATCACACACACACACACACACACACACACACACACATGCATACTCAAACACACGCACACACACACAAATACACACAGACATACTCACACATGCACACACACACAAATACACACAGACATACACACACACACATACACACACAAATATACACAGATATACTCACACACACACACACACACACACAAATACACACAGACATACACCCACACATGCACACACACACACACACACACACACACACACACACACACACACACACACACACACACACACACACACACACACACACACACACACGCACAAACGAACACACACAAGCACAGACAGACACGCCCACACAAGCACACGCACATGCAATCACACACACACATGCATACTCAAACACACACACACACACACATGCATATTCAAACACACACACACACACACAGGCACACACAAATACACACAGACATACTCACACACACACACACAAATACACACAGACACACACACGCACACACTACGCACACACACGCACACACACAAATACACACAGACATACACACACACGGACACACACACACAAATGCACACAGACATACACACACACACATGCATATTCAAACACGCACACATACACACCTTTTACCTGTCCTTTATTTTACTGTACATCACGGATTTATTCTCCTATTGTTTCACTGCCTCTCATAAATCAGGGGTAATTACAGCCTGTCAATAATGACAGGCATTTGAGTTTCAGTCATATTACTGCTCACAAACTGCATTGTAATGCTAGACCTGTAGCTCTATTAACTTGCTAAGTTGATTAGAGTAATATTCAACATTTGTCCCTAGTGTCATCTGCATTTTCTCATAACTTTGTCAGGAAGTCTTCAACATGAAGTGTAGAGGAGCTAGCAAGTTAGGCAGGTGCACGGCAAGTGTGCTAAGTAGACCCAAAAAAGAAAAATTGCCAGCACCAAGGAGGATCCAAAATAGGTTTATTAAAGACTGAAATTAGACCGGTTTCAGCAACAAGGCTTTCTTCAGTAGTGCAGTGAGCAAAAGCAATTCAGCATCATCTTATATAATATTAATTAGTAGATTTATGTGACATCACTTCCTGAGAATTCAGTACAATGAAAAATAAGGCATAAAATAATAAGTATTGGTTATACAAATGCTTAATCATAGCTGTATGTAACACATCTCAAATGTAAGAGAAAATATAGGAAAATATAATTAGCTGGTATACCCATAAAAATACAAAAAGATATATACAGACCCAAACTACAAATCTGTACATTAAATATCTATTATTGGATACCATCCACAAAAACCTGTGAGCTAGGATGCAAAATTATTAGTTATATAACTAAATAAAGTAATAAACATACATACACAATGCGAGTAAATTAAAGTTATAATTTATCATTCAATCCAGGGGGAAACAGCCCCCCAAGTTTAATGATCCACCTCTTTTCTTTGGCATTTAAAATGTCATGCCAACCTGTTTTAAAAGATCGATTACCAATAATGTGATCAATGATAGTAAATGTGAATTTGGCCGTGGGATGTTTAATAGAATGTCTATATAATGCATTAGTTAATTTCTTGTTTCTGATGTCTCCTAGATGTTCAGAAATCCTAATACGAAACTGTCTGGATGTTTGGCCAATGTAAAATGCTTGACATGTACAAGTGGCAAGATATATGATCCAATCTGAACTGCAATTCCCAAAGAATTGTATATTATGTATTTGTCCAGTGTTCCTACTTGTAAAACTAGTAGTTTTAAAAATGTATTTGCAAAAGCTGCAATGTCCACATGGGTAAATACCTATAAGTTTATCCCCAGTGAGTGTTCTTTGACTGAGAGTGTCATCAATAGCCCTTGTTTTTTTATAATGTGAAAAAAGTGATCCTAATGTTTTGCCTTTCCTATAAGAAAAATAACATCGTTCACCAAGATAATCTCCCAACAGGGGATGTGAATTAAGTATATTCCAATGAGTATTGATTATATTCACTAGATTGGCACTATTCCTGCCAAAGGTGGTAATAAATCTACATACATCTGATTCCTTATTGTCAGATTTAGTGTTGTATTGGAGAAGAGACTCCCTGGATTTATCATGACTTAGTTGGACTGCTGACTCAATGGTACATGTTGAATAACCTCTAGATAGAAATCTCTTGGTCAGATCTGTATGGTGATTTCTAAGGTCATCCACTGAGGAACAAATCCTTTTCATCCTCAAAAATTGAGATTTGGGTATGTTTCTGATGATATGTTTAGGATGAAAGCTTTCAGCATGCAAAAGAGTATTATACTGTGGAAATTTCCTGTGGACAGATGTTCTGAGAGTATTGTCTCTCTGTCGTGTTAAATGAACGTCCAAATAGCTAATTTCACTCTGACTGTATTCCACAGTGAATTCGATACCCCAGATATTCCCATTCAAGTGTTGAATAAATTCATGGAGGTATTCTTCACCTCCTTTCCATACAAGCCAACAGTCGTCCAGGTATCTTCTCCATATATCTATCTCCGGTATGTAGATGTTGTGCATAGGATCATATATAATCATGTCCTCAATGTAACCCATAAATAAATCAGCATAAATGGGTGCAAAAGATGCACCCATAGCCGTCCCTTGTAGTTGCCAATAGCAGTTTTGTTGAAAATAGAAGACATTCTTCGTAAGTACGTGTTCCACCATGCACAATAATAGGGTATTCATCCCTGGGGGGTATAAATTAGTTTTATTTAGCCAATAATCCAAGGCTTGGAGACCCGCCCAATGAGGGATGCTGGTATAAAGTGATGAAACATCGAGAGTACACATAAGCCATTCTGGGTCCAATTGTGACTCGGAGACAATCTGCAAAAATTCGGTCGTATCCTTTATTCTTGCTCTTATACATGTTAATAATGGTTTCAATTTCTCAGTTAGGAATACTGATAAGGGTTCCGTAAGTGACCCAATACCGGATACAATGGGTCTACCTGGTGGCTGGTGAATGGACTTATGGATTTTGGGAAGTAGATAGAGTTGTTGTTTCGCAGGATCTTTGACAATTAAATGAGTTCTAGTTTTATCAGAGATAATTCCAGAATCAACCGCTTGTTCAAGGAATCCATTAATCTCAGAAGCAAAACTAGGTGTGGGATCAATCTCCATTTTCATGTAGTGATGATGGTTGGATAATTGTCTAAGGCCCTCATTCACATAATACTCAGTGTCCATAACCACCACCGCTCCCCCTTCATCAGCGGAAATAATAACAATATCTGTATTATTTCTGAGTTGTGTAAGTGCAATTTGTTCCTTCCTAGACATATTGTGCCTCATAGTATCCGCAGAACCCAAATTGAAGTGTATACCCTTGATGACTGCCTGCTGGAAAACCGCTACATGTTTATCCATAGGTGGGATAAATGTAGATTTATGGAATCTGAAATCAGATGATCTTTGAGAATTATCAGTTTGATCCTGTTGTTTAAAAAAGAGTTTAAGGTTAATTTTTCTGCAAAAGTCTATTGTGTCAGAAACAAGGATACTTTCGTCAATAAAAAAAACAGGTATAAAACCAAGGCCTTTATTCAATAGGGAATATTGATCATCAGTCAAGACATGTTTGGAAATGTTTAAAACATTGTTACATAGATTATTCACTTCACTATTGACAAAAACAGCTCTTCTAAGTTTGTTACCCCTGTGCTTCCTACCGGCCCTGTGTTTTTTCCCCCTAAAGGGACCTCAGTCCTTCTGCCCCTTTTGGCATTTGGGGAATCTCCAGTATTGGGTATCTCCGTATCTGTGGCTGAGGATTCATCACCAGAACTGATATAGTTGGACCCTTTCTTTTTTAGAATGAATCTTGGTCTCTTTCTATGTATAGAGGAACCATTCTTAGTGCCATAAGCAAACCTCACACCCCTTTGTGATTCAAATTGTTTGCCCTTGTCATAATCATCTTTGTCCCGGGCAAATTTGTGCAATTTCTTATTCTTAAGACTATTCTCCAAAGTTGAAATTTCTTTAGATAATTTGCTTAGACTTCCCTGAAAACTAGTATCTTGTTCAAACTGTTTAAGACTGTTACATGTTTGTTCCACTTCATTAATATTGCTCTGTATTGTTCTCTCATAGAAAGAGGCTAGAATATTAACTCTAGTCATGGCAGCATCCTGTTGTGCTTGTTGCCAGTCTTTCAACAGAGTTTCGTCCGGTGTGCCCACTAGTGGTTGGATTTTACATCTCAATCCTCTAGGGGATATATTCTGTGCTTGATATGCCTTAAACAATTTGTTGTGCCAAATGTTTGTTCTGAGCATCTTAATTTATTTACCTAATTTGAAAAATAAGTCTCCAACTGGATCAGTATTCACCAAGTTATCCAATTCCGTATGTTCAGTACCTATACCAAAAATTTTTAAGTCATCCTTATCAGAGCATAGACCAGAAAGCAATTTGTTAAGATCCATGACAATAAGTTGCAGCAAACCGGATAAACAATTGTGAAGTGGATTATAACAGAAATACTAGGGGTTGACTAAGCAAATGTATTCCAAAACCAAATAGTTAATTTGAATCACAAGGAGCTGAGGTTGCAAATAGAACTATGTACATAAGAGATGGTAAACTCAAATAGATTGACAAAAGATATTCAGCCAATCTTATTGAATGAAAGCCCAGTCTGGATAAATGTAGAAAAATGTATATTGAAAATATACCTATATTATTATTCAGAAGGGCAAACTCTAATGGCTATCTGGCCCTATAGTATACAAGTCAAATGCTATCTGTTGTCAATATCCTATAATGAGTCATACAGTACTAAGTCTAATAGAGAGCAAGCCATGTTGTGTATACATCAAATAATGTCAGTGGCCAAGAAATACAATGATAAACCATACAGGTTATATCAAGATAATTAGGGAAAAGAATATATAAATGCTTGGGCTGATATTATATATCTTTCCTGGAAAAATATATGTTATGAAACCAACAGAGAGCTTCCCATAAATATTAGAGATCCTAAATGGCAGATATTAAGTTCAACAGGCAACAATTATAGATGGAATACCCCAAAATGGAATAGTATTAAACATGTAGTTACTGTGGTTAACAAAACACATAAATATGAAAATTGCTGTCCAAAATGTGGTTGACCTGAGAGTAACTGAACCCAATCAGTATCAACCTGATAAGACTAACCTCAGCCAATATTAATCCAATAAGTCAAGTTAGACATAAATATAATCCCACAAATATATAGCCCAACAGAAGCAAAATGCCAAAAGGACATTAGAGGCCAGTGGACACAAGTATTAATAACAGACTATGATTGTCCTATAAGAATATCCCATAAAGTTCAGGCATGATACTATCTACAGTGATATATGACCACAAATTCTATGCATAATCAAAAAATGCTTTTGTATAGAAAACAATATTTTACCAGCACAATTGCTATATAGCTAGTATGTATAAATGTGGTCCATAAGAATAATATGAGAATAGTAAGGCTGTTACAAATATAAATCCTAAGGTCAAATACAGCTTAATATCCTGCTACTGTGACTTATAAATCGCAATCAAATATAGGTACATACAAAGAAGCTTTTATATAGAAAATGGTGTTTAAACAGCATAAATGCTATAAAACTAGTTAGTATAGATGTAGCCCACAGGAAAATTATAGAAATAATAAGGTTGTTGCATATATAAATCCTAATACAGCTTAATAACCTGTTGCTGTGACTTAAAGTTGCAATCAAATATTAAAGAAAAATGATGCATATGTATAGAGAAAATATATTAAAGATTTATGCAATAATTATTAATGCAAATTCAGTCACTGTTTATACTGTGCTCCAACAGTTCCCTTGATCGAATGTTTAATACAGCGACTAGGCCGACATAATCCAAACAGTCGCATAAGTAGAATGATTATAATAATCCAACCAGTATCGACACCAGATGAGGAAATTCTGCCAAAATATAAACAGTACCTGAATAAATATTGTTGATTAGGACCATCAGATAGTTCTTCAAAAAGTGTGCACCAAAACGCCCAAACAGTCTTTAAAGTCCTTGGTGGCAAAAATATACATAAAAACCCAATAAGGATTCACATAAGTCCTTAATCCAAATGATCGCGATGTTTGAAATGGCAGCGTTGCCCCAATGCATCTAATAATTGTATACGCAGAACATAGAATTATGTACCAATATTGATATCACGCCAATGTAACCCAATGTTGAAAAATACAGCCAAATGATGTTCACAATATCCTGGCGACCAACTGTAGATAATAAAGCGTTAGCCTCAACGACCCTTGGACAACACAGCCAAATTCAAAAAAGATGAAAGTGTACTCGCAGCCACATATAGAATTATGTACCAATGGCGATATGACGCCAATGTAGCACAATGTTGAAACATACAGCCAAATAATGTTCCCAATGTCCTGGCGACCAACTGTAGATAGTATAAATAAAGCGTTAGCCTCAGCGACCCTAGGACAACATAGCTAAATTCAAAAAGGGTGAAAATGTACTCGCAGCCACGTGTATGTAAAAACGGAAAGACACATAGCCTAACTGCATCCCAAATACTCACAGTACATCCTTAGCGAACATGATAATTCGAAAGGAAGCAGCCAAAAGCCAATACTTTAAACAATGAACCGTAATCTGGATGCCATAAATCCAATAGTGTCTATAGCGAACAATCCTCAGCAGCAGACACAAAAGATGGCTACCTGACTGGTAGATCCCCCAAATGCCAACAGCCAGCGAAAAACAGAAAGCAATGTAGTGTAGAGGAGATAGCAAGTTAGGCAGGTGCACGGCAAGTGTGCTAAGTAGTCCCAAAAAAGAAAAATTGCCAGCACCAAGGAGGATCCAAAATAGGTTTATTAAAGACTGAAACTAGACCGGTTTCAGCAACAAGGCTTTCTTCAGTAGTGCAGTGAGCAAAAGCAATTCAGCATCATCTTATATAATATTAATTAGTAGATTTATGTGACATCACTTCCTGAGAATTCAGTACAATGAAAAATAAGGCATAAAATAATAAGTATTGGTTATACAAATGCTTAATCATAGCTGTATGTAACACATCTCAAATGTAAGAGAAAATATAGGAAAATATAATTAGCTGGTATACCCATAAAAATACAAAAAGATATATACAGACCCAAACTACAAATCTGTACATTAAATATCTATTATTGGATACCATCCACAAAAACCTTCAACATGAACCTTTAGTGATATGCCCCCCCTCATGGACACACTTCCATGCCTTTTAACTGCCACTGATTTAACAGACTTCTCTTCATTTGCTTATACCTGTAGTGTAACACATATCTCATGGGCTATTACACTCAGTTAATAATGTCTGACAATAGGATTTCATACTTCTTATTGTTTAGAAAATACATGAGACTTCAAGAGGAAGCTCTTCTTGAAGTCTATGTTTTCCATAAGAGATTAAATGTCTGTTTATTTAAGCAGCTGATTTCTATACCAAGAGTACAAGGCTTAAACCTTTCTCTCTCTTATTTTCAAAGTGATTTAGGGTAATATTTAAATAATACTTAAATAATCTCCATTGTGTCTAGAGTCAGTAGAGAGAATTACAGCTCTTCTTTGCTTAAGTGCTGTTCTCTTTACCAAGGATACTGTGTTTGAAGCTTTTTCCCTTTGAATTTTTTAATGACTTAAGGCAATTGAAATATTATCTCTGAGGTCTAGTGACAGTGTAAAGAATCCTAGCACTGCTCTGTTTGCTCAGGTATCAGCTTTAGGAGACTTTTCCCTCTTGTTTTTAATTGCCTTGAGTAATACTTGAGTATCCATGGTATCTAGTCTTCTCCCACTCATATGTCTTTTGTTCTATAAGGATGTTGATCTATTAACTGTTTGTGATGTGTGTTGATCTAGTGACTGTTTAAGTAATTGTAAGATAATAGGTAAAAATATCACTGGTATCTAGTGTTCGGTTCTGCTCATACATGTTCAGCACTGCAAAACTGCTGTTCCATTAACTTTCTAAATGAATTTAGAGTATATAAATTTCAGTGGTATCTAGAGTCACCCCCATATTGCAGGATATGCTTGTTAGTCTAAGGGAGTTTAGAGGTGTAACAACCCCATGCACACACAAACACACACACAAACACACACACACACACACACACACACACACACACACAAACACACACACACACACACACACACACACACACACACACTCTCTCACCTGAATCCAGTCATTCCTCTGCATACACTGACATATGAACCCTCACTATTATATATCCACTAAGTCCCTGGTACTTACCTACAATGAGATCTCACCAACCAACAGTTATTCAACTTGGCTGGTTACTCAGACAAGCGATTCATTTCTTTAATGCAAACATTTCAGGGGCAGATCATATGCCTAATTAGCATATGTTGCTACCTCATATTAGCATATAGCTCAACTGAGGAGATGGTACAGCATGATAATCTTAAGATGGCAATGGATCACTTAGATGGACCTGTCTCTGAATCAGAAAGGGTGGTAGCTGACAGTGTTGAGGCCTGCCGCTGGACACAGCCCAGTCCATTGTCAAATCAAATGATTGGAGTGTGATGGAAAGTCACAGTTTTGATTCACAGAATGGCCTTAAGTTTCCACATTTTGTGAATCATATATCTTGAGCTAATATTCCAATAGTCTTATGACAGTAAAACTCTTGGTTTACTTTTGTATTTTAATTAATGAATTCACTCATATACCCACTTACATATGTAGGCATGCATGTTTAATGCATTATTTATTCATTATATTTATTGACTTGGAATTTCTTCTTGGGGGATTTCATTTTCAGTGGAGACTTAGAGAGAAATCTACAAGTCATTAAATAAAAGCTCATTGAATTACAACAGTAATAAAAATACTTATTTATTTGCTGAGTGTGTAGGTAGGCTGGTGTGAAAACCCTTTTTAATCATGACCCAAAAGTACAGGAAAAAAAATCAAACAACATTAACATTCAAGAACCACATAATACTTAAGAGCACACAATACCTAAGAACATGTGCAAAATCAAGAGTATTAAAAGGTCTTGGAACAAAACGAAGCATCAGAGACTATCCATGTGCAACTAACAGTGGGTAAAACTGCCTTCCAGTTTATAGCCTGCTACAGACCACCCTCCCAAACCCAGGAACCCCACTCGGCCTTCCTGAGAACACTGGAAAATATGAAGGTCTCTCCAAACACCATTATATTGGGCGACTTCAACTACCCAAACATAGACTGGGAGCATTACTCTAGCTCCAACACCCTAGCCCAAAGGTTCCTAGAATTTATAAACTCAAATGCTATCGAACAACTTGCTTCAACTCCCACAAGAGTGGAAAACATACTGGACCTGATCATCACCAACATGGGGACTCTATGCTCCAGACCAGAAGTGTATCCCTCACTGGTAAGATCAGACCATAAACTAATCTCACTGGATATTCACATCCAGACCCCACCCCCTGCCCAGAAAACCACAGTGAAAAACTTCTCTAAAGCAAATTTCACACTCCTCAAAACTGAGGTGGAATCCTTCAAAGCCCTCGGGCCTGTGGAAAATACGGCCCAGACCGCAGAATCCTTTATAAATGCATTCTATGAACACCTTCAGGAATGCATGGATCATGCGATCCCAAATAAAACCAAGACCCAATCCTCCAAAGGCAGACGTCCTGTCTGGTGGACCCCAGCCATAAACAAACTATACAATAGAAGGAGGAAGCTACTAAATGATAGAGCAAAATCCCAAAAAGGGAAGGCATCACTGATCAGTATTAGCAAAAAACTACGGGCACACATAAAATTGTCTAAGGCCAGCTTTGAGAGAAAAATTGCACAGGACACTAAGGTTAATTACAAGGCTTTCTTTAGTTATGTTAGGAACCTGGGTGGTAATTCCCAGATATGCTCAGATTTAGTCCAAAATGACAAAAAATACACCAAACCCACAGACATTGCCAACATCCTAGCTGACAGGTTCAGTGCAAACCCCCCCTCCCCACCAAAAGGGCAAATATCTATTCCAGCAGTGTGCTGACCCCTGACATCTCAGATGCTCAGGTAAGAGCCGCCCTCTCCAAAGCAAAAAACACAGCATAAATGGGACCAGACGGTGTCCCGGGCTGCGTCCTACATGAACTCCAAGAAGAGCTAAACCCAAACATAAAACTACTGTTCAATCTCAGCCTTACTACAGGATATGTGCCCAAAGAGTGGCGTACAGCAACAGTGGTCCCTCTCCATAAAGGTGGTGCCTCAACGGATCCTGGAAACTATCGCCCCATAAGCCTGACTAGCTTGGTCTGCAAAGCTATGGAAAGGATCATCATGGACCTCATAAATAAAGATATTGGGGACCTACAAACACTGGATCCTACCCAGTTTGGCTTTGTTAAGGGCAGATCCTGCCTCTTAAACCTGGTTGATTTCTTTGAAACAGTCACCAAGGCCATTGACGAGGGAAGGTGGTCCACACAGCCTACCTGGACCTCGCAAAAGCCTTCGATACAATACCCCACTCGGGCATTATAGATAAGCTCACCAGCTTAAATATAAACCCCTATGTCACTAGATGGATTGCAAACTGGCTCAAGGACAGAACCCACATGGTTAGAATTGCTGGAGCCATGTCAGACTCCAAACCAGTTACAAGTGGTGTCCCACAAGGCTCAGTCCTGGGACCTCTCTTGTTCGGTATATATTTCTCGGAGGTACAGGCCAACACGGAAGGACTGTGGCTGACCAAGTTCGCAGATGACTGCAAACTGGGTGCCATAATCGACTCTCCAGCCGAAACAAGCATCCTCCAAAAGGGCCTCATAGAAACAGACAACTGGTGCCAGAGCCATGGCCTCAAGCTAAATGCCAAAAGGTGTATAGTCATCCCCTTTGGCAAAACCAAGTGCCCACAAATTACCACATAGGTGGTAATCCATTAAGTACAGAAGAAGTAATTAGGGACCTGGGGACCCAAGTTGATAGCAATCTCTCATTTGACAACCACATGGCCAAAGTGGTTAGAAAAACATTTTATATAGCCCACCTAATCATGAAGGGATTCACATCTAGATCAGGGGACGTCATCATGCCTCTTTACTCATCCCTCATCAGGCCCATAATTGAGTACAATGCCCTTTTGGGATGTACCTTACCAGACACCTGCAGCAACTGGAAAGAACCCAAAAGTACCTCACCAAGAGGATCAAAGGGCTCAAACAGATGCCATATGCTGCCCGGTTAAAGAAACTCCAGCTCTACTCAGTGGCATACCGCCTGTTCAGAGGCGATCTGTGCCTGACGTATAAAGCCATGTCCAACCCGGAATTAATGGACATGCTGCACCTCAGAAAATCCAAATCCCATCGAGCTACGCTCGAGAGACTTGAACCTCAGCACTGAAATAAATAGGACATGCTGGAGGGACAGATTCATAACCCAGAGGCTCCCTTCACTCTGGAATAAAATCCCAGTCCAGGTTAGGCAGAGTCCCTCATTGACTCTCTTCAAGAGGAATCTTGATGAGTGGATGGGAGATCGTAGGTTTACCCCGGGTATCACTTCTGTGTCACTGTTAGACAGAGGCACAGTATACTAACCTCGAAAAAGGGCATAGCAAAATAAATTTAAAATGGGTGGCGAAAGCCAAACACATTCTGGCTAGGCTTATAAATGCCCTAGGGCAGATAGCCTAGTATGAACCTATGAACCTATGAACCTATATCCTTATGTTTGTTACAGAGTCTTATGTACAGACAGCCACTGCTGAGATAGAATTAAGAATAAAGCTACATTTTCTTATAATATTTATTGTGCATACATAAAGCCCATTTTGAATTCCAGCACTTCAGGAAACAAGCAGGACTACATTTAGGACAAAAAGCATGGAAACCCTGTCATACTGCTGGTAGCATACTGCTAGAATTCAACATTTCACAGTGACGGTTTTGCTGGAGGTAGTGTGCTATTTGATAGCAAATGGGAAGGTTAACCATTTTCTGTAAAGCACTTACACACATTTTCCTTGTTAAATCTTCAGAGAACTTCTTTCTAAACTCAGAGATAGATTCCTGGCCCCTTAATTTAGATGACTCTTCTCTATAATGCTGGACCTAGTTGGAAAAAGGTACAGTTTCCCATAGCTGTTTTACAGTGAAGTTTGCTTAATACAATAGCTTTTTCCTGGCTATTTCTTAAGAAGTAAAGCTA
Source organism: Protopterus annectens (assembly GCF_019279795.1). Lineage (NCBI taxonomy): Eukaryota > Metazoa > Chordata > Ceratodontiformes > Protopteridae > Protopterus > Protopterus annectens. The sequence goes on from NC_056744.1 coordinate 241,247,871, forward strand.
GTCTTGGATGGGCAATGTAGTTTCCATCTTAAAGGTATGCTATAGCCAGTATTTGGTATTTTAATGAAATAGTAAAATGAATACAGTTAAATGCAAATGCAAAGTTAAGAGTTAGGTGCAAAATAATCAAAGAAGATATGAATAAAGATACCCAGTAAATCACCTCGAGTAGTTTGACATATGCTGTAAACCAAGTAGTTCTAAATTCTGTCTAATGAAGCAAAACAAATACAGAAATTATGCCAAGAATCAGTGATTTAACATTACATATCCAGTATAACCAGGTTGTCTCTAAAAATTACAACTAGCTATGAAATGTGTCAGTTGGTGTAACATATATTTAATATTCAGAAGGTAGACTTCCTAAAACACTGTATCTAGTCTTTGTGGGGAAGTATTTCTGTATTACAGTTTAATTTCATAGTTTCATATTTTCGTAGTATAGTACTAGGCTATCTGCCCTGGGGCATTTGTAAGCCTAGCCATAGTGATGTGGCATTTGCCACCCCATGAAATGGTACAAAAATGTACAGAATAAATTTAGAATACTGTGTCTAGTAGTGACACAATGAAGGTACCCTTATATAATAGAATTAGTTTACTGTGCCCCTGTCTAGCAGTGACACAGATGTGACCCCTGGGGTAAACTTTTGATCGCCCATCCACTCATCAAGATTTCTCTTGAAGAGAGTCAGTGAGGGGCTCTGCCTAATACGAACTGGGATCTTGTTCCAAAGCATGGGAAGCATCTGGGTTATGAATCTATCCCTCCAGCATGTCCTATTCATACTTGTGCCAAGGTTTAAGTCTTTAGCTCTCGTGGTCCTGATGGACTTGGATTTTTTGAGGTGGAGCATGTCCATCAGATCCTGATTGGACATGGCCTTGTACGTCAGGCAGAGATCACCTCTGAGCAGGCGGTATGATACTGAATAGAACTGAAGTTTCTTTAGTCTGGCAGTATAAGACATATGTTGGAGACCCTTGATCCTTTTGGTGAGGTACTTTTGTGGTCTCTCCAGCTGTTGCAAATGCCGGGTGAGGTACATGCCAAATGGGGCATTGTACTCATTGTACTCAATCATTTAACAATAATATTTGCAGTAGAACACAAAATATCAAGGGTGTGAGATAAATATGTGCAGTAATTTGGTAGTATTGCAGTTTATAGGATTTTACTAAAGTCAAGAAGGACATCGACCAATTCAGATATATCATCTAGCACTGCTGGGAGTGAATTTTTCTGACATATACCAGGTGAAAATTTATGATCACTTATCTGTTTTCCAGACTGGTTTAAAGTATGCAAATGAAGTGCAATAGTTGTTATGTAAGGGCAACCTACTGCAAAAACAAGGAATAAGTTATGTTAAGTAGCCGTCATGCAATTTAGTGCTGTTGATATGGAAGTACATTCTCTGGTCTCTAGTTCATGCATATAATTTCCCACTGATTCTAGTTACATGAAGGAGTTTAAAGAATACTGTGTTACTCATAACATGTATGTCTAAGCAAAGATCATCCTTCAGGAATCTGTACAACACTGAGATGAATAACATAGATTTTAGTGTCTCAGAGTGTCAAAGGTTTCTGACTCTTGAGATCTTTTTGGTGAAGAATTAATGAGGTCTCTCATGTTGGTTTAGATATTTAGCGAGGTGTGTACCAAGACAGGCATTATATTAAGTGACGGACCTAATAAGGGAGGAATAAAGCAGGGCTATAACTTCTTTGGACCTAACAGAAAGGGTACATTTTGTAATGTAAAAGTCCTTGGGTCACCCCTGAAAAAAGGCCATTGGCCTAATGGCAATTACCCAACAAATTTTGTAACCATTGCAGAGACATGGTGATCAAATGACAGAATGTTATCAAACTACAACCAACTGATTTCAGTACATCTTTGGAAATTATTTACTGTGAGTACTGAAGTGTTCTTCATCCCAAAAGTGGGGCACTGCATTGTCAAATCTGCCCTGTACTTTTTATGTATATGTGTATATATATATATATATATATATATATATATATATATATATATATATATATATATATACATATATATATATATATATATATATATATATATATATATATATATATATATATATATATATATATGTATATGTGTGTGTGTGTAAATGTTTTGTCTATCTTTTAGCTCATTTGTGCATCTACCCCTGGCCATGCACAGAAACACTCGATCATATTTTCTGTCTGCGTCTTAGGAGCTACCTTTTCGAATCTAGCATAATTAACCAAGCCATAAATTACAGAGCCAGAAATTGGTCTACTGGATCAGTGCCCTACTCTCAAAAAATGTAAAAATAAAAAAAAAAATGCAAACATAAATAAACTGAAGTGATTTATGTCACATTCCAGTTCAGAGACAAAACTCCCTCTCTTTCTTCAAGTTGGCCAGCAGGAAAAAATGCAAAGAAAACAAAAAGTTAGACACTGAAGACCAGTTGCCATCTGCTGACTGTGTCAGATTTAAATGAAAATGTATCTATACTTCAAGCAGTACTGATGCTACATTTGTTGAAGGAAACTATGCAGGCCTTGAGATTACATCTAGGATTAACATACCAAGAATTTGTCTGGTCTAACCATTTCTTATAGGTTCATAGGTTCATAGGTAGGTACTAGGCTATTGGCCCTAGGGCCTATATAAGCCTAGCCAAAAAGGTACCCTGGCTTTCGCCCCCAAGAAAATTATTTTCCTGTGCCCCTTTCGAACAGAGCCACAGCGTTGATCCCCGGGGTGAATTTCCTAGTTCCCATCCAATCATCACGATTTTTCTTGAAGAGTACTAATGAGAAGCTTTGTTTGATATACATAGGTAGTTTGTTCCAGAGTATGGGAAGTCTCTGGGACAGGAATATCCCTCCAGCATGTTCTGTTTATTGTGGTGACAAGGTTTAGGTTTCTAGACCACGTAGCTCAGAGGGATTGGGATTTCTTTAAGTGGAGCATGTCCAACAGCTCTGGGTGTGACATCGCTTTGTGTTAGGCAGAGATCGCCTCTGCGTAGGAGATATGCGATGGAGTAAAGCTGGAGTTTTTTGAGACAGTCTGCGTAGGGCATCTGTTTGAGGCTGGTAATCCTCTTTGTGAGGTATTTCTGCAGTCTTTCCAGTTGTTGTAGATGTCTTGTGAGGTACATACCAAAGGGGGCATTGTACTCTATAATGGGTCTAATGAGTGACGAGTAGAGGGAACAATGACCTCTTTTTTGTTGGATGAGAAACCTTTTGTGATGAGGTGTGCCATGTAGAAGGATTTCTTGACTACTGTGGTGATGTGATTATCAAAGGAGAGACTACTGTCCACCTGTGTCCCAAGATCTCTTATCACACTTTTGGTGTTAAGTTGACTACCACCTATGTGGTAGATCATGGGTACAGAGTTTTTACCAAAGGGAATAACAATGCACATTTTGGCATTGAGCTTGAGGCCATTGCTTTGACACCAGGCATCTGTTTCAGTGAGGCCCTTTTGTAGGATGTCCACATCGTTAGGAGTTTCAATTATGGCTCCTAGTTTGCAGTCTTCTGCGAACTTCATTAGCCAAAGACCTTCTGTGTTAACCTGTACTTCAGAGAAGTGGATACCAAACAGGAGAGGACCCAGGACTGAACCCTGTGGTAGTCCACTTGTCACTGGTCTGAAGAATGAGATTTGATTACTAATCCTAGTTTGCAACATCAGCAAACTTGGTTAACAGTAGCCCACAGATATCAGCTTTCATGCCAGATAGGTATATACTAAAAAGGAGGGGCCACAAGGTAAATCCTTGTGGGACAGCACTACTGATACATGTCTCCCTAGAGAACAACCTCTATCCTTAATGGGGTGGCTCAGTCAAATAGCCACTTATGTGTTGATTGAACTATGCGGGAGGTACAACGCCTTGAGAGAGTTTGTCTATAATAACAGCATGTTGAATTATTTCAAACTAGTTGACAGCTTCTATATGGACAGCATCACCTTAGTAATCCAATCAAAAATAACAAAACAGGTAACCGGAACCACAAAACTTTTCAAAGTATAAAACTTTAATATGGAAAATTAACACTGCCGAGCAATAAAAACAATTGCAACAATGAAGCAATGATAATCCTTTCAAAGAATTCACTGTGGCCGATTAAGGATGATCTGCTTTTTACAAAGTCAGACTGCTATGTATTAAGGGCTATAAGGTCACCCATAGTTATTCTTTGTTTAGACATAGTATGCTCCATAATCTTGCAAATAATGTGAATCAGGCTAATGGACTCATAGTTTCTAGTATCAGTAGGAGGAGCACATTTATGTAAAGGCATCACAACAGTTATTCTTCACACCTCAGGGATGTGCCTAGCAGAGAGAGACTCAGGTTGAAGAGCTGATGGAAGGGTTTTGCTAGATGGGACTTAAGACTTCTCATCAGACATCTGTGGACACTGTCTTGATCCTTTGATATGTATTTGCAATTCTGGAAAATGCCAAAAGAACTTGGTCCAAATTAATAACAGGAAGTTAGTTGTAAAAAGGAATGGGGCAGATGAAACCTTGGATTGGGTTAAACTAGAAGAAAATTTGTGTGCAAGAATACTAGCAATGTGCTCAGTGTCAGAGAAAGAGATACTATTATGGCTAAGTTGGTTGCCCTTAAGCTTCCTAGCATAATTGTAAAAGGCCTCATGGCTGTCTTTTGAAGTGGTCTTGAATTTCCTAATCATAAGGGACTTACTTATCAGTTTTAAATTGCTTTTATTTGATTATATATAATTTATACAAATGTCAATGCTTTCGAGTGTAAAGTTCAGAGATATTGTTTAATCTGTCAACATTCCTTAGTTGTGCATTGATATTACCAAGATTGGAATTTGCTATGTTGGATGTGCATCAGGTGAATTCTGCCTAAGATAGGCACCACATGGTTAACACATATCTTAAACAACATGGGAAGAATGAAGGGAGACATGTGCAGGTTGGTCTAGTGATCATTTCATACTATGCAGGTATGCACTGAATACCCTTAGAATTACCCCAGTTTGTGTATGTGTAAAGACAGTAACCTGATCTCTACCACGATGTAAAAAAGACACACTTGAGAATCCAAAAGGCAGTAAGCAGAAATTAAACAGCAAATATTAAAGTAGAACACTTGTAGTTAAAAGTCCATGAAGCAGTCAGACAACGTAGCAAAATTGTAGTAAAAAAGCTCCTTTAATCCAAAAAATAGTGGGTAACGGTAAGCGCTGGGTGCAACCACGCTTCCTCAGACAAAGAAAAACCCCACATACACTGTTTAAATAGCATAAGCTAAACTCTAAATTATGTCAATTAAACTGTGTCAATTAAACTAATTGGCAACAAGTGCTTTAAAGAAAAAATAGCCTAACTAACATCCATCTAGCAACTGTACAGCAGTATAAAATGCAAAACGTAACAATGCAAAATCACAAATATCAAGTTTCAAGACCATATCCAAAGACATATCATCTGTGAAATCATTTGTAAACATTAATTAAACAGGGAATAGGACAAAGAGAAGCAAATGCAAGAGATAAGTATCAATTGCAGGTTAGCGTAAGGCTAAACGAACCAACAAAGGTGTCACTGAGACACAACTTCTCCCTCTGCATTCCCCAAACACAACTTTACAGATATAAATCTCCTAACCATTTAATGGTAAAATAAAATATTGATAAACAATAGTTATTTTTGCAACAAATAAAGAATATATACATATATAATGATTAGTCAGAAAATGCAGTTTAACACCAGTAACATGTTACGAAAAGCCAAGTAACTAAAATTAAAATCAGACTAATCTATCTAAACATCGGACTGTAAATAAACAATAAAACTTGTGCTTAGCAAAAGATGTAAACGTGCTAGCTAATAGAGGCTTTATAAGCAAAACTATAAATAAGATTGTATATAAAACATACCGCTGTTAAGTATAGTTTCCGTCCAGTGAAAGACAAATGCTTGCAATACAGCTACCGATTAACACTAAGCATGTCTTTTTAGGACAGCTTACTAACACAAGGCAACAAGCAAAAAGCAAAACAGCCTTATCGGTCTAGAAACTAGATCGTAAACTTATACTAACAAAAGATATAAATGTGCTAAGTGTCAAAACATTATATACAAAACTGCTTATAAAAAATATGTTTGCAACATACCGTTACTAAGTATGATTTCCGCTCTTTTAAAGGCGAATGCTTGTAGTGCAGCCTCCAATTAACACTAAATATATTTATACAGAGCAATTTGCTACTACAAATCAACAAATAGATAATAAAAGAAATATAAAAAATATAAAAAAATGCCTAACATATTATTTATGCCTAGGGAATTTTATATGAATATATATAAATATAACTATACTGAGTATCAATAACATTATAAACAAAACTGTTTATAGAAAGTGTGTTTGCAACATACCGCTACTAAGTATAAATTCCGTTCTTTAAAAGCGAAAGCTTGCACTGCAGCCGCCAATTAACACTAAATGTATTTATTTAGAGCAATTTGCTACTACAAAGCAGCAAATAAATAATAAAGAAAATATAGAAAATACCTAACACGTTATTTATATCTAGAGGACTCTATATATCTATATATAAATGTTATAGTGTCTCTCGAGTATCATTTTATAATATAAGAAATATATATACATATAAAGATATATTATGATAAAATGCTTCATGGATAATATACAAAAGTAAAAATAAAGATATATATAATAATGTATGAATGAAGATAATATATTTAAATGTACATGAAGTCAATAGCTATGAGTTATGAGATCATATACATAAAATAAATTGTATAATTAAGTCAGTATTTAAATTTATCATATATTCATACCATTTTAACATGGGAATCAAGAAATATGTATAAAATTTTTTTATATATTATAACCTTAATATTCCAATTTCAAGAAAGTGCATAAAGAATTAGAAAATAGAAATTTTAAAACCAAAATATCCAAAAAAATATCCAAAAAATAATTGATGAAATTTGTAACTATAAACTATAATTCAAAAATATATATATATATAACCTAACTTATAAATTCATTTATTTATTTCCTATACATAATATACAAATTTATTTATTACAAAATATAAAAAATGAAAATCTAAAATATGATAGAATAAAATATTATAGACTTACAGTCATTTTATATTAACAGTTAATTTAACGTTTCCTAGTATTCAAAATAGGCTTAATAGACACAAAAGTATTAAGCCCAGGATAATTGTGAGCATTAAACTTCAATATCCATCTAAGCTCTGCTAAAGCTAGGCTATTAGAATCATCTCCCCCTCTAACATTTAAAGGCACCAATTCTAGTACTCTAAACAGAAATGTATGGTCTTTATGAACTTTTATATGCTGTGCTAAAGCATTTGTATCTGATGCTTTCTTGATTTCGTATAGATGGTTATAAATACGATCAGCTAATCTTCTTTTCGTAAGCCCTATATAGAAAGCAGTGCATTTTATACAAGTAGCTAAGTAGACCAGATTTTTCGAGTTACATGTAGCTAATGTATTAAAACAAAAGGTAAAAGCTAAGGAAGGATGGGTAAATGTTTTAGAATTTAGAATTTAGAATTACCCCAGTTTACTAGCCAGTTACTGAAATCAGTTATTTTATCCTTGCATTTAAGCATAATTTATGATGAAGACAAGACTACTCAGTGGTATGGCCCCATTATCTTTGAAACCATGAACCAGGAGTTCAACAATGTCTCTCAGCATTTCCTCCAGGTCAGAATGGCTAAGATAGTTCACCTCCCGCATGAGCATCTAGAAGGTCATAATTATATCTTGGGTGGTATATGGAGCTAAGGACTTCAGTGACTGCACCAATTCTAGCACAAGAGAGGCAGATTCCACCCTATTCTTTGCTAACCTGGAGAGTCTTGTGTCTGTATTCTGGCATGTGCTGTAGACTTCTGGGACCTTAAGGGTAGATGTTTGCAGTACAGGAGACTCCCATGTGCAGTAGATATGGGTGTGGGTGTAGGTGGCATATATATTGGCTAGGTGAATGAAGTAAAATAGTAGATATGTCTAGGAAGTGTAGGAGACTTCAGCAGGAAGTTATTTACCACTGCAACATTCGTCGGTGTTATGTTGTGGACCTGTGGTAATGTAGTGTTGTTATGTTGAGTACTGATCATTAGGGGACAGATTAATGCATCTGTCACAAGTGAAAATAATATGTCTTCGAACAAGTGGGTTGTCATTTAATTTGAGGCATTTGCTACACTACCTCAGAGAATCAAGCACTAATAGGCCACCTAAGGATGAAGCGAAAGTACGCTGGGAGTCTTTGGTGACAGATGGTGTTTTAGCACAGATGACAACTAATGGAATGCACAAACATACACTTCTTCTATCGGCTTTTCCCGGTTAGGGGTCGCCACAGCAGAACTCCAGTCCACTAATGATTGGCAGTAGATTTTTAAGGTGCTGAGGTGCCAGCCTGAATGCCCAACCTTCAACAAAGGCACGCCCATTCACGCATGTCTTTTGAACACCACTCGACCGTGTGGAGAACATGCAGACTCCACACAGAAGGCGCTCCAGCCGAGAATCAAATGGGAGAACCTCTTGCTGTAAGGAGACAACGCTACCGCTGCACCACCATACAGTTCTAAAATCATTGCAAATCAATGATGGCTGATGGCACAAAATGTTTAACCAGCTTAGCTATAAAAGCAAGTGGTATCAGTTTTGAATGAGAATCTGAGTGAGGATAATTTGTTACACCTGAGGTTTTCTGTATATACTTTATTCTGGGGATATGGAATACAGCAGGAGAGCACATTCATTTAATTATTTTAAGGGCAGGGCCTTAGGCAAATGACACGTCTGTGTTTACTAATGCGAACTAATGAAAGAAGAATGGGAGGGAATGTTGTAGTCAAATTAACAACAACACTGATTTCCTATGACTTATCAAAAGACACTGTTATTTTATCTTCTAAGCAGTTTCTTGATATGCAAGAGAGAAAAGGATTTTAACACGCACTGCAATAAAAATGCACACTGCAATTCAACAAGAAAACAGTATTAAATTTCTCTTTCATTTATAGCAGTCTGTTCTGCGGCAGAGTCTTTTTGAGGGAAATTCCTCAGAAACATCTGGAATTGTCCTTCTGCAGCTATACAACATACACACTGCAGAGAATAAAAAATACACATTTAACATACCTCTGTATGAAAATAAATGTATTTATTTAGTCTTTTGAATGGAAATGGCCACCTTTGAAGATTCTATTTCCTCTGGGGTAAATGTGAAAAACCATCAGTTACATAATACATAGGTTCCTGGATTCACAAGTTAGTACTATGCAGGCAATTTGGACAACTATAAACAACATGGCCATGGACATTAGGAAACATTGTCAGAATGTTTACACCCTTTCCTGTCAAGGGCCATAATAATAATCACTGTGGAAAATTTATGTGAACCCCTCTGATCATCAAGACTTAGCATGACTGTCCCTATCACTAAGGGGATTAAGACCCATCTCTGAGCCAGGTAGCTAATGTTTGACCAGCAGGCCATGGAGCTCATAGGAACAAAGCAGAAGGATGTGAGTAAGTAGCATATTACTCACTCATCCAAGGAAAGGGGAATGGTTTGTTTCACTGTTTGGATGACACCCAGTGGGAGCTCTGTGTGGGGTAACCCATAGAGTCTGGGCCAAAGAGATATGTTGCTGGGTGCAGCTACATTGGTGAGTGGGTAGTTGTGTGGGTAAGACTGACGGCATCAACATCCCTCAGAAGCCACTTGACGTATGTGATATTAAAAGCTCCGGAGAAGAGAGGGAGCCTAGATGACAGTCTCATGATCATCTCTTATCTCGTCGAGGAATGAATAGGCTGGCGATTACTCTTCCTCCTTTGAGGAACAAATGGACTTGGGGTTGATTGTCAGCAGGCAGTGGGGATAAAACAATAACACAAAGGAGACTAAGGTGTTATGTCACTTAAAATGCTTGGGGAGTATATTCCTTAAGTAGAGAATCATTTGGGTAATAGACATCCCACCAATAAGTCCTACTTATTTTACAGAGGAAAATGAGACCCTTGGAGTCAGTTTTCCTAAAGCTATTAAGAGTTTTTGAGGTAAAAATCTAGTTAGAAAAGCAAGCTAGAGATCTCCACATAGAAGTCTGTATGAGATGGAAAAGCTGAAATACATTTTAGTCTGGATAGCCAAGCCATCTTAACTATTTGCCACAGTTCATTAAAAAATGTTGAAGTCTTTTGAACTGGGATAAATGTTTAATGAGATATATACCAAGCAAAGCATTATACTTAATGACCATCCTAACACAGCTGGAATATAGGGATACTAAGATGTTAGTGAATCTTGAGGGTATACTTTTATTAGTTATCTGAACAATGAAAAAAAAGATTTTCTTACTGTAGTTGATAGTTGATGATGAAAGAGCAGTCCATTGACACCAAACATGTCCAAATCACCGTTATGTAGTGTTCTATTTAAGTGATAATTCATGGGAAAGTCTTGTATCCCAAATGTGAATGCCATGCACAGAGCATCAGGTGCTGATTCTATGTAACCCTTCAAATATAAGTGTCTGTGGGGGAATCAATAATTAGCACAAAACGTTATTAACATCAAAGCTTGTACATCTGTCATGACATCAGCGAAGTAGATGTCACAGAGAGGAGTATCCAGAAGAAAAAAAACACTGAGGGAGCCCACTAGTAAACAAGCCATTAGACAAGATTGTAACGAGACTAAGATCTATTCCACAGTTTTACAAAAAAATACAAATAAGGGTAATGGGACAATAACCTCCAGAGTCAGGTTTAGCAGCACCTGTACATAGTGGCACTACAATTGCTCTTCTCCTGATAACAGGTTAAAAACCTGTGGTCAGCAGACTGAGATTAAACATTTTAAGGTGGTGTACAGCAATAACATAATATTTTGACAAGAAATCAGACTGTTGTTCTTGTCCAGGCTCATGGGGCTCTTAATTTTACTGTTGTTTCCAGTATTTGGTCCATAATCTCAGTGGGAGATGTAATGTCAAAAGATTAATTGGATGGGGATATTGGAATGTGACTAAGAAGAAAAGTTTAAATTAAATTGTCAGCCAGGACATTTGTTATGATTTCAGCATCAGATTTAATAAAGGAAGGGACTTTTCTGGAAAAAAACCCCTCTAAACCTACATAAACTACAGGCACTGCTGGTGATTCTCTGCTTGGGGGGGGGGGTTAACCTATATATATTTTTTTGTCTGTGAGTTGCTTAAACTGATAGAGCTGCTTTCTGTTTTACCTGATCCATTTTGTTTTCAGTTTTAAGAAATCTGCTTGGCCTGGTGTTTTTGTTCTATGCGAGAGATAGACACTGAAATGATCTAGGCTGCGCATTTCATATTTGTTTTTTTTTTTCCATTGGGTAAATTGTTTCTTTACTGATACTTAAAAACACAATGAATTTCTTGGTCTTTGTCTTTTCTGAGAAGATCCAAAGCCTGCATACACTACAAGCATTGCTAGTTATTTCCCACCCACCATGCCATTTCTTGATCTGCTTTTTAAAGTTGGTGATTTTAAGCTGCCCACCCTTACTGTAAATTGGGTTTTATAAGCTTCTCCCTTACTGTAAATTGGGCTTTATAAGCTTCTCCCTTTCTGCACTGCTTTTGATATCTTCAATTATTTATTTGCCTTTTCTTGTACTTATTTTGAAAAAGTGCATTTTGCTTCCCATTGTCTATTGTACTGATTTACTTGCTCTGAATCCATTATCTAGCTAGTTGTTAGATAAATTAGTGTATGTTTGCACTCCAGCAAGCACTTTTCTGTGTTTTTACATCAAGGTCAGTAGATTTTCCATCTAGTCACTGGGAGGTAGCCTGGTCTGTTTAGGCTGAGGAAACACTTGAGGTTTCGGCATATAGCTTTATTGATTGGAGGGCTTAGTAAGCAGCTTATCTTGTTTTTAGTGCCTCTATAAATTATATACAACGAGTGGCTATTGGGCCATTTCTACAAGTACATTTATTGAATAATCACACTTTTATAAGCTGTTTAAAGCACACTGCAGTATCTGTATCTTTAAAGTTTGTTTGTGGTATAATTTCTCTCCAGACACTCCTTTACTGCGCTTTTATATTAGGAGGACTGGGATTATTCAACTAGTGGCAGTAGGTATTTACCAGGTCTATCTGAGCTAAGAAGTACACAGAAGGGCTCTAAGCATAGTCGTCGTATTAGCCAGAGGGCTCAGTCAGTTTTCTGTATTTCCAGTGCTGGTATAAATTTGATACATTTGCATGGAACATTTTGATGTCCCAGTGCCCTGTACAGACACAAGCATGTGGAAACATTGCTTATTTTCATTATATTGTGAAAGTTTACTGTGCTAGTTACCTTATTATAACACCTAAGATTATTGCTGCTCAGAGAGCATCTGATTTGGCATTGGGAAGCATCGCTGGTTAGGTTGGCTGCAGATTACACAAGATAAGCACACTTCCCTCATCTGGTTACAAATGCCCTCCACTCCTATTCCTTTCAAGTACACACTAGGACCTGCAACCATAAATGGATACTTTTCTGCTATCTCTGCATCCAGCTTGGTGGACATGGGTATACTGAGCAGTGTAATAACTGCCTCTTAAACAGTGACAACCACTTAATTCCCAAACAGAAAAATACAGTATGTGAGAGGTTTAGTTACACATTGACATTGGAGGCCAGACTGTCGCATACAGACACAAAGCAACTCACACACATCACTCACCACAGCCACAAAGGAGCTCACACAGAGACTCACATATACGGAGGTGCTCACATGTAACTTATTCAAACTTCAAAGGCCTCTCAGGTGCAGTTCTCAGAAACTCTACATGTACACAAACATGACAATTCCCATCACAGCACATAAAGCCACATCTCATTGTGCCTCAAATCCCAAGCCAATAAGGTGAAACACTCCATGACCCAATATTCGGGCCATAGGAGACTCCATTGTGAGAAACACTGATGCCCCACTTACCAGACTGGATAAGGAGAAGGTTACTGTTAGTTGCCTGTCAGGGCCAGGATTCACCAGATCATACAAGCACTGAAGTCACTTACCCTTAATTACTAGTATGACTCAGTCATAATCCATGTGGGTGTATGAATGATCAGAGATATACCTCCTTGGGACTATATGAAGAGAGGCATGATTGGGCACTCAGAATATGTCTCACAGGCAGGTATGAGCCTAGCATTGAGCAGCATTCTACCATTTCCAAGGATGATGCCATAATATTAGCAGAAAACAATCAACATTTTGGCTTAGCTACCGGTGTCATTCCAAAGTGGTCCAATATTTGTTAGCTGGGAGGACATGGTTGATAGGCCACACTGCTTTGCCAGGGATGGTCTTCCCCTGTCACCTCTAGGCTTTTAGATATTGGCCAAAATATTATCCACCCCTAGAGTGCCTTTTTTAAGCAGTGCCAAACAGACAAACCTTCCAACATAACAAAAGCTTCTCAGGACAAGCTAAAGGTGTTACTGCTCAATGCCAGGAGCCTCAACAAGAAACTGCATTCCCTGGAAGCTCTCCTCTCCTTGGAGAATGCTGACGTCTATGCAGTTACTGAAACATGGTTCAAAGCCATGGAAAGCACTCTGGCAGTGTATGGCTACAATGCCTTTCATGCATTCTGAATACCCGCCAAACATGAAAGAGCTAAAAGTGAAGCTGCATCTATCTACATAAAAGATAAACACACCTTAAGGCTGGTCAAACAATATGACATGCTTAAGCTGCTCCATGTGCAACTAACCATGGAAGAAATCTATTACCATATTTTTGCTAGCTACAAGTCCTCACTATGAACCAGGAAGCCAGTACATCATACCTGAAGTTACTAGAATCCATCAATATACTGCCCAATACCATACTCATGGGTGATTTTAAGTACCCCTCCATTAATTAAGAAGCATACACAACCACTAACATGCAAGCCGAAAGATTTCTTAACTTTGTAAATTCAAATACCCAAAGTTGCTAGTCTAACTCTCACTAAAGGAAGATCTGGTACTCACAAATATGGGAGAGTGCTGCACCCCTACTAGTGTTATGTCTTCACTATTTTCACTAGTAAGATCAGATTACAAAGTGATGTCCCTTGAAATAAAGATAAAATTAGTCCCCCCACCTAACTACAAACACTTTAAGAACTTCTCTAAGGTAAAGGATGGGCATAGTTAGTTTCCAAGCATACACACCCTCTTCTACACTAGTCATTAGCATTCTGTTACTTCTTTTTCTTCAGACTGCTCTCTTTTAAAAATATTGGCCCATTCTAACAGCTGATAGTAAAATCAGGAAAACTGTAGGTGAAGCACCATGCTTTACTTTTAAAAATAAGAGAAATCTAAAGAGCCTATTATGTAATAATGATGGCATATGTACTGAGCAGCTGATGAATGGAAGAAGGCTAATAGGAACCCGAAGATGTGGTTTTTGTAAAGCTTGCAGTTATATTAATTCAACGGACAATTTTATGCATCCAGTTACCAGGAAAATGTATAAATTCCAAGGCTTTGCAAACTGCAACAGCAAGAATATTATCTACATTGATATGTGCAACTTATGCCATGCCTACTATGTAGTAAAACAAATAGGAAGTTTAAGGAATGCATCTTTCATCATCAACTGGATATTAAAAATAAAATAAAAACAAATGCCCTGTATGGGTACATACAGGATAATCCAGGACATTCATTTAATTTTATGGCCATTTCTCATGTAAGTGTTAACATTCGTGGAGTAGATTTATTTAACAAAACAGAAAAAGAAGAAACAAAATGGATCATGAACTTGAGAGTGAATCAGCTACCAGGTTTTAATCAGGTTATTCCACTCAAACCTATTTTAAAAGAGAGAAGTCTGAAGAAAAAGAAGTAATAGAATGCTAATGACTGGTGTAGAAGAGGGTGTGTATGCTAAGAGTGTCTCACATTGGTTTTAATAAACTGAAATTGACATGGAGCTGTTTAGCCCATGATTGGTTGCTTGCTATTTAAATTAATCAGAATTGGGTCAGCACAATAGGATCTGATGAAGGTATCTTACTGAAAGTACTTATCCTGTCTAGACCTGTGACTGAAATATTTGTGCAGCTTGTGGTTTTAAAGTTTTATTAAAGGAAGTGATTTTAACTACATATTCACTTTGTTGGAAGCTACTTTTTGTTCTGTTTGCACCTGGGTCTCCTAAGTAAGGCTTCCTTTAGAGGTGTCTCTTCTTATTTTCTGAATATTAGTTGTTAGGAGGTTAGCTGCAATTAATAACTAGCGCAGTACGCATATAAAATTATATACCATTCCAAACTCATATGTTACCTGTTGTTAAAAAATGTAATAATATGTCTATAAACAATCCCTGTCCATATATAGATATAAAAAAGATATTAGTAGGACCAATGAATATTTAAATATAAGTACATACATGTACCACCCGCCTAGAGCGAAAAAAAACAAACACAGTATTCATAAACTCTTTGTCAGCTTGAGCACAGATTTCAGGGGCTTGATGTTATTTATAAAGAAATGTCCATTTAGCTTAAAATATAATTTCCAATACTCGGATGTATTATTGTAAACCTAGAACACACATAGGCTTATTTTACAGTGACATAGTACCAAAAGGGGTTAGTAAAAAGTTTTTGGTAACAACCCCCATATCAATAAACAATCCCTGTGCATATGTAC
Organism: Protopterus annectens; assembly: GCF_019279795.1. Lineage (NCBI taxonomy): Eukaryota > Metazoa > Chordata > Ceratodontiformes > Protopteridae > Protopterus > Protopterus annectens. The sequence goes on from NC_056744.1 coordinate 241,263,658, forward strand.
GGAAAAGTAATAGGGCAAGTTCAGCCCTGATGGAGTTGCTACATATCCACAAGTCAAACAGCACAAGAGTCACTCAATCTGGGGATCTAAAATTAGTCAGCAACTCAAACAAAACTTGACAGAGAGACAGATGTGTGTCTCAGACATTGCCCCTTCTTTGCAACAGGCTTCCTATTCACATTAAGCAGAGCCCTTCCTTGGCCATCTTTAAATGCAGTTTGGATCAATGGATGGGGAATTGCAAACTCTCACCTGGGGTAGTACCTATGTCCCTTATGGAGAGAGGCAATCTGTAAGAAACTCAAGACACAAGTACAAATCCATGCCATCCTCTTGCCTCTAGAGGGTTATATTGGCTAGGCTTGTAAGGGCTCTTAAGCCGTTAATCTAGTAATTTCCTATGTACTTATTAACCTAATTTGATCTTGGGAGTTGGTGTTATTGAAATCTAAATATGCTGAGTGTGTTTACATCGAAATGTGCAAAACTCAAACATAATGGATATATACCTGAAACTGCATATAATTAGAGGATTGGTATTAATAGATATGAAATCCAACTTGTTAAGGAACGCACTGCAGTCTTCCGTTGTCACTGCAGTTAACAATGATGTGATAACTGACACTATCAAATGTAAGCAAAATGTAAAGAACATGAATTCAGAATCCTGAAGAATCTGAAATTCGATACTATTTCAAAAGATAAAATGGCTACTCCTTTGTTCCACCCAGATGGTCTGAAAGCATTATTAATACTGTACACTTTTATACTGGGAATGTTACCAGAACAATAAATTTAAGGTTTTATACCAGCACATATATGAATCTGCGTAAACCACAAGAAGACAGCCATTTAAAGCAAATTTTAGTGAGATTCATAACACTGAGGATTTTTTGAGTTAGAATGCCCAGTAAATAAACTTTGAATAAAATGGGCATAATGTGCTATGGTCCTTATGTATGCATAGAACTTTTGGGGAGAGAGGTGAAGACTATAACTGTCAAAGCAGCTGCCCTGTCAGTCTTTGACAGCCTGACACACACTGGATCCCCTGGAGTGGACAGAAATGTATAAACCATTGAAATCTATTGCTTTTGGAAATGGCAGAGTCATTCCTGCAGAAGGAGAGATACTGCTCAAGATAAGTGCATCCCTGCCTCAGACACATGCATATGGATCACAACTCTATCACTCTTCCACTCCACCATGATAGAACATCTAAAGTCATTCACCCTACCTGGGCAAGAAAGAAAAAAAAACAGTTCTGTCATATTTGGAGTGATAGGACTCAAGGGCTCTGGTCACATCCCTAATATTGACGCCATAGAGCTGATCATAGCCCTGACACTGCACAGCCTGGTTGGTTAAAAATTAGTGTGCTGAAGTATAGTGCTACCTATTACTAATGTACCATCATTTGAACCAGCATCCTCATTAGTTCTCATGGCAGTAGACATTGAGCCAGGGTTACTCACTTTAGATGTGGATGGCGACAAAAGTGAGGGTTTTTATAGTATTGCCATATGGCCCAAGTTTGTGCAAATGGGGTCATTGTGGTTTAAGAAAATATTTCTTTACAGCCTCAGCAGAAGTGGGCTTACTCCTAAGTGGTTATAATGTAGTGGTAAGCTGCTAACTGAGCAGCAGTACATAAAAGATTAAACTCCAGTTTTGACAGGTATTTACACCTTTTACAAATACTGTCAGTAAATGATAAAAGTAATTTTTGCTAAGCATGAGATAGTTTCTACAATGCCCTAAGGCCCCTAAACTGAGCAGGCTGGCATCGGAATGGGACAAAGCATATTGTAAATCCATGCTAACAGAGACCATTTCATGACCAGATACTGGTGACTATGAAATTTACTTCTAATATGGCAGTCCATTGGGGGAAAAAAAACAGAGACTGTTGAAATTGTTGTTACATGTGAAAATATCAAGCCAAGGATGTGACTACAACTGTCATGGTACTGTAAAGTAAAAGGCAGCCTGATCTTTGTTTCTATTCTCTGTGCAGCTCCTCCAAAAGTGAAACCAATGAAATACAGAAACACAGTCCTCTTACACACCAAGACTTGAAGCTCATTATTCCACCGCTCAGCAGTATAAAGTGCAGGGCCATGGAACAAAGCTGCATATATACTAGGTAAGCATCTGCCCAAAGGGAAAAAGCAGAGATGAGCAAAAGGAGAACAGTCAGCCAATCAGTAGGAACATTTCAGGGCAAACAGTAGGTATACAGGTTTGGAACCATTTCCTTTCTCACCATTAACAGCAGCTATGTCCACTTGGCCAAAACTCTGCACGAGTCAAGTGTAACTCATTCACCTTCTGTGTTGTCCAAGCCCAGATAAAACAATGGTAGACAGGAACAAAATCCAAATTACAACAGCAGATTCTAACCCAAGTAAAGCAAAGGCACTATCTCAACCCTAAAGCAGCACTTTGATAAGGTCAATATACCAAAGCCCAGCACCTTAAATGCCTGTATTATAAACTACATCTTTGTGGCTATTCAAAAAGTGTTCTTCATATGGTGGATATAAACATAATGACAAAGGAAATCTTAGAAGACTGTTAAACATTGTAAAAACAATGTTTCATCTGCAAGTTAACAATTTGTGAAGTAAAGAAATACCAATGCAATTTCAGTGTTTTATAGATTAAAGGCACAGCATTCTATGGTTAATAGACTGTCTTGTAAAATAAAAAAGAAATACAAAACTATAGTTTGTTTGCTTTACTTCTTTTTTCTTTTTTTTTTTTTTTGCTTAAATCAAAACATTTATTTGGGATATTGAGATTTTCTTATAATAACAAACTACTGTACTAAAAACAAACACATAGTGGATTATAATTAAACAAATCTGATGTGATTTGACACGCAACAAATAAAGCACAGTTATAATAATTGTTATTGTCACATGTTTGCAAAATGGATATTTATGTTAGATGTGTTTATCATCACGCTACTGTTTTTATTAATACTGATAAAGTTATTGATATAAATATCACAACAGAAGTAAAAAACTGAAAAAAAAAACACTTTTTTGGTAAACAAAATGGGCAGGTTTCTCCATTTCCTGGATTATTTACCACTTCAGTTATTTCAAAATATCTTTGAAGTGGTTTATAGTTTTGACTTGATTTTTAAGGAATAATATTTAGATATGTTAGTTGACACTTGAAAGCAGTAAACATCGCCTATTAGTCTATGGATTTTCTAACAGTTCAAATGCCTGCTTCAAAATGCCAAAAAACATGATGTAGTGTATGCTGTTTAAAGACTTGGAATGTCAGCCCAATAAATCTAAAACTGAAATCATTCATAGTCTCCAAAATTTAACTTATTTAGAGCATATATATTTACACACTGACAGACAGAGATACATAAATATTCCAAAAACTATATGGCAGTAAAAACAACATCCTAAGGCAAAATGACACTTTTCAGTAACGGCTAACATCTGACAAAAGTGTAAGTATTAAATACTGAAATCTTATAAAACTAAATTATAGATGTGTTTATAAATGTTTACTGTGTTTTTTTTCTGAACAAGGCAACTTTTTTATTTTATACGTATTTATTTATTTTTTACTGAAAAAAGGAAATACAGAGCAAACCAACTGAGGTGTGAAATTGCTGAAGTTATAAAACTGCATGTGCTACCTACCAGATAAATGAAGCAACATGCATTCCTATTATCCATTATATTAGATGATTCATATATTTTTGTGACAGATATGAGCGATTGAGACTCAAAAGTATCTCTTCTCATTCACTTATAATATTGGAAAAAGAGCATGTTTCTAGCCTTTAACTTCACATAAGATCCAAATATAAACAACTCACTGAAAAAGTCATTTTTTTTAGGTAAGTAAAACACATTAATATCTGCTTGAGTGTACACATAAAGGAAAGAGAAGAGAGAAAAATACATTTGAAATAGTTTAATTTATCATCTGTTCACAATGATATATTTTTGGACTTCACAGGGAGATGAGCAAAGGGCTTCTCAAAGTGATTCCCTGAAATGATGAATCAGGTGTATATTCTACTTGACTGGAAGATGGATTGTAGTTTCACATATAAATAAATGTAGCCAACTGGTTAAACAAACTGATTAAAGGCTTCTCCTGATGATCACCTCTGCCCTGATTCCTCCTACGCTAAACTGAAATACTTAAAGCCAGATCTGTTAACTTGAGTGCCCTCTGCCAATCATATTTTAATTTAGCAAACCCACTTCCTCTTTTATAAAGCTTTCTGACAGAAGAAAATGTGTTTCACAAAGAATAAAGGTTCCAGATGTTGTACATAGTGACTGTCATGTCAAAAATAAATGGTAGATTTTCAGATACCTTTCTTGTAACTCAGCCTGCCACATTCCATAACCCATTTTAATTATAATTAAAAATATTGTGCTGTAGTAGCATGAAATAATACTGTTTGCATTTTCATATGCGTACTTATAGGAGACTATACTAAACTGTAGTTATTATAGAAACGTCTTTTTATAAACTAAGATTAAAAGTGCCTGTCTCAGTCAGTGGTGTATAGTAATGGCAGCCGTGTAGATTAACAAGAAATCTTGTAAAATAAAAAAGAAATACAAAACTCTAGTTTATTTGCTTTACTTATTTTTGCTTGAATCAAAACAATTCATTGAATTTTTTTATATTAATGCAACACATCAGTTGAAAGTAAATAACTTGTACCAGTCAGCAGCTGCAGCTTAGAACTACCTTTTATCACACCAGTTTTCTCTATACACAATAACATGCATTGAGTGCAAACTGCTGAAACAAAATGTATGCATTTATTTAGTTATATTTTGTATTCCATTTTTGCTGTAAATCCCACAAGGTCTTTAGTATTTCCAAAGTAGGACATGCTTGACAAGCTGACATAACCTACCATCATTGTGAAGGGAGTTCAAGTGGTTTAAAACCATGCAACATTTTCTTTTTTTTCTTTTTTCTTTCTTTCTTTCTTTCTTTCTTTCTTTCTTTCTTTCTTTCTTTCTTTCTCTACTTCTTTCTTTATTTCTCTCTCAAACACGGACACACAAACACACAGATCAAAGTGTCACCTTATAGAATTCTTTTAAAAGATCTACAGTAATATGAGGGGATATGTAGAGAAGATAGATTCACCTCTTCATCCCACCTCTTCATCCCAGTACTTATTCCTGGCTGCATAAAAATGGAGCTGGAACCAAGTTTAAAGAGGAAGTAACTGTAAAACTGCTGACTTAAGTTGACTTTTGAGAACTTATCTGAGCATTACTTCCTATGAAGCTTTTTTTTCTTTCTTGCTCTCTCCTAACAATTGAGTTATTTCTCATTACTTTAATAAATATCCATTGAAACTAAGGATTGTATGCACTGTACATAGCCTTTCCTGTACACTGTGTAACTAGTTCTGCTAACACTGTATACCTTATAATGTATATAACCTCTGTTTGTAGATTGTTTGACATTTTTTCTATACAGTTTTTCATTCTTAGCACTTAATTTTCTTGATTTTATCACTACCAAGGTTGACACTGAAATCGGTCAGTTGTGAGTAATGTTCTACCTTGGTTAACAAACTTGAGTAACTAAATGAATGAATAAATGTGTGTGAAACACTGGTTCTGTTTGTCCACGCACTGAAGCAAACAATATACTAAGCTTTAAGGTATGAACAGTCATTCCAGTTCAGCTAAATTTCATCTAATTTAATATGAAGAGGTGATCATAGTAAATGTGAAATTTGGGCAAGACACTGAAGAAGGCATTATGCCTCTGTAAAGGAGTTCAGTTGAGGAATGTGACAGGATATTTGAGATAATCTTTGCTAACAACAGATGTAACAACAACCTGAACTATACAAAGCTGATATTAAGGACAAAGCAAAGATTGGAAATGTATAGAATTTCACTTTCACAGCAAAGGCACAATTACAGTGAACTTGTTATTCATTCTGGCCTCCACTTATTCATTTATATTACTTTTGTGTTCTTGTACTCTCTACTAGAAGTTCAGTAAGAGATCCTGTTAAACATATGCCGATTCACTTTTATAAATTTTGAGTATAACATTGCTAAGACTTTTAGAGAATGCTACATATTTACTCTTGTTGCACTTGCATTTGTCAGACTTATTTATTTATTTATTTATTTATTTTATTGTACATTTGTTAACCTGGAAATTCCGACTGGACCAGGTCCATTTTCAGCAGAGGCCCGGGGAGAAAAGCTCCAGCATCAAGTTATACAAATACAGTACATCCAGCATAATACACAAAACAGGCTACATCATGTATGCTGAGCAGATTAATATAACAAGAAATTAATAAAAACACTCCAGGTAAAAGAAGATCTAGAACATAGGTAAAAGACAATGTCAGTTACAGTACATACAACATAATACACAAAACAGGTTTTATCATATATGCTGAGCATAGTAATATAACAAGAAATTAATAACACACTCCAGGTAAAAGAAGATATAGAACATGGATAAAAAGACAATGTCAGTTATACATTGCTAAGAGAAGAAAATATATCAAGTAAGATTTTACAGTTAAAAGTACCCTTTCAGATGACCAAGCCTACAGTGGATCAGAGATCCAGCATGTGATCAGAGAGGAATTTGGGGAGTTAATAGTAGTATGGGTAGGGTTATGTGATACAAGGGCATAACCAGGTACTATGAAGATGCGATTTGAGGGAGTTTTTGAATATGGATGTGGAAAGGACAGTGGACATGGATAGGGGAAGAGAGTTCCAATTTCTGTCAACGGTGAGGGAGTTGAGCACTTTCCCTGCATTATTGTTAGCCTTGGTGATGGAGAGGAGAGATTTTTCACTGGATCTTAGGTACCAGTTTGCAGTATAGACAGTAAGTAGGTTGGATAATGAGGGTTTTTTTCAGGATGTTTGAGAATATTGTAGGCTGTGCACAGTTGGTGATAGTTAAGTAGCTGTGGTAGCTCAAGCCATTTTAGTTATTTTAGTGCAGCACAGTGATGGGTTCTATAGGTTGAGTTAGTAGAAAACTTGGCTATTTTATTGTAGCATGATTCTAGTTTGTCTAGGTCACATTGTCTGATTTGGGTAAAAATTGGTGCTGCATATAATAGAGTTGAGAGGAGGTGGCTTTGTGCAAGAGTGACTCTTGCTTTTTGTGAGAGAAAGGACTTATACCTGTATAGGGAGCCTAGTTTTTTTGTGTACTAGTTTTATGGTATATGAGATGTGAACATCAAAGTGGAGATTATTGTCTATTTCAATGCCCAGAAGTTTGGTGTGGTTAGAAGGGGAGATGGTGGTGCCGTCCTTAGATGTTATGGTAAAGGAGAGTTTTTTTTATCTATTAGGGGTAAATAGTAGCAGTTTTGTCTTTTGGGGATTTAGAATTAGTTGGATACCTGATATCCATTTTTCTACTGAGTTAAAGGTATCTTGAGTGAGTGTATGTAGGGTGGTGGGAGATGAGGCGGAGCAGATCAAGCCTGAATCATTCGCATATTGTATGAGTGTGGCATGTTGTGTAGAGCTATTGAGGTTATTTGTGAAAATAGAGAACAATAGCGGGCCCAGTATAGAGCCCTGTGGGTCTCCTATGGTGGTTGGAAGTTGTGTAGACAGAGTTCCTTTCCACTGGACTAATTGCTGCCTGTCAGATGGATAGCTTCTAAACCAGGCTATAGTAGAGGAGGTGAAGGATAATGATGTTAGTGAGTCTAGTAGAATGGAGTGGGAGACCATATCAGATGCTTTTGAGAGATCTAGGAAAATGGCCGATACATATTTGTTATCATTCCTGTGAAGGTTTATATGATTATTGAAGGATAAAAGGGCTGTGGTAGTGCTGTGATGTGGACGGAAACCATGTTGTGTGGTAGATAGTAGATTGTGTGTGTTAAGAAATGTCATCACTTGCAAGTGGATGCATTTCTCTAGAATTTTGGATAAGAGGCAAAGGATGGCAATAGGTCGGTAGTTGGAGAATTCGTAAGAATTACCTCCTTTATGGAGAGGAATGATGTGAGATACTTTCCAGAGTTTGGGTATGTAGGATTCTAGTATGGAGCGGTTAATTAGGATTTAGTTTTAGGAGGAGTTTTTTGATAGTCGAGGTGGGCACTGGTGATAAGACTGAAAGAAGGGATGATGTGGGATAGGTTAGGTTGTGATTGAAAGCGACTGTTTTTAATTATTTGACTGGACAGGGCTATGATGGATTTAGTAAAATGGTTATTAACATTTTAATAGGGACAAGAAACCCGATAGCCAAGCTGCCCAAAGCAAGATAAATCATATATATGTCAGCTCTGTGGTCACACAACTGGGAAACACTATGGTCTTCATATGGCTTGCACAATACAAATGAATGCAGTTTCCAACAAAAACAATTAAAAAAAAAAACTCCTGTAAAGGCAATCAGCAAAAGGACCCCTGAGCAAGTGTACAGTAAGCATTGTATCCTTGTTCTTTAGGTCATTGCTGGCATATCTTAGGTGTAGTAATCATAGTGTGTCCCGATATCTTTGAAATTAACCCCTGACTAAGGAATTCTTCCCCTCCACTGCAGTTAACGTTTACCAGTTATTTTTGTTTTCTATTATTTAGTACCCAGAAAACTTTCACTGCCTTTCACATATTTATTTCCATTTTTCCAGAGTAGATCACAAAAGTTACACCTTTTATGGCATGGTCAAATCGCGCATTATTTCAGAATGGAATCTGTCTCAGCCTGCATGGCCTATTCATAATATTTTCTGTAATTCTTAGTGTACAGTGTCTTCTGGAGATCAGTTAGTGTACAATTAACAGATAAAGAAAAATTAATTTCCAAATAGTGAATTTTTGATAAATCATTATGTTAATAACAGGGATAATTTAGTTACACAGCAGTACTATGTAAACAGACTGGTAGAGACTGTCAGTTTGAACAGTGAAGTGCTCATGTACCTGTAGATCATATAAGAACTTTCTAAAAATAAAATAAAACAAAACAAATACTGCCAGCCTAACTATCTCATTGAAGTAACAACTGTTATCCACAATTGATTACCAGAGCTACTTCACAGTGGTGTTGATAAATTTGGTAACTCAGGAAGTAAAAGGGGAAGGTGTAGCAATTGTTTAAGGACTACAATTTTTCTACCTATGAACACCCTGTTGTTTTAACTAGCTTGTTATGAAGAGTATTTAAATAAGTAACATACATTAATTAGCACAAATCAATGTAATGAAATTAAAAAAATGGACATAGCTTTCAGAAGCTAAATTTTATTGACCCTCGGCTTTTGTCCTTATACCTCAATGACAAAAGAAAGTTAAAAGTTCCATGTTAGGGTATATGGGTCTGTCTCCTCCAAAGACCTGTCACTAGTGGTGAAACCCCAGGGTTCGGTCCATGGGCCACTCCTTTTTCACTTTTACTTCTTGGAGGTCAAATCTAATGTTAAAGGTCAGTGGCTGACCAAGCCTGCAGATGAATGTAGACTTGGTGCCATCATAAACTATCCAGAGGACGTCAAGATCCTCCAAGAGACCCTATCCTGAACAAGTTGCTGGTATTAAAAGCATGAACTAAATATGAATATTGAGGGAGGGAGTGTATGAATACAGCAGCATTGAAGGCAAGGACATCTACAGTTATGGTAAGATTTTGCATAACTGTTCTATGTCCTTACATTTACTGCTGCAGTATTCTTAACTGCATGGCAGAGTGCCAAAGGTCAAGGGGAAACTAGAGAGGAGGAAGAGGCAGAAGAATCCCTTAAAGAAACATGAATACCTGAACTAACAAAATCAGCCCTAGCTCTAGAGATACCATCCAACTTGTAGTGCTTGGTAATGTATGCACAGAAGACCAAGAACAGAATTAGCATCTAAGCCTTTAAAAAAAAGCACCAAAAGATGCAACAGCTTTAGCAGAATGAGCCTTAACTGAACAAGGAAGGCTCTTGCCATGAAAAGTGTAACAAAAGGAAATAGCCTTAGAAACCCAAGAAGAAATAGTCTGCTCGGATACAGCAAGCCCAAAAGGTCTAGGTTGAAAAGAAAGAAATAACTGATCAGATTTTCTGATAGTCTTGGTCATATCCAAATAATCTCAAAGTTGCCTATGCATGTCCAAAGTATGCAGCACCATCTCACTGTCAGTTTGGGTAGGTAGATTAATAGACTGATTAAGTGATAGCTCGGCATAAATGAAAGGTTAGTACACAAGAACACTCTGCCCTCATGAAAAATCAAAAAAGGAGGAAAAGCCATAAGGGCCTGCAGCTCAGGCACCCATCTAGCAGAAGTAAGCGCTAACAAAAGAACAGTCTTCCAGGAATAACGTTGCAAGGAAGCTGAAGCAGCAGGGTCAAAGAGAGCCTGAGTCAGGGAGGAAGAACAGGCTTCCTAGAAGGTCTAATATTAAGGACTACTTTAAGAAATTGTTCCACCTCAAATCTAGCAGCTAAAGGAGGAGAAAAATGCCTTAATAGTAGAAGATGCCAAACCAGCATTGAGCAACTCACGCAAATAACAGAGAACTAAAGGAGCTTCCACAGTAAGTGGGTCCAGGTTACGAGACAGACACCAAAAAGAAAACCACTTCTATTTGGATGAGTAGGATTTCCTAGTCGTAGTTTTCCTGGCCTCCTGCAGGATGTACAGCACGTCCTCAGGAAAAAGATGTCTCTGAGGAATCAAAATCCTATCACCCACAGTGTCAGTTGAATCATGGACAGGTGGATAAGAAATCCCTTGTCTTGTGTGATTAGATCCACCCTGAGAGGTAACTTGTGATGACTGCACCTGGGTCTGGGTCGATGCAGAAGAAGATGGAACCAGTGCTATCATGGCCAAAAGGGAGTCATCAGCAAGAGTTTGGGAGCATCCTGTTGAACTTTGAACAGGACTTTCAGAATGTGAGGAAGGGGAGGGAATGCATAAGGAAAGATCCCGTTCCATGAGAATGAGAGGGCATCCACCTTCCATACCAAAGGACCTGGGACTCTGGCACAAAACAGAGGAAGCTGTCTGTTCAGAGAGGAGGCAAAAAAGATCCAGTTGAGGAGTACCGCCCCCCATGGATAATGTCCAGAAACACATCGCTGTGAAGCATCCATTCATGGGATTGAGTTAAGGACCTGCTCAGAGTGTCTGCCAGAGTGTTCTGACTGGAAGGAGTATAAACTGTTAAGAGTCACTTGATACTTGACAGTAAGATCCCATACCAGAAGTGCGAACCGGCAAAGAAGATAAGATCTCATTCCTTCCTATTTGTTGATATACCACATCACTGTGGTATTGTCTGTGAATACCTGGAGAGGCCCTGGAGAAAAGTGGGATTGAAAGGCCTGAGGTGCCAGCAGAAGAGCTCTCATAGGTTCATAGGTTCATAGGTTGGTATTAGGCTATCAGCCCTAGGGCCTATACAAGCCTGGCCATAACAATTCCCTGGCTATTTCTTCCCACACCATTTACTTCCCTGGACCCCTGTCTAGCAGGGCGACTGACGTGATCCCCAGGGTGAATTTCCTTTCTCCCATCCAATCGTCATGGTTCCTTCTGAAGAGGGCCAAAGAGGCACTCTGCTTGACATGTATGGGCAATCTTTTCCAGAGTCTGGGGAGTCTCTGGGTCAGGAACCTATCCCTCCAGCATGTTTTTGTTTATTGTGATGACAAGGTTTAGATCCCTGGAGCGTGTGGCTCTGAGGGATTGGGATTTCTTTAAGTGTAGCATGTCCAGCAGCTCTGGGTTTGACATGGCCTTGTATGTTAAGCAGAGATCGCCTCTGAGTAGACGATATGCGACAGAGTATAGCTGGAGTTTTTTAAGGCGGTCAGCGTAGGGCATCTGCTTTAGTCCTGTGATTCTTTCACTGAGGTATTTCTGCGACCTTTCCAGTTGTTGCAGATGTCTTGAGAGGTACATACCAAACGGGGCATTGTATTCTATAATGGGTCTAATGAGGGGTGAGTACAGTTGGACAATGACATCCTTTTTTCTGGATGAAAAGCCCTTACTGATGAGGTGTGCCACATAGAAGGATTTCCTGACTGGTGTGGCGATGTGGTTATCAAAGGTGAGACCACTATCCACCTGTGCCCCTAAGTCTCTTATCACACTTTAGGTGTTTAGTGTACTGCCACCTATATGGTAATTCACGGGTACGTGTTTTTTCCCAAAGGGGATAACTATACATTTCTTGGCATTGAGCTTGAGCCCATGGCTCTGGCACCAATCCTCTGTTTCTGTAAGGCCCTTTTGTAGAGTATCCACATCATTTGGGGATTCAATAATGGCTCCCAGTTTGCAGTCATCTGTGAACTTTGTTAGCTAGAGTCCCTAAGTGTTGGCCTGTACTTCAGAGAAGTAGATGCCAAACAAGAGCGGTCCCAGGACTGAACCCTGAGGTACTTGTCACTTGTCTAGAGATGGATTTGGAGTCTGCTACTTTTGCAGTGTGGGTTCTATCAGAAAGCCAGTTAGCAACCCATTGGATGATGTAGGGATTAATGCCCAGCTTAGTAAGTTTATCTATGATTCCAGAGTGGGGGATGGTGTCAAAGGCTTTGGCAAGGTCTAGATAGGTTGTGTGGACCACCTTACCCTTGTCCATGGTTCTGGAGACTGATTCGAAGAAGTCAATCAGGTTCAGGAGACAGGATCGTCCCTTCACGAGCCCAAACTGAGTGGGGTCCAGTGTTTGAAGGTTGCCAATGTCTTTGTTTATAAGTTCCTTGATAATACGCTCCATGGCCTTGCAGATAAGGCTCGTCAGACTGATGGGACGGTAGTTTCCGGGATCCAAGGTTGATCCCCCCTTGTGGAGTGGGATAACTGTAGCTCTGTGCCACTCAGTGGGCACGAAACCTGAGGTGAGGCTATGATTAAACATGACACTTAGGTGAGGTGCCAGTTCATATTGTAGTTCATGTAGTACACAGCCCGGGATGTCATCTGAACCCATGGATGCTGTATTCTTAGCTTTGGAGAGTGCGTTCTTTACCTGTGTGGCCGTTATTACTGGAATTTGGCAATCTTCTAGTATTGAGATGGGTCATTTAGGGGGTGAGATGGGGGTGAAGTTGGCACTGAATCGATCTGCCAGAATATTGACAATATCCTTGGGATCAGTATATTTAATGCCATTCTGTTTTAGCTCAGTGGAGATCTGAGCATTGCCATTTAGATTCTTGACATCATTATAGAATGCCTTGTGGTTGTCTTTGGAATATTTGGCAATTTTATTTTTGTAACTAGCTTTGGAGGATTTTATGAGGGATCTCAGTTTCTTACTGAGGCTGGTAAGGGAGTTTTTTGCATCCTGGGATTTTCCTCTTTTCTGCAACAGTTTCTTCCTTTTGTTGTAAAGTTTGTTTATGGCAGGGGACCACCAGATTGGCTTCCTTTTTTTGGATGAGAGCATCTTGGTTCTACTTTGGATGGCATGATTCATGCATGAGTGGATGTGCTCGTACAGTGCCTTAGTGTAGCATTCAGCAGTTGAACTTTCAGTTCCCGTCTACATGGGTGTCGTGAAGTTTGTCACTTCTGACTTGAGTAGCATGAAGTTGGCTTTGGAGAAATTTTTTATGGAGGTTTCCTTACTGGGGGGTGGGGGTGGGATGTGGATGTTAAGGGTGATTAGCTTACGGTCAGACCTGACTAATGAGGGGGTGACCATAGGTGTAGAGCATCGATTTCCCATGTTGGTAATGACCAGGTCTAGGATATTGGAGCCCCTGGTGGGACTATGGATTGGCTGATCCAGGGCGATGGAATTTATGAATTCCAAGAACCGTTGGGCAAAGGTGTTGGTACATGAGTAGTTTTCCCAGTTAATGGTAGGGTAGTTAAAATCGCCCAGTATTAGGGTGTTTGGTTCTATCTTAATATTTTCCAGTATGCTTAGAAAGGTGGAGTGAGAATCTTGGGGTATGGTGGGGGATCTGTAGCAAGCTACAATTTGGATTGCAGTCTTACCTAGTGTTAGTTGCACCTGGAGAATTTCAGACGCATTGTGTTGGGCAACTAGCCTGGTGGTGTGAGTATCCTTGGTGAATACTGACACTCCTCCACCTTTAGTGTTTCGGTCCTGGGTTGGTGGCCGAAAAGTGTGGTAAGAGTTGTAGCCTGGTATTGCAGGGGTGCTCTCTGGATCCTTGAACCAGGTCTCAGTTACTGCACAGATATTGATGTTCTCCATTTTTAGGAGTGTCTCGAGAGAGTGCATTTTGAGGTTTAGACTTCTAGCATTGAGTAGCATTACCTTCAGATTTTGCATGCTTGTACCTGTTACAGTGGTGGTTTTGTCCTTTGAACTTTGCCTAAAAAAGGCACTATAGGGGGGGGGCAAGAGCCTTAGCCAGTAACCTGAATCCCAGGGGCGACAGGTGCAGACCATCTCTGGCAAAACATTGTGGTCTGTCGATCATGTCATCCCAGGCAGACAGATACTGGATCCCCTTTGAATGACACCAGAAGCTTAGCCAATTGTTGAAGTCAATCATTTTGTCTTTATATTGTGGTATCATTCAAGGTGAAGGGCAGGATGCTACTCAGGGCTATGGTCATACCTGCATGGGCCACATGATCTGAGAGCTCTTCCATGTCTCTTTTCATGTAGTCCAGGGAGGTACGTCTCAAGTCATTCACTCCAACATGGACAATGACAGAGTCATATTTGTACTTGTTGTGGAGTGACTTGAGTGCATGCGTTATGTGGTGGATCCTGGCACCCGACAGGCAGCTGACTGTAATTTTCTCCTTGTTCAACCTGGTGAGTGGGACATCAGTGTGCCGGACTATAGAGTCACCTGTGACTAAAGTGTTCGGTACGTCGTCTTGCCTTAGGGGCTGTTGCTGAGTGGCATACTGGTGTTGTGAACTATGTGACACTTTGGTTGTGATTGGTGTTTGTTTGCATTTGGGCAGGTTACAGTTAAGGGCCTCTGCATATGTGGATTTAGTGTTGCTATATGTGGGTGTTGGTGGTGTGGGTTTAGAAGGGCTATGTGTTGCTTGAGGTATAGTGTGGGTGTTAACCTTCTCCTCTTGACTGTCTAGCACAATCTTGAGTGGAGAGAGCTTTGCTTCCATTTTGGCCATGTAAGTGCATCTCTCACAGGTTGTAGTGTTGAGTGGTAGGAGGAGGGGGTTGTCTGTGTACATGAGGCAATTGCTGCATTGCCCCAGTATGCCCAGATTCACCAGGTGGACAGGAGAAATCAACGGAAGCTGACCCTTGGACGTGCCTGGTCTGGTGCTTTTTTTTTTTTTTTTTTTTTTTTTTTTTTTGTAAAGTACAGGAACTGTTTTCCCTTACCTTAGCAAGGTACTTTGCAATTACAGGCTTAGTGCCTACTATTAATTTCTCCTTATTAACAAGGAGAGTTCAGTGCTTGTATCAGTTTAAGGCATCCTAGTGCTTTCCAGCAGGTATTAAAGCAAGTGCTAGTCACAGGGATGCTTAAAGGTAAGATGAAAAAAATGCACACTGCAGTGTGCACTAGAAAAGTTAGATGTGAAAGTAGGCAACTTAAGTTTTACCTGTTTAAAAAGTTAAGGTTTAGTGGAGAGTTACTATTTTTAAAACAGCAAGATGGATTGAAAGAGGTGGTCACTTTTGTATTCTGGTAGTATGGAATACAGTAGGATGGCCAATAAATTTAAATAGTTGAAGGGGAGGGATTTCAAAAATGATGATTTTGTGATTACTCACACAAGCCAGTGAAAGTAGAGAGGAAATGAGATATATGGTTAGATTAACATAAGAGGCAGGCAACTAGAAAGACAGTGGTATTTAACAAGACAACTGTAACTGGGTGGAAGAGCGGGAAAAAAATTCTGCCTGACTCTGAAGAGACAGAGCTGTGGTCTCTTTTGAAGTTTTAATTTCTGCCTGACTCAGAGGAGACATATCTGTGGTCTCTTTTGAAGTTTTAATATGCTGTTAAAGCAGAATGCAAGTAAAACACAAGGTAAAGAAAACAAATCACAGTATTCAAAATATAAAAAGGCAATAAAGTAATACAAAATACAAAAAATAAAAGCAAACTAACCTTTCCTTCACAGCAAAGTGTAGCAGAGTCTGGATGAGCCTTTCTGATCTCTTTGACATTGATGTGCTCCTTCTGCTGACAAAGTGACCACACCCCCTGTTCCTTTAGGTAGCCCAAAGTCACCCCCCATCCCACGTCTGAGGCATCTATGGACAATTTCTGAGAGGGAAGAGGGGGATGAAAAGGGATTGCTGAATTCAGAGACAACTGCTGAATTCACTAGAGAGGTTCCTGTCTGAAGCAAGAAAGAAGAACTACACATTCTAAAGGATGAGCATGGTGAAAGCACACTGACTTCAGAAACCAATAAAACTTTCTCATATGAAGTTTAGCCAGAGGACGCATCAGAATAGTAGATGCCATGAAAATCAGAACTCTCAGAAACTCCCTCATGGTAATGGAAGCCAGAGGAAAAAGAATGTGAAAGAAAGAAATCAGAGTTAAGGCCTTTGGAGGGTGTCGCTTGTCTGATCAGGAAAAAACAGATGAATAGTTGTGGGTTCTGTTCAAGCAGCTTTATTAAACACAAACACATCAGGAATGAGGCAGAGTAACTTAAATAAACTTATAAACAGAATGACTGCTACACTCATACGTGTTAACACTCTGGATATTGTCTCAAAATGGCACTGCTGCCTGCACATGTTCATTATTTATATGCACATTCCTACATGTGGAAATGCTTCTTAAAGGTACACACACATGCTCTGTTCTACATCCTCCCTCTTTGAGAAATAGTTCATATACCAAATGACAGTATTCAATGACATGCAGTTACACAGAAATGCTCTTTTGACATGCAATTATACAGAACTAATTCTTTGACATGCAATCATACAAAATTAGATACATATAAAACAATCATGTCCAGGTTTCTGTGTATTTTATTTTAGACTAGGTCTAGAAATAAGACCTGACTGTGTAACATAAAAATCAGAACTGGATCTAGCAATGGAGACTGTCTTCAAGGTATGTTTAACTCTGGGGACAACTGGGACATCATCAGGAATGGGAATGGACGCTAAGACATGCTCTTCAGTATGAACATTGTCAGGGTTGCTTTGAGATCTAGAGTTTATATCACAGGTATGGTGCTGTGATATACACAGGAAGAGGACATCTGCAATTTCTCCTGTATTCTATACCCTCAGATTCTACTAAGTAGGATCTCGGCGCGGCACATATGCCTCTCACTTGACCAATTTGATCAAAGCCTTTCTCCATTTGCATCCTCACTGTCTCTCCTTCTTTTAACGGACAAAGAAATCTGCTTATTTTATCATATCTGGCTTCTGAAAGGAATGCTTCTTAAAGAATTGGTCTTTGATGCAAGGTTGTTCTGGTTTGCCTAGATAGAAGTCTCTGAGCAGTCAAGCCAAGTAGGTTGTCACAGGGTATATTTCTGAGATTAAGCAAATTCAAGAAGATATTGGTATTGTCTTGCTTTGACCTCTCTAGTAATTGCTCTTTGCACTCTGTACTGCACATTCAGCAAGGCGGTTCGAATGTGGGTATTCCAGACTACTAGTAACATAGATTAAGTCCCACTCTGCTGCAAATTTCTAAAACAATTGACTGGTATACTGGGTACCGTTGTTAGAAATAACATTGTGTGGACTACCATGGACTGAGAAGTGACATTTCATCTTAGTAATAACAGTACTGGATATTAGGTTAGGTAGCAAATCATCTCCAACCAGTTTGAAAAAGAGTTTGCCAACACTAAGTAATGCTGATTGTCCCACTCAAAATATAATTTTGTCAGTGGCAACAGTTGACCGAGGTAGTTTAGGAATCTGGCTTAGCTGAAGTGGCTCCTTTTGCAAATGCAGTTTAGTACTATTGCATACTGAACAAGAAGAAAGCACTTTATCAATGCCCTTTGACAGAGAAGACCAAAATTCTAGTCCGCTCACCCTTCTTTTGGTAGAAGCAGAACCTGGGTGGCCATGATGCAAAATCTGAATGTATTCGTGTTGTAACCTTTGAAAATGATACCATCTCCTACCAGCATCTCATCTCTGCATGGAAAATAAGGTTGTACTTCTGGTGGTACACAGGATTACTTTGATGGCCATCCAATATTGATGAAGTTGTTGAGCTTCTGTGGACTGGATCAGTCTTTATATGACCTCTTAGCTCATCATGTCTCATGGTAGAAAAATTATGGACTTCATGACATCAAAATCAAAATTTTCTGCATCAAGCTGTTCTGTGGTATTTCTGCATGATCTGGATAAGGTATCAGCCAGATACTTTTGTAATCTGAGCATCATTCTTTGTACTCTTGCTGGAGCAGTATGCATAGGCTTCTTTAAAATAGTGACTAGAGGTTGATGATCAGCTTCGACTTGGATTGCTCGGCCATAAATTTTATCATGAAACTTCGAACATGCAAACACAAATGCCAAAAGTTCCTTCTCAATTTGAGCATGCTGCATCTCAGTTTGGGTAAGAGTTCTAGATGCATAAGCAACAGGTCTGCTCTCCTGAAGAATAACTGCACCAAGTCTGAACTTTGAAACATCACAGGAAAGAACTACTGGTTTGTGGACATCATAGTAACTCAATGTTTGCAGACTGGCAATTTTCTGTTTGAGGTTATCAAATGCCCTCTAGTGTCATTCTAACCATGACCAGGCAACATTTGTACATGTCATTCTCTTAAAGGTGCTGATAACTCACTAAAGTCAGGGAAAAATTTGCCCAAATAGTTAACCATACCATGAAAACACTGTATTTATTGGACATTGTCTGGAGCTGGCATCTCAAGAATGGCTTCTTGTTTAAAAATGGCTGGTCATAAGCCTGTACTGATAAATAAATGACCTACATAAGTAACTTCTGGTAATTGGAATTTACATTTCAGAGGACTAAGTTTCAAGTTCACTTCATGCGCTCTATCCAGAACTTTCTGGAGGTTTCTGTCATGCGCTGCTTCACCTTTACCACCGACCAGCAAATCATCAACTTTTATAGCATATGGATAGCCCGAAAAAAGTTGCACCATTGCATGCTGAAAGACTTTACTGGCATAATTTATCCAAAAGTCATCCTGAGGAATCTGTATCTACCAAATGGTGTGCTGAACATAGTCAGTAGTGAAGATCTGTAATCAAGAATTACTTGCCAAATGGACTCTTTGCATCTAGGACAGAAAAAAACAGTGGCATTTGGCATGAGAGTGGCAATCTGCTCGACTGTACACATAGAATAATGAAGTCTCTTTAATGCCTTGTTCAAGTCTCTTGGGTCAATCCATATTCTGTTTTCATCTGAACTTTTCTTATGAGCTGCTACCATGGAAGACACCCATTCAGTTGGTACAATGACTGGACAAATCACACCTTGCTATACCATTTTGTCTAACTTGACCTTGACTTTGCCCTGCATAGCTATTGGAACTCTCCTTGTTGGTTTGACCACTGGACTGACCTCTGGGTCTACTTTCGTCGAGTAGACAACTGGAAGTTTACCTAACGTGTTGAAACCATTAGCATACTATGAGAAAATAGCATCACTGAAGCTGGAACAGGGGGGGGCATGTGCTTACATGATGTACTTCTTTAGTAAAAGAAAGCAGTTTCATTCTCAGACTGTCTCTCAGACTTAATGACTGCACAGGTGTTCTGACTACATAAAATTGCAAGCTGTAACTGTTCCCAGCTGAATAGTGTGAAAGCACTACTGGCCCTTCGGTTTGAAACTATTCACCTACATAAGCAACAAGCTTTGCACAATTAACTAAATTAAGTTGCTCACCAGCTTTCACTCCAGCAAATGTTTTTGCTGAAATCACATTACACTTTGAACCAGTGTCTGCTTTGAGATTTGTGGGCTTGCCATTGATCAGGAAAGTACAAAATAATTCATTCTTTGCCAATAAATCAACTGCATTAACCTTTTCACTGACAACTGATACACCAACTACATAGAAAGTAGGGTTGCAACTTTCTACATGATCAACTTGCTTTTTTGAGTGATCTTTCTTAATAGCTGAATGAGGTTTGCTTGACTTACAAAATTTTTGAAAGTGGTTTCATTTTTTACACTTTTTCATTGCTGACCAAATGCTAAGCACTTCTCTCTTTTAGATCCATGATTGGCACCACAATTTCAACAGTTGACAAAAAGATTTGACTTGGGTTTTGCTGACTCACCCTTATACTGCACTGAGCATGTCCAGTGTGCTAAGCTAGTCTTGGAACTTGCTAGAAAGTTACAGGTCCTCCCTGGGAATCCACAGGGGTTGCAGCTGCCATGTGCTTAGGCCTGCTTCTGCTTGCCATGTGCTGCATGCTGTCTGCACTTGCTCTAGAGGCTGGTGAAACTAAGCTCTTGTCACTTGTAAGCATACTTGTGTGCCTTTCTGTGAGCTCATGGATTTGACAAATCTCTAAGGCTTTGTTCAATATTAAATCATTATCACAAAGCAGAATCCTTCACACTGCATTAATATTAACACCACACACAAGCCTGTCCTTCATTTATTCATCTTTCAATTCACCAAATCTGCACATTTTAGCCTTATTTCTCAAGTCAGTGATATAAGCTGCAAAAGTTTACCCTAGCTTTTGGTCTCTTGTATAAAATAGGTGCCTTTCTAATGTAATATTTGTCCGGGCATTGCATATTTCTCCAAATTTATGTTTCAAGCATTCAGGGTCTTCCCTTGATGCAACCAGTACAACAATATGGCAGTTTATCCCTTCTCCTGCATATACTGCTGGTGCATACACAAATGAACGCTCTCTTACAATGGCCTCTGACCTAGCTAAGTTAAGCAAAAGGAATGGTCTCATATGTGCATCTTTGTTGAAAAAAGCAGCTTGTATGAAAATATTGTATTCCTGCTCAAATACTCTCCAATTCTCTGCAATATTTTGATCAAACACAAGTGGACTGAGTCTGTGAAATGTCTCTGCCATATCAACACACAGTAGTGAAGATGCTTGGAATTATGTATGAAGATACACACATAAATATATGCCAGAATATCATGCCAGAACTTGTAATTATGCCCAATAGCACAACAGACTCTTTGAAATAATTGCACTTTGCCAAATAAGTCTCCATAGCACAAGAACATTTTAAAATTACAGTACTCTGTGAAATCAGTCCGTAGTGTAAGAAATACTTTGAAATGATTGTACTTAGAAAACAAACTGTACACGGCAGAAAAAGCTCAGAGTAAGAAACACTTTGAAATGAATTAACTTTGCAAATAAACTGTACACAGCACAGGAACTTTTCAAAATGGCTGTACTGTGCAAAATAACTCGGTATAGTGTAAGAAACACTTTGAAATGGTGGAACTCTGCGAATAAATGCACACAGCACAAGTAATTTTTTCAAAATGGCTGTACTTTCACTGCACTTTACAAATAACTGTACTTTGCACACAACAAACTCTGAAATAATTGCACTGTAATAAAGCACACACTCTGCAAACACTGCACACTAGTTATGCTTTAGATGGCTTCCGTAAATGTGAAATAGTAGTTTATGCCCAAAACATGGTCTTTTACTAAAAAACATACAGTTGCCTTGCTCTTTAAGCTTATTTTCTCCTTTTATTGTACTTGTTATGCCCATTTAACCTCTTATCATGCTCATTATAATTTTCTTGAGCTCGTTTTACTTTAAACATGCTCGTTATGCAAACCGGAGGTAATTCTGTGCCCCATATGAATATTTCTGATAGTTTTCCCAAATATCATTGCTTCAAACATTTTGTTTAATTAATAATGCATTTTGTGCTACTCATTCGATTAATAATCCGTTTTGTGTTACTCATTTGATTAATAATGCGTTTTGTGCCTTACTAATACTCCATTTCATTTTCTTTGCAAAATAAATAATTTGTGCAAGTTTTGGTTATTTTAATTTTGTTTTTGGCCCTTTTTGATTGTTTGACCACTGTTATTACCCAACCTGCTAAATATACTTTCACTGTCAACTCTGCATCTCATGGCTTGAAGAAGTTGCACTCTCAATCCCGGTTCAGACACCATGTTGCTCGTTTGGTCAGGATAAAATAGACAAACAGTTGTGGGTTTGGTTCAAGCAGCTTTATTACACACAAACACATCAGGAATGAGGCTTAGTAACTTAAATTTAAATAAACTTATAACCCAACTGATGACTACACTCATACATGTTAACACTCTGGCTGTTCTCTTAAAATGGCACTGCTGCCTGCATATATTCACTATTTATATGCAAGTGCCTCCATCTGGAAATGCTTCTTAAAGTTACACATGCATACTCTGTTCTACTCAGGGGGCACTGTTACAAGCATTGGCGCCATCTGAATCCTTCAACCCAGAAAAACATGATCCTGAGAAGAAGTCAGAGAAGACTTTTTGAAATTTATAGTGAACCGCAGGCTCTGAAGAAGGGATATGGCAAAATGAAGTTTTTGCAAAAGGGTCTCTGGAGAGGATGTCTAAATCAACAGATCATCCAAGTAAGGAAATGGTTGTATTCCTTGATGTCTGCAAAAGGCAATAACAGGAGCAAGACATTTAGTAAACACCCTTGAGGCAGTAGAAAGGCCAGAGGGCAAAGGAGAGAACTGAAAATGCCAGGGAGCAACAGAGAAACACAAAAACTTCTTGAAAAGAGGATAGATCAGGATATGAAGATAAGCATCCTTGAGATCCAAAGACACCATATAGGGCTGAAAGAGCAAGAAAGGAAACAGAATCTCAAGGGACAACATCCTAAAGAAAGGTACCTTTAAAAAGTGTTTAGATGAGGGAGGTCTAGGATAAGTCTCCAAGTGCCCTCTTGTCTGGGCACTAGAAACAGTCAGGAGTAGAACCCTTTCCCCCTTTGGGACATAGGCACCTCTTGAATAGTACCCTGGGACAAGAGATCTTTAAGAACTTCTGGTAATTAGGGAAGATGTTCCCAAGAAGGCTGAGGAATGTCCATTTAACAGAGTACAAGATTTCCACACCATGAAGTGCCCTAGATGAATGATTGACAGAACTCAAGAATCCTGAGTGATCTGAAGCCAAACCAAAAGAAAAAGATATAGGCAAAGAGAAAGAGGAATGCAGCTGGGAATGGAAGGATAGTTACACAGTGCCTGGTTTGTCCAGAAAGGATGGCTTTGGAGTCCTCTAAAATTGAGTAGCCTTAGCACGAGGAGTCCATTTGCCACTCTTTTTGCCTTTAGTAGAAAGATGTCATTACCTACAAACAAAGGCAGGCTTAGCAGGATAGTTTCTCTGAAATTTAGGCAAAGGAAAAACAAACACATGTTTATGTTCCTGTAACACCTTATCCTTATCCTGTATAGACTTAAACAAACCAGCAGCAGCTTCCCCAAACAAAAGTTTAGAATCCAGAGGAGCATCCATCAACTTAGCTTTAATATCATCAGGTAGAGGGTGAAGCTTAAGCCATGAATACCTCCTCATAAGTGAACCAGAAACTGCAGCCCAAGAAGAGGCATTCATCACATTATAACTACATTTAATTGAATCACATATGACTTGAAAGGAAGGCCCTAGCAAGAAAAGAACAGAAGTTTTACCCTCAGAGTCTCATAAATAAGTTGACAGGCCTGAAAAAGAGAGCCAACACATAACTAGACATATGGATCTGATAATTAATAGTCCTAAAAGCTAGAGTAACAGAAATGTAAACCTTTTTGTCCATCCTGTCCATAGTTCTGTTGTCCTTGTAAAAAGGCAATAACTTGTGTAAAGAAAGCAATTAAGAAGGCTTATCAGAGGCTATGGACACTACCAAAGGGTCAGCAGTAGGACATTTATATAAAAAAGCAGAATTCTCAGGAACTGTATAAAACCTATCAGGCTTCTTGGGAGCAGTGGGGAGAGAATCAGTTATCTGAGAGGCATTGGAGAAATCATCCAATAAAGCAGTCAAGACAGGAGTAATAGCTGTAGGTTTAGGAGAGTCCAACCGTAACAACTCATAGTACCTTTTATGGATATCAGAGACCTGATTGCAATCCCACTTGAAAAAAATCCATCATCCAAGAGAGAGTGTCCCCAAAGAAAATTTCCTCCAAAGGAACATCAGGACTAATAGATTTCTCCTCCTCTGACCCATAGACTAAAGGAGAAAGAATTTGAGTAGAATAAGTTAGGGATTCGTCAACAGAATCGGACTTATCCTCAGAAGAATCCTGGTATCTAGGCCTTTTAAGAGTAGTATAGAACCATTAGGAGCAGGAACTAAAACCCCATGAGGCTTTAACAACATTAAGGCAGAAAATAACCCCTAAGTAAAAGCCTGCCACTCACGTTGTTGCTCCCTCGAAGCAGAAGAAACATGTTTAATTTTTTGTTTCTTTTTTAGGGGAATGTCCTGAGAAGGCTCAAATCCAGGATGACAGTCAAGAACCATAGCAGGAACTTCTTCCCCAACTAGAAATTGAGGAACTCCTGTAGGCCCCTCAGAAAAAATCAACCATGCTTCCCTCTGAATGTCCGAGATGAACGTCTGCAAAGCCTCTTTGTACATGTTGCCAGCTGGATCCTCACTTGACCTCCAACACAGTCATGGCAGAGAAATACAACAGCACAGCTGGGTTTGTGTCTGGGTTTGTAGCAACCTCAGGAGAAATGCCTGGCAAAAGCTGAACAGCAGAAGATTCGAGTCATACCTTTTTCACCTTTGTCTTCCCTAATGGCTGACCCTCAGGGTGGGAGAGCCCTTCCAAAGTATCTTTTGTGAGTGAGTAGCCTAAGTCACTGGTTCTCAAGATACAAGGAAAGGGAAGAAAGTCTATTGCAAAGGGTTTTCAGCACAAATGCCTGACAAATAGAACAAGACATATGGTCATGAGAAGCACCTACGCAAAAAAGAAACTTACCGTGGTGGTCTCTATGGTGAATCTGTCTCCCACATTGCCATTTACCCTTCCTGGATGTCATTAACCTCAAGGAACCCAAAAAACAAGAAAAAGCTTAATCCCCAACAGGGCACTTATCTTGCAAAAACAACAAACAGGTGTAGGAAGTCCCTGGAGAACAAAAATGCAATTGGCTAGGAGAAAACAGACAGATAAATAGACCAATGGTATAAAAGATACATTCAGACTGACAGCAAAGAAAAGCTGCTTTTGGTAAGCCTGAATGTCACCTTTATGCCGTATGTTATGCAGAGTTTAAATGGTGACATTTAGCATACCTTTTAAATTCAGAAGAGTTTGGAAGATTATCCGGATGTCGGACTTCTGTGGCAGAGAATCCCATAGAGTAAAGAATACTGCAGCAGTGAATGTAAGGGCATCTAAATAGTACAGTTGCAATATAGCAGCATGACAACACTACATAAAATAGATGTGACAACCTAACTACATAAAAATACAGTGACAGGCAAAAAAACAAACAAAATGACAATACAGATATAAAAGGAAGCCGTATGCATATTATGTTGAGCACAGAGTATCTGATGAAGAAGAGTACACAGGAAATTAGCAAAAAGATGATTAGCATTAATTACCTTGTCATTCCAAACAAAACATTCCTACCAAGGCTTTATGTTTTTACAAAGGTCTAGACCATGATTTCAGTCTATAATTTAATCTGTGAACCTGGTTATACAAGTCCAGAAGAAGTGATGTCAATCCTTTAAAATAATTTATAATAATGCAGAATCATTTTTATCTAACAATAAATCATATGGGTAATTACAAAGTTCATAGGCTTGACCCCTAATAGCCAAAATTTGACATACCTGATGTTGGGTAAGTTTTTTTTTTTTTTTGCTCTCTTGGCCAAAACCTTAGTTGAAATTTTTTTCACAACTATACTAATTTAAAATGATTAAACCCTGATATTTCTTGGAAGCCTTTAGATGATAACTAGGAGATTCTGTCTAGCCACTAATATTTTACAATACAGAAATTAATCAAAACCTCCTATTTATGCCAAAGGGTATCACTTGTACTTTGCAAAGAGTAAAAGACTAAAATCTCAGCTGTAAGCTTTCAGTAATCAACAGTGTCAGCAGTCTTGGTTACCAAGAAGTGGTGCAGGGCAGCATTAGTACATAATGTGAACAAATGGCTTGTCTCTGAACAAACCTATTGTGCGAGCTCAAATGGGTAGCTTATATGAAGTAAGGGCAAGTGGATTACAAGAATTAAGATGCAGGGGATATTAAATGGGGAGAATGTACACAAAATACAATGGTAATAGTGCAGACATAAGTAAAAGGGGAGGGAAAGGGGAGACAATGCACTCATATAATGCAACCAAATGTGATTATGTCACAAAGAAACATTTTCATCATAAATACTTCCATACTGGTGTAATATTAATTAATCATGTTCACAATTATTAGCTCATGCACTTAACTAAAAATGGATATGCTAAAGAAGGATGTGAGAGGGACACAAAGTAGACAAGCATGTGCTGTATATTCACGTAGATTCTAAACAGTAATATAACACTCAAAATACGTGAATGACAAATGACAACACAGATCTGATAAGATTTCAGAAGTTTAAGGTCTTTGTTCATAAATAGATTACAGCTACTACATGATTATACTGGGCATGCTCACAACAATTTACAGCTAACAAGGCCATAAGGGCATGTAAGTAAGACAAACACAAAATATAGTACCCTAACACAGGCCCAGTCACACTTTATGATGAACTTACATAATGCCATACAGTGACACATATTATGTAAGTACTAATGTCCTATAAAGCTCTACACTGTGAAGAAAAGGAACATGCAACACAGAACATTATTATTTGGAAATTAACTAATGCCTTTGAACAGTTAATGAAATGCTCAACATGTGCATCTTGCCAGACTAGAACACATGCAAGTGCATATATCAGAAGGCTGTATATCATCCTTTGATGTCATAGAAATAGGCATGTGTGAGCCATGGAAAATATTCTTTAAGGGCTTACAGCACTTTCCTATTGTAATGGGTATGGATCCCCTACTTTGAATGGAGACGTCTTAAAAAAGTGGCCCTGTGACTCTGCCATAAATACTTTCTTTGACTAAGCCACTTCTGTCTGACATGCTTATTTGACAGTCAGAGGTTACCAGATTCAACCCTGTGACTATCACACCATATACTCTACATAGTTGTGTATTGACTGCATCTGCACAGGGCATAGCATACCTCTCACCTGTACTGATTTCCGCAGAATGTTCAGATTTTTGCCTCATATTTTTGGTCTGTTTCTCATAAAATCCTGGTTTTCTGGCAAATCACTGGCAAACCATTGAGGGCTGAAATCAGAAAAATAATGGCACGCATCTGAGTTTCAGATTTCATATCCTTCAGAAAATTCATGCTAATGCAAATCCTGTTATTCCATCAACTTTCTAAGTTTGTAAGAGCAATATTTAAAAAGTGTCCCTATTTTTGGAACTTTATTCCCCCATTATTTTTGCCTTTGTCCAGATTTCTTACTCTAAAAGGTTGAGAGGTATGGAACATAGCAATTGACCTTGTTTCAAATAAATGAAATTAATAGTTGAAGTAAGAAAGGACATTTGATGATAATTAGTGCAATATTATTTTGTCAGGATGATGATAAGGAGATAGCTATGTTAATGTTCACACAACTGTGAGCAGTGTAATATCGGTGTTTCTTGGCTAAAGAAGCATTTTCTGTTGTTTTGTATACACACACACACACACACACACACACACACACACACACACACACACACACACACACACACACACACACACATACACAGAGGCACACATGCACAACACACGGACACACACACACACACACACACGGACACACACATGGACACACACACACACACACACACACACACACACACACACACACACACACACACACACACACACACACACACACACACACACACACACACACACACACACAGACACACACACACACACACACACACACACACACACACACACACACACACACACACACACACACACACAGACACTGTCCCAGAAATGAACTGCACTCTATCTGTGTTAATATGCTATACAAGTCATTACTGAATGCATGTGCAACTGGAGCACATACAGCATGACATTTGCAGAACAAATGTTTCACTGTTAGGAAATTGCAAAATAAGTTAATATTTCTTTCTTCAATGCAAAAATTGATAATAATAATTTCATGCAATGCTGTTTGTTTAACATAAGTACATTTGGATACTGTTTTCTTTTAATGGAATTGCACATTAAGGCAACCAGACAATGACGCGTGTATGAATCGCATTTGCCATAGATGCTCTATGCATAGATGATAGTTTTACCACAGCTGTGAGACTCCACCTACATCAAGTAATTACATCATATGATTTTGTTGCAATAAATTTGTATGAAATAAAGGGGATGGGGAGGCTTTAATCACTGTAGTTTTACATATTATAACAGCTGTGTGTGCAGTTCATGTAACAGTATAAGGACACACAATTCACTCAAAGTGGGTTTTGAACTCCTGACCATGTGATGACAGAAGTTACATAACATTGTGAAGAATGAATGTGCAATGGTGCAAGTTTTGCTAAAACTGTGAGATACTTGGGCATTTGAAGCTGTGACATCATAGTATTGCTACAAGGGATATGTGAGCCTATAATTTATTTAAAATACTGTCAATATCGGTCCAGTTCTCACACAACATTGCCTGCTGCTTGGTATGCTAAAACACATGTGATGTGTAATGCAGTTGTCACTGTGATGTGAGAATGGCAATAATGCACAATGTGTGGATAATCACAGATTCAAACACATGCCTTACTAAGGCAACAGCATACAGAGTATTGCCTCATTTCATTGCACAACATGAAAATCCTTACTAGTTCTCATAGGAAAGCCACATTTCATGCAATTACATCATCAATATCGAATAAAGTATTTCTGTGAGAAAAATGATCAGATATTCTTGAAACAGGAATCTGCAGCTATACATGTGCACATCAAATAGCTGGGTGAAAACATAGTTACCTACATATATGTTCACAGCCATACTGAAACAAGTCAGTCTAAGGAGTAAAGGCTGGATTTGAACTGACTACTTAAGTCCACAAGGTACAGAACACTGGATAAATCACATGCACCACACAATATATTGGTTTAATGTTGTGTTAATGCACATTTGAATGGATGTAATCACTATCGTTTAATATTGAAAAGGAAAGATGGTGGTTGAAGAGCCAAGCAGCAATACACAGCTACACATATTGTATGCATTAGAAGCCTTCTGTGCACAGCACAGCAAAGAAACACAGACATTGCAGTCCAAAATTGCTGAATTCAAACCACCTACCAATTTATGTTACACAGTCCAGACATCACAGTATCAATAGCCAGTACCACAGAATAAGTCACACTACAGCTGTGATGTAGTTCATTTTTGAAAGCATGATGTAACCATTGTTTTTCTGAAATTGGGTATTGCCTGGGAGAAATAAAAATTTACAGAGCAGACTTCTGAATGTGAAAATACATCTCAAGTGGAAGTTTACATATGGGGGGGTTGTCATGGAGCCAATTGTACATGACAGTACACAGAGTCACACTATTTAAGCAGTGATTGATTCAAACCTTCTACCTGTCATGTTACAGAACTTAGATAGCACAATGTTAACCCCAAATGCCACAAGAGAAGTCTGACTTTTATATTAAGAGAGCACATTTATGAAAGGATGACCTCATCAGTCTGTTGCAGAAAAGATGTCTGTGGTAAAATGAATGGGTGAATCCTCTCCCAGGTTAAATTCTTGCCCTCAGTGGAAGTAGATGCAACATATCTTTTTGAGAAACTATATATACCTGCCTTTGAAGGCACACCATACACACAGAGGTTCACAACTGTGATATTTAAGCCTCCTGCCTACTTAGTTACACAATCTGTAAAAGACAGCTCTAGACATAAATACCACATGGGAAGTATAAGTTTTAGAGTGAGAGAGTGCACTTATGAAAGAATTATATCATCAGTGTGTTGCAGAGAAGATGCTTGTGATAAAAGTGGTATAAAGGGATGAGGAAGTCTCCCATAGATTAAATTCTTCTGTTTTGGGGAAGTAGATAAAGCACATCTGTTCAAGAAGCTACATGGACCTGCCATTGAAGACAACACATACAAGTTCATCACTGTGACAGTTCAACCTCCTACTAATCTAACTATCCATCCTACAGAACATAGTATTAGCCAGAAGCACCACAAGACAAATCTGCCTTTTATAGTCAGAGAGTGCACTTTTGAAAGGCTGACCCCATCATTGTGTTACTGGGAAGATGTTTATGATAAAAGTGGGTGGGGGAGTCCTCTCCCAGGTTAAACGTATCCCCTGAGTGGAAGTAGATAGAGCACATCTGTTCACAAAGCTATATGTACCTGACACTGAAGCTAAAAATGCAAGTTCACAACTGTCAGATTCAAACCATCGTCCTAACTAGTTACACCATCTACAGTGCACAGTATGAATCGCAAGCCCCACAAGAAAACTCTGATACTTAAAGGGATAGAGTGCAGATTTGACAGGATGACCTCATCAGTTTGTTACAGAGAAGATGTGGTAAAAGTCAGATGTTGTGCAAAAGAAGCTGTATCCAAAGTTAAAGTTTTCTCCTGAGTGGAAATGGACACATCACATCTGTTGAAGCTTTACTTACCTGATACTAACACCACACACACACTCACACACACACACACACACACACACACACACACACACACACACACACACACACACACACACACACGCTCACCACTGTCAGACTTGAACCTAGCTAACTAGTTACACAATCTAGAAAACAAAGTATGAACCACGAGTGCCACGGCAGAAGTATGACTTTAACAATCTTGAAATGCACATTTGTAAGTACTAAAACTTCACTATTTGCAACATCATCTACTGTACATCATAGGTTTTGGGACAAATGCATGTGTCTGGACAGGCCAACGTAAGAGAACTGTGCTTGTCAACTAACATCTATATACTGTTGTTCATATAGTATACTATGAGTGGCATGTACCTATTTGACAGTATGGGATTTCACTAACAATTGCAACTGTAACACAGTGGATTTTCAAGCAAGTTTTCATGACAGTTCAAACTTGAAAGATTGCATGCAAATATTAAACATTTATTTTGTCACTGTCAGTTGTCTTGGCTCATGCATTTCTGATAAACAGTGATTGGTTATGTGTCAAAAGGTTATACACAACTGTAACACACCTGCAAGAGTAACTGCTGGAATGCAGACATTCACTGACAGACTGAATTAATTGAGTCAACATCTGAAATTCAGATTCTTTGCTTTCAAGACTGCATTAACACATACAGAAGCTGTACAAATTACTCACATTATTCTTTGTTGTACTTTATTTATTATTATTTTTGTTTACTCTTGTTGTGAAATGCACCACTGGAAAGCTCTTTTGTGCTTCTAGTTGTAAAATAGTGTATGCATAATCATATCTTGATTTGTTGAACTTAAAATGAGAATTAGTAGTAGTCTTATGGTGTATCATGTCCACCTCCATGCAAATAAACAGTATACACATACAACCATGTCAGAATCTAATGGAATACAGAATAGATATGTGTTATAGTCATGTTTCAGTATCATGATTTACACATTTATCATGACGGTTGCAGTTCTTCAATCCTTACATATTTGAGACAGGTGTACTATGAAACACACGAGGGACTAAGCATGTTATGAATGGTGGACATATGGCTTACAGAAAAAGTTTTAAATCAGTTTTAATTGATGAAACAGAAGAGGTGTGAAGAAGTAGACAGATGAAAACAGGAATACAGATACTGACATAGTAAGATATTAGTTTATGGCTCATTTCTGCACATATTTCATTTGAGTTATTCTTTGGTTTGTCATGATAATTGTTCAGGCAAGATTTGGTGATCCCAATAGGGACCAAGCGCATTAATGCAGCAGCTGGATAATTGAGTGTACAGGAAATGTGTAGCCAACACTTACATTCAAAGCAGTCATAAAAAACATTCAAAACAGTTTGGCATACATTTCAATTTGAGCCTTGGCAGTATTCCAAAACAACTTTACAGATCTGAACATTATTGATCTACACCATGTAGGAACTGCTACTTCACAAACTTCAAAGATGACAACAGATTGAAGCAAGGGAGAATGCATGTATTACTCTTCATTGCACTCATGGCAGTTGTAAAATCCCATAACTTATGCATTACATCCAGTAGTATAATAAATATGAAACAGTAAAAAGTGATGATAAAAAAGTGGGAACAGATACAGACACTGGAGACAGGGATATCTGTTGGACATTTTATAACATATTTGGGGTAATACTGTCATGTTTTTACTGAAAAGTAATGTGTCATGCTATGAACAATAAAGTTTTTCAAATATTGAGGAAGCACATGTTGTAAAGTGTAGCCATGACTGAGCCATAAGAAACCTTAATTTTAATGGCTTGAAGGGGCATTCACAAAACAATAAGGCAAGGGAGAATGTAGGCATCAGGCTTCCTCACAGTATTGACAATTTTAAATAAGGTGTACATTACAGTCACAGGCATAATATATGATCCAGTGCTGAATGCTTCCTAACAATATTTGAAACTGGAACATCCTACATGGTGTACATTCAGCTCTTCAGCCTGCTCAAGAGAAGATTAACCTGATTGTACATAGCTAAGTGCAGTAGCACTAAGGGCACCAAAGTAATGCCACTGAAGCAAAAACTCACATGATTTTACCAAGAGCTCTGTGCTTCCATGTTCCCTGACATACAGGTGCTGGTCAGTGCCAGGCATTGCACAACTACTGAAGAGACAGACTGTTGATGCAGAAGGGGGAAAGAGACACACAGTGAGGGAGAGGGAGACAGGGAGCATGTAGCCTATGACAGAAGCATGGTAATGGTGGCACACAGCACTATGTAGGCACCAGCTACACATATAATAGTGTGCTAAAAACAGTCAATAACAGTTTGCACATATCTGCAGTATCACCCTTGAAAGTATGCAAAAAAAGTCTCTATAACTGAACATTAGCTGAATGTGCCACAAAGGAACTTCTTCTTTATGCACTTAAAATCACACATTTGAAAGGACAGTTACAACTAACTACAGCAGAAGGGGTGAACAGCGAGAGAGAGAGTAGGAGAGAGAAATAGTAACAGTTTTGCTTATGGTACATTTAGTATGATCGTTATGGGGTGTTAGCCTCTTTATTAATCTACCATGGTCTGTACGATAAAGTGACTGCTTCAGGAAATAAGTAGGAGTAGGAGAATAAAAACAAGATTAAGCCATAGGCAGGATAAGGGGGGGGGGTTACTAAGTCTCCCTTTTTGCAAAAACTTTCTTGCTGCATTATTTAAATGGTATGTTAATGAAATGTTCTAACTGGAGATAAACATAGTCATTTGGAGGTTAACATGTAATAAGAATAACAAATGACATAAACTATTAATTTTTATATAGCTGTAATCAAGCCCTTAACTCAAAGCAAAAACATCAGTCTGCAAATAGGGGAATTATCTCAACACAGCATGCAGGAACTTCTATTTAATAACATCCAGCAACCTAAGAACTATTAGAGCAACTCTTTCAAAGTAGTGTCTTTACTGTGCCTTCACTCTGTATTCCCAGAGTGCAGCAGATATAAGCACATTTGCGGGAAGTGAATACTGCGAGTACAGCTGAAATTAAAATGTTCAGCTTTTGCCATAGGAAGTTAAATGCCATTCACCATCATTCAGCAGTGGTGACAGAATGCCAACCTCCACACAAATGCTGAAGACAAAAAGTAAAAGGTTTTCAGCTGATCATTTCTGGCCATGTTAGTTGTGTGTGATTGCATTTTTTGACCAGATTATATGTGTGAAAAGCGGATGATAGGACAGTGGTAAAAAAGAGGGGCAAGTAGATGGTAGAACACATGGGAAAGAATGCAGGAATTTGTAGGATGGTGATGGGAGGCAACGATAGCTATCTACTTATTCAGAATATAAATGCAGGGGGGCATGGCCAGGATGTGCACTGTCTAGCAACAGTTTTATCCAGCTCTGCCACTCTAAAGGTAACTAAATTTAAATGATTATTTTTTTTTTTTAGGTTTCTGGACTAATTGTACTATTAGATGGGTTCCTTTTTCTGGTTTACACTTTGCATATATTATGGTTATATCAGTATTTTTGGGGCATAGCTAATCTACATATTTGATACTAACTGTCTCTAAACCAATGGTTTTCATGCTCATCTGGGCATATTAACACTCAAAAGTAAACCTAGAGCTCTCAAGCCATTTATTAACATATGAGGCTCTTTCTAAGGTAGTTTCCACTTAGAAACAAACCTTTTTAACTTCAAGGAGCTTATCTCGAGGCATTTCAACACTTCTTGTTTCCCTGGGCTTCAGTGTTCCCCGCGCTATCAAGTAGAACAGGAAATCTGATCTTTGACCTTGCCGAGAAGGAACAGGATGGACTGCTGAAACACCAGTAATGCATTTCCCGCTATAGCCATTGAGTCCTTTTAAAAGACAGCATATCAATCCTTTTAATCAATGAATTTCAACAGGATTCAAATACATGCCTCTACCTATGTCACAGGACAATGCATTGTATTGTTTTAGTTTACCAAATTTCAATGTTGAATGGCTCCTATTGCTAACTCCAGTTAAGGAGTCAATATACTGAACTGGACATGTAATAAAGTGCAAATTAATAGAAAAACTGTAAAACTGTAAAATCTAATACAATTCTTTGCTCGCTCAAAAAATAGAGTAACTGTTGTGATGGGGAAAGAGTGACTTGAGGGCATTGCTTTTGAATTTACTATGGAAATGTGTTGAGCTGTTTAAAAATAACTGCAATATAAATGCTGAAAACATCCTTGTTATGGTCTATAAAGAAGATATCTTAATAGGTCATGTAACTATGTTTTTTTTAGGTAAAAGTGTATGGTCTGCAAAAGATGCTACTGCTATGGTAAAATCTCCCTTCTTGTGATATGTAGGTACATTGTAATTAATAATTGTATATCCCTCAGTCAATTATGTAATTACTTACATCATTATTTCATTAAAGAGAAACCTCTTCCCAAAGATCATACTACAAAAGAATACATTACAATAAAACTATTTGGTCAAATTGAAAACAAGTCCAAATAAAAAATATATGCATATCTATATATTAATATAGCAAGTATTCAAATATTATACAACTAGAACAGTATTCATTCAAGGCAGGAAAAAAACATTAAAATGAAACCTTCAGCTTTTAACCTTAAAATAGAGCTTAAAGAGATGGTACTATTTAGACCTGGAGGTTCTGTGGCATTCGATCTGATTGCCATCTTAATTCTCTTAATTCCAAAAAGTCATTAGGTGGGCTTCCTCTGTCTCCTAATACCACCTGTTCTAGGATAACAAATTTAAAATCATGACCATCATTACTAAGAATATCTGATGCTAAGGCATTTTTCATGTCCTGTTTACTTATATCATAGTAATGTTGATAGACCCTGCTTCTAAGGGCATTAATGATCTTCCCTATATAAAAACCCAAACACTTGGAGCACAAGGCAAGGTATACTACTGTCTTACTACTTCAGGAGAATTTCTTCTTTAAAACATACTTTCTATAATTTGGTATATCTACTTCTTTCACGCCAATCATGTATTTGCATTGTAGACAGAAATCACACTTCATCATTCCTCCCCTTTCACCATTATCCTTTATTGATCTCTCTAACATATTTTTAAAGGTGATGTCCTTTTTGTATACAATTCTAGGGTATGGCCCTAGCAGCTCCAAGTAATCTTGGCTAGTGCCAAGCAAGTTCCAATTACATTGTAGTATTTCACTAATGTCTTGAATTTGCTTATTATAGCAAAAAATGGCAGATGTTTTAAAACTAGTGCCTCCTGTCCTTACGTTTTCTTGTATACCACTCCCTTCACCAAGCAATGGGGAAAAGAATCCCCTCCATCTTTTTGCAGCCACTTCTTGTAATATATTGTCCACAAAGACCTGAGGGTAACCTGTTTTACTAACATGTCCTTCAAGATGTTAGTTTGTTGTAAAAATTCCCCACACTCAGATACCATCCTTGCAAGCTGAACCCCTTGCCCCATAACCATGGATTTCTTCTGATGTAAGGGTGACAACTATTGTAATGTAGAAGGTATTAGAGTAAGTAGATTTTCTAAAAATAGTTGTTCTAAAACCCTTTAAATCTTTAGCTTTGCTAATGGTGGTGTCCAAGTAGTTCACTGCCTCATATCCTATTGCGTGGGTGACTTCTAAAAAAAATCAGTACTTTCCTTAATGAAACCCAAAAAGGCCCTCAATTCCTCTTTGTCACCATTCCACAAAATAATAATGTCGTCCAAATAACCACTGTAGTATTTCCAACATTTCGTAAATGTGCTGTTAAAAACAAATTCCTTTTCTCAGAAGGCTAAGACAATGTCAGCAAATATTAGGGAAAAAATGGCACCCATTGCTACCCCCTTACAGTGTTTAAAAAGCTGTTCCTCAAATACAATAATATTAGTGTCAAGTGCTAGTTCCATAAGAGTTCTGAGTGTTAAAATTCGATCATGCCTAATTTGTGTATCCTGACAAATGTATGAATAAAAACATTCAATGCCTATATCATGGGGTATTACAGAAAATAGGTCTCTGATATCAATGGTAACAAAGAAGAGTTTATCATTGTACATATTATTATTGATTTTACCAGGAATCTTTAATAATCCAGGAACATTCTTTTAATACATTCTTAAATTAACCATCTAAAAACTTGGCAATGAAATATGTTTTCAATGTTTTTGTATCTGCAATTGGTCTTAAGGGGGGGGGGGGTCAAAAAGATCTTTTTGTATCTTTGGAATTCCAAATATTGATGGTATTTTGAGGCTTTTTACTTCCATGAATTGATGTTCTTCTAGACTTATCTGCCTGTTGAATAATAGTTCTTCATACATAATGTCAACCTTCCTGTATATTTTTAATCATTTAAACTGATTTCATAGTAGGTATCTTTGTATAATAAGGTAAACATTTTATCAATATAGGTATTCATGTTCATGAAAACAAACCCACCCCCTTTATCTGGTTTCATAACTCTGATCTCATTATTATTACATATTTCCTCCACCAGTCTCATTTCTTCCCTGTCCATATTATTCCCCCTTGCTGAGTGCATTCCTTTGACCATAAACAACTTATGTATATCATTTTCACACATTTTTTCAAAGGTTTGCACTACAGGGTGTAGGGCGGGATTACAAAGTCTACTTTTTTTACATACTTCATGATCAGTGGGACCCATGTCTGCACCCTTAAAACGGAAATAAAAATGTAACTTTCTGGTATACAATTTTAAATTGATTAGCACATCGTCCAACATTGCATTTTTACTAGGAACAAAAGATAACCCTTTATCAAAAACATCAACTATTACAGTAGATTCTAAAGGTATTGTAAGATCATTTATTAAAAGGTACACTACAAATAAACTAACAGAATTACAGATTAGTGCTCTAGATAAGCCAATGTCATTATCAGAAATAAAACATCAAATTAACATCTTAAAACAAAACAAGGCCCCAGGTAATTATGGAATTATTCCAGAAATCTATAAAATAATAACCAAAGAACCTTTGATTCTACTACACCAAGTTTTTTCACAATGCCAAGATTAAATTAATATACCCCCTCTTGGAAATACACCCTTATATCCCCATATTAAAGACAGAGAAAGATCCTTCTAGACGTTCCTCATATAGACCAATTTCTCTATTGAGTGTAGACTATAAAATATTTATGTCTATCTATGCTAATAGATTAAAGAAATTCCTTCCATTTTTAGTTGATGAAGATCAAACAGGATTTATCCTGAAGAGAAACACATATGACAATATCTAGAGAGTACTAACAGTCATAGATCATGCTTTTAACTAAAAAAATGTAACTCTTGTAAGTTTGGATATAAACTGTGTCTTTGACTTGGTTAACTGGGATTACCTTTTTAACACATTAGAAACAGTTAGTTTTTCTAATAAATTCGTACAACTTATAACACATCCTTATAAGGGAAGACAGGTTTATATAAAGATTGGTTCTTATATCACTCAAATAATATTGATAAACAGAGGAACTAAACAAGGCTGTCCCCTTTCTCCTTTACTTGTTGTTGTTGTTGTTGTTGTTGTGTCTTTCGGCTTTTCACAGTTAGGGATAGCCACAGCGGAACTCCGGTCCGCTAATGATTGGCAGTAGATTTTTACATGCCAAGTTGCCAGCTTTGACGCACAACCTTGAACGAAGGTACGCCCATTCACGCATGTCTCCACACAGAAGATGCTCTAGCTGAGAATCGAACAGGACAATGTCTTACTGTGAGGTGACAATGCTACCGCAGCACCACAGTGAACCCAGACATAAAGGGTTTTAGCTTGAATTCTGAAATATCTTCTAAAGTACAGCTCTTTGCTGATGACATCCTCCTTACTGTTAATGGAACAAATTAAACTTTACAAAATATCTTTGATGTTATGGAATGTTTCCAAAAAAGATATGGCTTAAGTTTTAATGATAACAAAACAAAGATACTTTCCATAAATTCAAACACTAACTTTTGGGATCAGAAATTTATTAATTATGTGGTTAAAACAGATTATTTAACTTACCTTGAAATTATATTAAGTAATAATATAGATTATATAATAAGATCAATTTATAATAATCACATTCCTGTATAAGAAATCTAATAACCAAATGGAACCAACTTCTATTGACAATGGATGCGAAACTTTTGATTATCAAAATGATCATATTACCCAAGATACTCTATATTATACAATCCACATCATTAATGCCACCAAAAGCATCCATAAAAGAATTTAATATGATGATTTTGAAATTTTTGTGGGGTCCAAATAAACCCAGAGTAGCTCTTATACATCATATGAGAGATTGGTCCTTAGGGGGAATAGGGTTGCCTGATATAGAAACATATTACATATCTTCTGTGGCTAAGACTTTTGCTCTACTAACTAATGAATATTATTCAGCTAGATGGGAAAAAATTCCAAGAAGCTCTTTGCTTCAATACTTACAAAAGGTCTAACTCCAACAAACTCTTAATATTGAATAATCCATTTATTTGGATTTTAAAAAAATATTTTATGTTAAATAAATTTCAAAGCATTGTCCCTACTACCTGAAAATTTTACTAAAGGAGTTTCAAAATTTTATATATAAAAATATGATTTACAAATTCTGGATATTTACTATGTTCCCTATTGCCTACACAAAAGATGTTATTTCAACCTCTAATTTTTCTGACATCATTTTGCTTAAGAACAAGAATCTTATTTTTGGTCTCAGCTATTTGAAAGGGGATACGTTAATCTATTTAGATTATCCAACAATAAAATATGACTTAAACAAAAACTTATTGTTACAACTTCAATCATATAGACAGTGTATGACAGATAAAAAGAACTCTAGTCTAATAAACTAAAGAATATCCGTAGCTAAACGAATAAGCTTTATAACCATGCCCACACATAAAGATACATTTAATGAATGTAAGTTTTCAAGAATTTATAGAATAATCAACATGGAAACAAAAAGTATATCAGATAAGTACTGGAATTACTTTACTTTAACTAATAATATCTGATATTCTGATGATGATAAGAAAATAATTCTAGAATCATCCAGACAGACTACATCTTCCCTTAAGTGGAGATTATATTCATGGAAATTTGTCAGCAGAGTCTTTTATACACCACATAAACTTGAATTGATCAGTAAAGAAATGACACAGTGTTGGAAATATAAATTGGAGATCAAAGCAGACTGGTCACAAATGTTCTATGATTGCATAGCTCTGGAACAATATTGGGAAAATATTAATAATTTTCTTCAAGCCCTTTTTTATGATAATTTTTTTAATCTAAATCCTTGATGTTGTTTAATACTCCGATTCCTAAATGTATCAGAAGTATTAGGTATCCTTTATTATGGTCTATTTTGACAGTAGATAGAAAAATTATAACAAGCAACTGGAAATCTGAATCTTCTCCTTCATTCACAGAATTCAAAAATGTTCTTACTGAACTATGTCAGTTAGAAATGATGCCTATTAAATCTAGAACTATTAGAACTCCCTAATCTTATAATGTTTGGTCTAATTTAAAAACTTTACAAGAAAAAAACACAAGAGTCTTATTTTTTGGTCTCAGCTTTTGGAAGGGTATAAATTAATCTCTTTATATTATCTAACAATAAAATATGACTTAAAAACGTATTGTTACAACTTCAATCATATAGACAATTTATGACAGATAAAATTAACTCTAGTCCAATAAACTCAAGAATATCAGTACCTAAACTAATAAGCTTTTTAACCATGCCCACACATAATGATACATTTAATGAATGTAAGCTTTCAAGAATTTATAGAATAATCAACATGTAAACAAAAAGTATATCAGATAATTACTGGAATTTCTTTACTTTAATATACTGTGGTGGTGGTGCTGCGGTAGCGTTGTCACCTCACAGTTAGACGTTTCCCGTTCGATTCTCTGTTAGAGCATCTTCTGTGTAGCGACATGCGTGAATGGGTATTCCTTCGTTGAAGGTTGTGCATTAGGCCCAGCAAGCCAGTATGTAAAAATCTACTGCCAATCATTAGCAGACCGGTGTTCCGCTGTGGCGACCCCTAACCGGGAAAAGCTGAAAGACACAAACAAACTGGAATTACTTTACTTTAACTAATAATATCTGATGTTCTGATGATGATAAGAAAATAATTCTAGAATCATCCACAGACTACATCTTCCCTTAAGTGGAGATTATATTCATGGAAATTTATCAGCAGAGTCTTTTATACACCACATAAACTTGAATTGATCAGTAACGAAAAGACACAGTGTTGGAAATCTAAATTGGAGACCAAAGCAGACTGGTCACATATGTTCTATAATTGCATAGCTCTGGAACAATATTGGGAAAATATTAATAATTTCCTTCAAGCTCTTTTTTATGATAATTTTTTTTAATCTAAATCCTTAATGTTGTTTAATACTTTGATTCCTAAATGTATCAGAAGTATTAGCTATCCTTTATTGTGGTCTATTCTGACAGCAGCTAGAAATATTACAACAAGCAACTGGAAATCTGAATATTCTTCATTCACAAAATTCAAAAATGTTCTTACTGAACTATGTCAATTAGAAATGATGACTATTAAATCTAGAACTATTAGAACTCCCTATTCTTATAATGTTTGGTCTAATTTAAAAACTTTACTAGAAAAAAAACAAGGATCTTATTTTTTGGTCTCAGCTTTTGGAAGGGGATAAATTAATCTATTTAGATTATCTAACAATAAAATATGACTTAAACAAAAACTTATGGTTACAACTTCAATCATAGAGACAATTTATGACAGATAAAATCAATTCTATTCCAATAAACCCAAGAATATCAGTACCTAAACTAATAAGCTTTTTAACCATGCCCACATATAAAGATATATTTAATGAGTGTAAGCTTTCAAGAATTTATAGGATAATCAACATGGAAACAAAAAGTATATTGGATAATTACTGGAATTACTTTACTTTAACTAATAATATCCCACATTCTGATGATGATAAGAAAATAATTCTGGAATCATCCAAACAGACTACATGCTCCCTTAAGTGGAGGTTATATTCATGGAAATTTATCAACAGAGTCTTTTATACACAACATAAACTTGAATTGGTCAGTAAAGAAAAGACTCAGTGTTAGAAATGTAAATTGGAGACCAAAGCATACTGGTCACATATGTTCTATGATTGCATAGCTCTGGAACAATATTGGAAAAATACTAATAACTTTACTCAAGCCCCTTTTTTCTGATAAATTTGTTTTATCTAAATCCTTTATTTTCTTTAATACTCCAATTCCTAAATGTATTAGAAGTATTACATATGCTTTATTATGGTCTATTATGACAGTTGCTAGAAAAATTATAGCAAGCAACTGGAAATCTGAATCATCTCCATCATTCCCAGAATTCAAAAATGTTCTTACTGAACTATGTCAATTAGAAATTATGGAATATTAAATCTAGAACTATTAGAACTCCCTATTCTCATAATCTGTGGTCTAATTTAAAAACTTTACTAGAAAAAAACTCACACAATTTTTAAGGGTGTTGTTAATTGGTTCATTTTCCTTTAGTGACTTGTTAATTTGTTTATTAGACACCAATGTAAATATTTTAGTTGTTGTCATACTCATTTGTATATTTTCTCTTTTTTCTTTGTTTTTAACACACAGTTTTTTTAATGTATATCTCTGTTTGAATTTTGTATTATTAAAAATTTAATAAAAATTGTTTGAAAAAACAAAAGAATATAAATGCAGCATTGTACGCACATCCCAGGATTCATGAAGGTCGGCGCAAGGACGACATTAGCCTTGCGCTGACCATGTGGCATTGAGATGGCTTAGCAGCACCACATGCATATTAATGAAGGCATGTTGCCGTAATGGCCACATGCATAGGAAACGTGTACGAGTGGCGGGGGCGTGTCCAACTGCTGCACGGAGGCGTGATCATGTCGGCTGCATACATGCAACCTAAAATGCTGACTAGTACAGCTTGCCTCTAATAGTAATCACTCCTGTCAGTGTCCGTGGATACTGAAATGTATGCAAAGCATACAAGACATCATTGCGAACACCACAATAAGAAGTAAACACAAAGGCACGTAGCTGCATATTGAGTCCCCGTACCTCAAAGATATTTAAAACCCCATGCCTGTATTCCAT
The DNA here is from genome assembly GCF_019279795.1 of Protopterus annectens. Classification (NCBI taxonomy): domain Eukaryota; kingdom Metazoa; phylum Chordata; order Ceratodontiformes; family Protopteridae; genus Protopterus; species Protopterus annectens. The sequence continues at coordinate 241,306,547 of NC_056744.1, forward strand.
TGTAGTGTCGCTAGTTATACCAAATGGAAGTGAAATGCATCGTGTTAGCATGCCACCAATTGCCAAGCCTAGCCCAATGGTTTGGGTTACCACCTGTCCCACATTGTGAGGGACAGTGCCACTCTAGGCAGGTGTATCCATACCAAATTCATAATAAATGTGAAATGTCCTGCAATAGTAGGACATAATTATGTCCCATATGTTATGAAATAGTCCCATACAGTACCTATGTCTGTATATAAAAAACCTATATGTTACAAGAAACAGAATAAGCAAGTAAACAAAACAGAATAAGCAACTACACTGCTACAACAATAAAAGCTTATATGTAGGCATGAAACTAAATTACTATCCTTTGTAATGACCGTGGGTATGTGTTGGCCTGTAAACTCAGATGTGTGCCACGAAAATGTCCCATCCTGGTCATATGAAAAGGTGGCAACCCTACCAATGGTCAGAGCATTCGCCCAATATCTGCCCATTCGTGGTTCATGTCATCCTTGCCAGGACGGCCCATAGATGAACGGGTATTACCTGGGTCTACCTACCATGTCATGAAAGATAAGTATTTGCGGGTACCTATGTGTATGAAGTACAGCACGTGGATAATCTGAAATGTTAGTGTAGACCTCAGAACTATATTGGTCCCAGAGATATGTAGTGTATGCAATGTGTTCTGTTGACTGTGCCATGGGCCATCAACTAGAGAAGGGATGAATGTTGATTGTGGAATATGGGGATGGGGGGTGACGGGTACTGTAATAATTTGCCAAAGGGAGACTGGGTTGGATGCACAATAGGTGAACTGGAGGTCTACGAGGGAGCGGTGGGTGAATCAGGAAGATAACCAAAGAACAAATATACACATCCGCAATACAATCCCACAAACATGCGAACATTAAAATGTGCAATACACATGTACAGAAACGTTACTGGCACATACCCACATAATGGTCTGGCATGAACTGAGCCATCCAACCCCAACACACCTGGATTCATAATTGAATACCCATCATCCCCTTCACAGCACACCACCCCCCTTCCTGAACGTCCACCAAAACCAGCCATACTCGGGCTGCTAGACAGGCGTGGCCATATCTGCACACAGTGACCCCTACCCATATCTTGTAGGCAGTTTCACCCTATGCATTCTCAGGATTGCAAACTATGTATCCCTTGCATGTATAACCCTACCTTACAGCCATAAAGCAAAGATGGTCATCGGTCCCCACAATTTTTGGATATCCCTCATGGGATATGTATCTGTTCTAAACATTAGACTTGGTGTCACAACACGATGTCCAGTCCTGTATACATCTGGACACAAGTTGTATGAGCAGTAGTTGTCCACAAGACTGCTCAGCCTCTAGCTGGTCCTGCAGAACCTACGACCCGGGATTAAACACCTGACCATGATGCACATCTCCTCACATGCATTATCGGGAATATATACCTTACACATTTGCAAAGTGGCAGTCGGATATAGGGTGCT
>NC_056744.1:241313038-241440538 GCF_019279795.1 Protopterus annectens
TAGGTTTGGGGTTACCACCTATCCACCTTTGCAAGGGACACTCCCCTGTGGGTAGTTGTGTCCTGCATAATAACTGTAATTAAGGCAAATGTCTTGTGATTTAGGGCAAAGACTACCTATATTATCTGTAGTAGTAGCATAAAACAATTATGTCCCTCTGAAACACCTAAATGTTATAGGTAACAGTGTAAGCAACTATAATGCTACAAGAGTAACCTTTTATTTAGGTGAAACAGTGAAGTACACCCCTTTCTACTGGCTGTGGGTGTGTTGCCCTGCAAAGTCTGATGTCTCTACATACAGGTCCTATAGGGTTGCCACCTTTCCAAATGGCCAGAGTGGGACATATTCTGTAGAAATGTCAGACATTCCAGGACTAAACATACCTACAGCCATGCATAGTACAGGATTACACTTATTTGCACAAATAAAAGCTTAATCTAGTTGCATTTGAATTGCTTATGCTACTTCACATAACATATAGAAGTGTCATATATAAAATAATTGTTGTATGCAATTATTAATGAAATGTAGAATATAATAATGTCCTGTAATCTGGACATATGCTATGTCTTGATTATGTTCGCACTGTCCCTCGCAAAGTGGGACAGGTGGTAACCCTAAAGTCCTACCTTGGCCAACTGAGAAGGTGGCAAACCTATAATAGGTATGCGGTAGCATCACCTGTCCGACGGATGTGGCTACCACAACCAAACTACCCATTTGTAATGCAGGGTCTCGGTTCCCATGTATCAGCCAGATGGGAGCAGAGTGTATGTGGAACACACAAATATGATTAATTCACTGGACAGGCCAATGATTCCGTACAGTCGAACACCATGCCGTCGCCTAATGGGCAGCCATTTCTGATACTGTAGTCATGTAGTCCAATGTGATAGGCATTACAAGGTGGGAGCAGATTGTAAGAGGAACACACAATTATGAATGATTCACCGGACAGGCCGCTGATTCCATACAGTCGAATGCCATGTGGTCGCCTAATGGGCAGCCATTCCTGATACTGTAGTCAGGAGTGGCCTTAGGTCAACTGGTGCCCTAGGCAGAGGGCACAATGGCACCTCCCACCACACCATCCAGTGCCCCCATCCTGGTCTACCTATACCAAATAAATACTGGTAAAGTGCACCCACTAAAGCGGTGCCCTAGTTGGCCACTTAGTTGGCCTATGCCTAAGGCCGGCTATGACTGTGGTCATGTAGTCCAATGTGATAAGCATCACAAGGTATGCCTAAGAGGAACACACAAATATGAATGATTCTCCAGACAGGCCGCTTATTCCGTACAGATGAACGCCATGCTGTCGCCTAATAGGCAGCCATTTCCGATTCTGTATTCATGTATCCCGATGTAATAGGCATCACAAGGTGGGAGCACATTGTATGAGGTACACACAGATATGATTGTGTCACTGGACAGGCCGCTGATTCCGTACAGTCGAACGCGATGCCGTCGCCTAATGGGTTGCCTATCCTGATACTGGAGTCATGTAGTACGATGTAATAGGCATCAGAAGATAATATTGTTGTCCTTGCTCACACCCAGGGGTGTGAGTGACAGATGCAAGCACCAATGCCGGTGCATTAGCAAGTGCGGGATCGAGCGGGTGTAAGCGTGTTTGGCTACCAGTATGTGAGTATTGCATTGGTTAAGCAATGTAGAGGCTAATCGAGCATAAGAGGCTGTAACCAGAGGATATCATACAGTGCAGTCATTCAACAGTATAGGAATGTATCCCATCATGTAGATGTACATGTGAGTGTTTATGTCCAGCATATAGGTACATACATATATAGAGATGTATCAGGGACATGCCATGTGGCAACAAAGCATTACAAATGAATTAAATGGGAAATATCAGCGATGCCTGTATTATGTAGTGGTGTTGGTCTATGTGACCACAAGACTCCCTCAGACAGAAAAAAGTTGTACATTGGCCGTATACATCACTCTGTGCATGTAATGTACATTAACACAACAGTACCTGTCCAATCATTATGTGTGAACAGTACTCCTGCAATGTGTTGGGTGCAACATCATCATCTTGATAAAGGTAAAAGGGGTAACCATAGAGGGACCAGTAGTGTTTTGTGTACAATGAGGTTGTCCTCCTCACATGTACCTGAACCATGTAGGAGTGATGTGCATACTAGGACCGTGCACCTGAGGGACAGTGGTGAGGATAACAGTAGTATGTTATGATGCATATTACAAGGGTTTCATGTGTCCAGTGGACACGTGTGTGTAATGCACAGCTATGTATAGGGCAGATGGTGTCCTAGGAGCCGAATGGCCTTATGTGTCCATAGGCGAGGGTCAGATGTTGGGGAAGGAGTGTAGGTATGGCTGTGGAGGATAGGTAGGAGCACAGAAATGGCAGCATACAGGGTTGATATATGACACATGTGGGGGGGATACACCCTGGATGGGGATGGGTCTTCGGCATTCAAAAGCCCATGGGAACAGTGGGACGGAGGTCTCCAGCCATGGGCAACTGTCACTGCACCTACACAGCTGCAAAGGAGGCAGAGCTGGGGGCTGTCCAGGAGGGGTAGCATCATCCTGTAAATGTGACACCTTGAACTGGCGTATCTGTCTTTGTAACCCCTTAGGGAGCCACCTATGCAACATGTCTGGGACCACACATCAGCAGATATGTACCTGTCTGGTCCCGTTCCCAAGGGGGACATGCTCCATCCTCAGTGGTGGTACCACCAGAAGGTGGTGCAGAGCCAACAGAGGTTGATTTAATGGGTGGGCCCCAGATGTGCTAGTGCCTGGTGCCATGGTCAGCTGAAGTCAGACAGGAGGATCTGTCAGGACCTACCAACCCATTTGGCCTATGGTGTTGCATTTTAAACCTAAATATAGCTTAGTGATAGACAACAGCATACAAGATTACCTACAACAGTATGCATAGATATCACCAGCAACCCAACACAACAGATGATATGCATTTGCAGAGGGAGCACAACACATGCATATATACCGCATGGCAACTATACAATGTGTAATAGACGTGTGACCGCAGCTATGAACAGTTGTCCATCATTGGCTTGTCACTGGGAATCCCACACAGTGTCAGTCATACCACTGTCTCATGTAACACATGTCCAGTCAGGGATGCGATGGCAGTAATACATCCCTATCATTATGTACTGTCTGCAATCCCCACACCATGCTTCTGCTGTGCACAGAAGTGTGTTCAGTGTGTAACACAGGAAACAAATGGTTGCACACACTGACCTGTTCACAGATGGCCCTACAGATGGGGTTCCTTCATGAACAGAGTACTGTCATGTCTGTATTTGAACATGCAGAATAGCCATTACCACACACATGTTAAACAGGCAGTAGTCTCAATGCAGCATAGCTCTACTTACATGCTGTAGTTGTGTGGCACATCACCCTCCTGTCATTAGGCTATTTCCCACTGTTGAAAATGATTGAGGTACATCCAGATATCATCTGCGATGCCGTGTCTGAACACTACATCCAGGTACCCCTCACAGCGACTGTCATGGCCAGATAATAACATGTTACCCTAGATAGTGTACTGTGTTTATCATGCAGATGGCTATGGGAACACCATCACAGTTGTACCACATGCAATCAGCTAGAGGAGGACTGCAATAGGTGCTGAGGCCATCACCTGACCATTTACATCTGTTACAATACATGCTGATGTGCAGGTGTACACATTCACATCCACCAGAGAGTGTGTGTGTGGAACAGGCAATGTACACCAGGGATGGGCCTGGAGACTTAACCATAATCTGCCCCATGCTGAATAGTACAGGGGCAAACCCCTGACTACTCATTACTATTACATGTGCATGACATTACTACATGTGCCACAGAGGCGGCATGTTGCAATGCTGTAAGAACATGTGTGTAGGTGAGTGAGTGCCATCTGTAACAGATATAGTAGGCATACATTAGGTGTGGCACACATGCCAGTCCACGTGAATGGATGCCATTGTCACCACAACCACATTCTAATGGACATGCATTGACACCTTTGACAGGGCGGCAAATACACAATGTAACTACTTAGTTTTCCACACCACAGTAATGCACAGGACCACATGCACCACAGGGGATATCTGGAGGTTCTATGGGCTAGGCCATGTGAAAGTGCTTGACAACTGTTGGTATGCCAATGAGGTTTATACTGGGAGTGACTGTGGATGGGAGCATCACAACCCACACCCACAAACAGGGTGCCAGTACTGTCATGCAAGTATGCATTGCTCCATGGGTGTAGTGTTTGGCTGTGCAAGATGGCTGTACAAGGCTGGGTGAGGGGTAATCCTTGCCATTGCATCACCCGACAATGGTGTGCAGTGCAGGGGTGTAGTGTCTGCAATGTCCCACACAGAAGGGTACTGCAATATCTGGCCTGACATCCTGGTTACCAATGTGTAGGGCCATAGCTTTGCAAAGCATGCCATGTCTGTGTTTGATAGTCCTTCACATGGACATTGCCTGGGATGTGCATGTCCCACAATACTGTACAGTGACATGTACAGGTGTACCTGGTTTGGCAGACACATGCAGTGTACACAGCCTGTTATACCCCGATATGCCAATACTGGCCTGGTGTGGCAAAGACTGCTTATAGTGAGCAGGTCGGCCCTGCACCTGCATGGATAGAATGGAAAGGTATTCTGTGGTGTCAGTGGCATGGGTCCGAACAGGGCACATGTATACAGCATTGTCAGGCCTTAGAGGATCACATATGATGGCACCACATATGTTGCAGCCATTCAGTGTGGAACATAGTGAAGGCACAATGTCCGCATATATGTGCCTATTGTACCACTGTACAGGGTACCATGTCCTCGGCAGGCCAATGCGGTCACACCATGCCTACTATCTGTCATCAATGTGCATGTTACTAGCAACATAGTGGGATATCCTAGGCAAGGTTTTATGTGCATGGCACATGGGTGCAGGACATATACAGGGTACTAGTAGGGCTGCATACTTAGTTCACCAGCCCTTTTGCCAGATGTATGGGTATGGCTTGCCAACACAGTGACATGGCTGATTGACAGCTGTACTCCTCATGAGGTGGCCAATGTGTCATAAGATGGATACTATATAGGAAAACTACAAAACCCGCTCCCAAACATGTCCAATGGTAAGACAATCATGGCCATCTCTACACAGGCTCTGACAGACAAACATACACTTGCCATGTCCTATATACAAACCCCTACTGTATCACACTGCAGCAACACGCATTTAGGGCACACGCTACAGTGAATACTACAAAGTACTGTACTCGTCTCATGCAGGCAGACACACACACTTGGCATGTCTGGGATTAGAACACTGACCTAACTACTTTACTACACTACAGTCTTACGCAGTTACAGAATACGCTACCAAGATTACTGGGACACAGCACTCCCAGAGGTGTATTCGTAGATGGGTGACATCATCGGCCTTGCTAATGGTGGGTATAAGAAATGTAAGGAGTGTGAGCAGTATAAAGGTACTACTCAGTCTTCAGGCAAATGGGGAGACACACGCACACAGACACACGGCACATGTAGGACTAGAACACCGACATAACTACTTTATTACACTACAGCATTATGCAGTTACAGAATGCGCTACCGAGATTACTGGGACACAGCACTCCCAGAAGTGTATTTGTAAATGGGTGACATCATCGGCCTTGCTAACAGTGGGTATAAGAAATGTATAGTGTGTGAGCAGTATAAAAGCATTATTCAGCCCTCAGGAAAATGGGGACATAGACACACATACACATACATGGCAAGTGTGGAACTAGAACACTGACTTAACTACTTTATTACACTAGAGCATTACGCAGTTACAGAACACGCTACCTAGATTACTGGGACACCGCACTCCCAGAGGTGTATGTGTAGATGGATGACATCATCGGCCTTGCTAATGGTGGGTATATGAAATGTATGGAGTGTGAGCAGTATAAAGGTATTATTCAGTCCTCAAGGAGACACACACACACACACATATGGCAAGTGTGGGACTAGAACACCAACCTAACTACTTTATTACACTACAGCACTATGCAGTTACAGAATGCGCTACCGAGATTACTGGGACACAGCACTCCCAGAGGTGTATTTGTAGATGGGTGACATCATCGGCCTTCCTAATGGTGGGTATAAGAAATGTATGGAGTGTGAGCAGTATAAAGGTATTACTCAGTCCTCAGGCAAACAGGGAGACACACACACACAAACACACACACACACACACACACACACACACACACACACACACACACACACACACAGCAAATGTGGCACTAGAACACCGACATAACTACTTTATTACACTACAGCATTATGCAGTTACAGAATGCGCTACCAAGATTACTGGGACACAGCACTCCCAGAAGTGTATTTGTAGATGGGTGACATCATCGGCCTTGCTAACGGTGGGTATAAGAAATGTATGGAGTGTGAGCAGTATAAAGGTATTACTTAGTCCTCAAGCAAATGGGGAGACACACACACACACACACACACACACACACACACACATGGCAAGTGTGGGACTAGAATACCGACCTAACTACTTTATTACACTACAGCATTACGCAGTTACAGAAAATGCACTAGAAGACTGGGGAAATAGCCCTCCCAGAGGTGTATTTGTAGATGGGTGACATCATCGGCCTTGCTAACAGTGGGTATAAGAAATGTATTGAGTATGGGTAGTCTGAAAGCAATTTAGAGTCTACAGGCAAACGGGAACAGACATACACACACACACCAGTGTTGGGTACGGAACACCTGCCTATTTACAGATTACTATTACAATACTACATATATACGAATCGTGCCACATAGACTACACATGTCAAAGCTGTCATTATGATCGTCTGGGAATGCGGACATCAACAGGGATGCTGGCAGTTAAGATGTACATACCTGTGAACCTGTGTATCTAAAGTATGAATCCATCCTGAACTGGAGTATGCCCATCTGTGGAATGGATGACTACTACCACTATACAGGGTTACAATGGCCATGCCCATACACAGAGGCACATAACCAACACAAGGTGTCATTGGGCATGCTCCCACACTTAGTAGCACAGGGCTGTTTGGAATGTACTATGTGTCCATCTACACAAGGATATACTGGGCATGCTCATACACTTAGTAGCACAGGGGGCATGCTCACACACATAGTAGCACAGGGCTGGTCGGAATGCACTACTATGTGTCCATCTACACAAGGATATACTGGGCATGCTCATACACCTAGTAGCACAGGGCTGACTGGGATGCAGTCTGATGCTAAACACGGAGGGTCACAGTGGCCATGCTATTACAGGTAGGCATAAAGAACACATTGTAATGGGCTCTGGTGTTAGTAGTTGTCATTGTTAGCGGGAACACTGCTCTACATATATTTGACATCGGTCTTTTGCACATCAGCTGTCATTCTGGGATGCCATGGCTGACAGAAGGCAGGCCTTTGTCACATATCACATGCATCCATGATACAAGGGAGTGTGGATATTAACCAAGTCACATCCGCCCACACAGTGCCATTCCAAGGCAAATGTCCTAAACACAGGTTAACTCCCATACACCTACAGGACAACTGCATTGTTTTCTTATGCTAACCAGTGCAAGATGTGTAGTGTCCATATTCACAGCTGGCCACTATAGATCCAACAATGGGGAGTACTGACATTTGTGCAGTGAGGAACACCTGGCTGATGTCTCTGAAGTGCACAATAGCACTACCACCATATACTTCAGAACCTAGCACTACCACAATATACCTCACAACCAGACATGTGGGCCATAACACAGGTACGGACCACTCCAGGTGGTGTAACCACATACATAAAGTCCACTCACATGTACTGACTGGTCCCCCATGAAAGGCATCACAGATGAGCCATGTGCAGGACACAGTGTCACATGCTGCATTCTAGGATGCAAACTGCAGACATCACCATGCCCTCAGACCACCAACACGCAACCATACATGTTGTATGACAGATGAGTACACCACCATGTGACCCTTGATCTGTGTACTGTACTAAGCTCTACATCAATTGTAGAGAGTACACATGTACTGACACAGTTGTATCATGTATTATGCAATGCAATGATACCACTGTCTGTGACCTGGTCAGCTGTACACGTACCAAGGGTCCTTGGTACTTTCCACCATTAGCAAATGTCTGTTGCTGTACACCAGTACACACCCTCATGTATGTATATGACATACATGTACCTGCCCTGGGTATGTACATGCCACACACACAGCATACCTGTAAATAACATAGCTGTTGTAGTCCTTTGTGCAAACAGGTGGCTACAGCCATTACACACATGCACATGGAATGTAGGTCCACGGCTGCTGAATGCTGACAGTACATAAGGTGTGATATCAATGTTGACAGAGGTAACATCCCCTCTGTACTGGTCACCCATCATATCATACAACAGTCCATGTGTCATGTATGTCATTACACATATCCACCAATTGCAATGCCTACAAACATGACCAAATGTCAGGATTGTAGGACCTACATACCTGTACACGTAGTGTTATGCATTCAGATAACATCCGTGTGCAGTTGCTGATGTATGCAGGTGGTGTGTATCCTAGTACAACATGCAGCTGCAATGCAGCCTCAACATTGCCAACTGTATATGGTGATATGCTGAATGTACAGAAAGATGTACCACAGGTATGGACAGATGTTTTGAAATAACTAAGGGGCGGGGCATCTTTGCAGACAGATGTTTGCTGTGGACAGCTCACAGGTGTATCACAAGCAGTCCTACAATACCCTGTGTAACCAGTAAGCAATGGTTGTGTTAACTGAAGGACATAACACACAATTTAGACAGCAGTCAGGGTGACAGCAAAGGTAAATCACTTGATACCTGTTAATAGATATGACGTCCCTAGTGCATATGGTGCAATACTGCTATATGTCTGACATACATAACATGAGCTTGGCAGGTCTGAGATTCCCAAAACTGGCATGTGTGGTTGCTTGTGTGTCCATATATGTCACGTATTGTGGGGAATACATCTCAATTGTCACTCACTCTCCTGTACACTAGTGTACACATATGTACAGACTGCAATGTAGAAAGTAGGGCAGGGGCGTGTATCTCACACATGTGAGGTATCTGTATGTGCATGGCATAGGTGTATTAATTACTGAATGCCACAGTGTGTGTATGTAGGGCTGACTGGTCCCTGGGGTGAGGATGTATGTTACCATACTGAACTGATAAGACCCCACCCACCATCCAGGCAATGCATTCAACTATCTGTGTTGATGTCCCTGATCTTAGGCAGTACTGACTTCCTGTACATGTGTATTGTCTGTGACGTGTCATGTAGGTGCATAGTACTGTAATGATGATTTGCACATAGGCAGGGGTCCTCATCCCATCAGTAGCAACTGTGTGCGAGTGTGTGTTACTGTGTCAGTGAAGCCGTGAGTGTATGTGTGTGTGTGTGTTACAGTGTCACTGAATACATGTGTGTCAATACCTGAGTGTGTGGGTGCAGTTGTGTGTTGGCATTCTGTCATGGGAATGTGTATTACTGATTCCCATTGAGGCATCACACTTCCCACTGACCTCTACCCTTGTTATCAGCTAGACCACTCTCTTACCTCACCACTCCAGGTAACTGTACCTGTGATGTCACTCTTTATGGATGTCATGTCTGTGGCTGCAGTACACAGCTATCATGTACTTGGAACAGTAGACATGTTTGTAGCATGGGACATTCTCACTGGTATGTGGCAGCTACACGGTGCATGCTGGCATATTCATACATACCTGTGTGTAGTCCACATTGACATATGGGACACTTAAATGCAAACACTGACATCCACCAGCATGTACAATTAGACCTGAAGAAGGAGAGCAGAACATCATGACCAACATGCATTTACTGTTGTTACACAAGACACATACTGTTAACAGTACTGTACACCTGTACTACATGGTATATCTGCTGCCTGTCAACAGTCTTCAACATTTGTAAACTACACATATCATCCTAGTCTGTTCACCCTGTGCATCAGACCATATGAGCATGTCCCCGCACCGATGGTGTGGATGTCAGGGATGCGACACAGGCATCATCATATGCACAGGGTGTTAATGTTTGCTGGAGGCCTAGGCTGCACTGTTGTTACACAAGACACATACTGTTAACAGCATTGTACACCTGTACTACATGGTATATCTGCTGACTGTCAACAGTTCTCAACATTTGTAAACTACACATATCATTCTAGTCTGTTCACCCTGTGCATCAGACCATATGAGCATGTCCCTGCACTGATGGTGTGGATGTCAGGGATGCAGCACAGGCATCATCATATGCACAGGGTGTTAATGTTTACCGGAGGCTTAGGCTGCACTGTTGTTAGACAAGACACATACTGTTAACAGTATTGTACACCTGTACTACATGGTATATCTGCTGCCTGTCAACAGTCCTCAACATTTGTAAACTACATGTATCATCCTAGTCTGTTCACCCTGTGCATCAGACCATATGAGCATGTCCCTGCACCGATGGTGTGTATGTCAGGGATGCGGCACAGGCATCATCATATGCACAGGGTGTTCATGTTTGCCAGAGGCCTAGGCTGCACCATTGGATGACATCATGTGTGTGGGTTTGGGCCTTTGATCTAATTGGGCGTGTGTGGATGTTATGCATCTGTGTGTTGCGGTGCCCTACATATGTGTCCAGTTTGTGCGTGTATGGCTGCACACAGTTCTCCCATGTGTCTGACCTACACAGGGGTATTACTGACAGCTGCAGACTGTACAGGCGAGGTTTTACAGTTAAATAAAATACTTCGGTAATACTTGTATTGAAACAAAGTACTAAGAAACAGCAACTAGGTTTTACAGTTCACAGTGTCTGGCCACAGACATATGACCTGTGCCTGCCAGGGGTTGCACAGGCACTACCAGACAGAGGTGCAGATTGGGTACTGTCTGATGTCACTTGTCCACTGGAACCGGGTGGCTGTTGGGACCGTCCTGGGCCACATGCACGTGGCCTGCTGTGTCATGGTGTGGGCAGCACAGCACCAGATGCACTGCTGCTGCTACCGCCACTATGGGAGCGGGTATGTAAGGTAGCTCATACACGCAGATCTGACACAGGTGATGTAGCAGGCCTAAGTCCATGTGCCCGATGCCTCATTCCTACCAGATGTTCCAACACAGACAGCTTACGCTTGCGGATTGTCATGCCATGGTCAAGGACTCCAACCATGTCACCCAACCATCTATCCAAAGCATCAGCAATCTGCTGTTGAGCATTTGCCATTGCCTGGATGCTGTTGTTTATAGAAAGGACAGCAGCCCTCTGTAGCCTCTGATCTTCTCTGTTGCACCATGCAGCATGTGCCTGTGCCTCCATTACAGCTTGAAACCTGCGTCTGGTGACACCAGCTGCTGTGCTCTGTTGTGCAGGAACATGTCAGCCAGAGGTCCTCCTATGAGCAGCACTGGCCAATTGCCTGTGTGGGGCACCACCAGTAGTTTAGCTGACACCATGGTGTGCAGGCACACCTTCCATAGCCCCCACACTTTCCTGTTCCAAGCTACCATGTGCCAACTGTCCTTCCTCTATAGCCACTGGTGATGTGGTATGTGCAGGTATGGGATCTGTGTGTGGGGATGAGGTGGATATAAATGGAATGGCAACAAATGCCACAGTTTCAGCCCCTGACAACTTTGCCTGTGTCCCAATCATACATTCATCATCACTGCTGGTGTTCTTACCTATCAGCACATGGCTGGATGTGTCCACATTAATGCAGTCGACCTTGATGCAGTGTATATGTCACATATAAGGACTTACACTGCCTTAACAGTCATGACCTGTGACCCTGCAGACATGCTCACATAAGGTTTTACATGTATGTGTTCTGCCATATACATCTACACGGCACGGTACAGTGATTCAACATCCTGACATGTGTCACCTGTGTTGCACATGTGATACACATGGGACACTGGCTAGCCAGATGGTATTTGCAGGGATGGATATCAACTATAGCATGTACAGTCAAAGTCAACTAGTGGGCTATATGCCATGGGCCATGTATGCATCTAGGCTGAAAGGTTACCTGGCATTAGCTGACAGGTGGGTCTGTGGGGCTAGGTGGAGCAGTGCCACATTACTGATTCACATGGTTAATGATACATATACCATGCATTACCATGTGGTCATCACACCATGTCTGAGAGGGGAGCGATGTGCAGCTTTGACAGACAGGAATGCATAGTATGGCAGGACTATGTCAAGTGTATGGGACAAGGATCTGTCCAGCATGTGGTAGGTGGATGTCCATGAAGTATGTGTTCGAGATCAGGAAGAGTATGTGTAGCATGTTCGACATCACTGGGTTGGACATGGATTTATTCAGGGTATGCATCATGCTACATACTGGAGATGGGGAATGGAAAGGCTTGTGTAGGCCATCTGCACATGGCCAATACCCCTTAAAGGAAATATGTGATCTGATATGGGTCACTTGAGTGTTCTGTATGGCTGGACAAAGATCTCTATATTCATGAATGGCACCCTATCATTATTAGGGTTGCCACATATGACTCCCTGACAGGTGTGGTGATGTAGTTATCACAGGAAAGAAAACTGCCCAGCTGCATCCCTCACACACAAGTGTCCATTATGTTGACTGCTGCCTAGGTGGTAGCTCATGGGTACAGGGTTATTAACATAGGGGTGACAATGCGAGTCAGCTATTGCTCCTAGGTCATAGTCATTCGCATACTTCAATAGGCAGATGCCTTCTGTTTGTCTGTGAGGTATGGACTACAATGAGGGGGAATAGAATTCATTAACCCTGACATACTGTAGTTGCCACTGGTGTGATGATCACGTATTATTCAGACACCTTCTGTAGTGTTGGTTCTGCCAGCAGTCCTGTTGCAAAACACTCCTGTGACATAGGAATGTACATCTAGTATACCGAGTGTAGGTGGTACACAGTATGGGTGATGATGTCCTATGACCTGGCAAGGTTATGATATGCAGTGTGACATCAACCATACTGTCATCTACATCTGTACTGCTGACATCACTTAAGTGATCAAGGTTCATGGCCTTCCAGACCAGACTCAGCAGGGTAGTAGTGCAGTACTTCCTATTATCAGTGGTGTCTTCCCTTTTGTGGGTTGTGATACCTGTTTGTGTGCACCATTCAGTGTGTACACAACCTGACATGGAGCTATGTTTTGCATGATGTGTACGTGGAGAGCATCTTGTTTTGCCATATGTGTATGATACAACCTGTGATGTGGGCAGGTCCCATGCAGACTGAGTGCAGCATGTACCTGCATAGTTGCGGGTACAGGGTCACTGTGATGTACATGGATATATGCTTGTGTACCTGTTGGGGGGGAGGGGGCCATGTGTTTATATTATCCAAGACCCTATCTGGATTGCTTATTCATGCTAAGCACTTGTTCAGGACTTGTAAACACTATGTAAGCTAATAATTACTATAGCACTCAATCTTCCACATCACCTACAGGTAAGGGTGAACAGGTTTTGTACATACTTTTCTCACTTGCGTAGAGTAATGTAGCTCTTGTACTCACTTTCCTCACTTATCTAGGTGAATGTAGTTCTATATTCAGGCATGTCCAAGAGTCAACTGCCAGTGTTCTCACCTGTCTATCTGATGAATCTGGACATCTTGAGGCAATGTACACAGACAAGCCTCTCCGCCTACCACCCAACACTACAACCTGTGAGAGATGCACTCATCTAGCCAAACTGGAGGTAAAGGTCTCTCCGACCAAGCCTGACTCTGACTGTCATGTGGAGAAGGTACATAGTCACACAACACCACACTCATCACATAAGTTTCACTGAATCTACCCCACCATTAACTGGGAAAGATACTCGTGTACCAACACATTAGCTCAACGGTTTCTGTAATTCATAAACACCAATGCCCTGACTCAACATATCCACACACTCACCAGGGGCAACAATATCCTAGACCTAGTCATTACCAACATGAGTGACTGGTGCTCCACACATAAAGCCAACTCCTCGTTGGTCTGATCAGACCATGTGCAGAACACCATTGATATCCACATCCCGCACCTACCCCCCCCCCCATTAAGGTAACCACAGTATAATATGTCTACAAGGCCAACTAAATGCTTCTTAAGACAGACGTGGTGGACGTCATGAAACCCATGCAGATGGACAGTACTGTTACAACTGCTGAATCCTACACAAATGCACTCTATAAGCACTTACAGGAGTGCATGGCTTGTGCTATCCCAAACAGAACCAGGACACTATACTCATAATTAACTAAACCAATCTGGTGGTCCCCTGCTATAAACATATTGTACTACAGGAGGAAGACACTGTTGCAAATGAGAGTACAATACCATGCGTGGAGGAGATCCCTGGCCAGCCTCAGTAAGAAGGTGAGATCCCTTATAAGATCCTCCAAAGCTAGCTATGAAAACTATAATGCAACTAATACCAACAAAAACCACAAACATTCTATAGCTATGTCACATATCTCAATGACAACAACCAGATCTGCTCTGAGTTACAGCACAAAGGCACGAACATTACAGAAGCAATTGATATTGGCAACATCCTGGCAGATCCTTCTCAAAGCTGCACAATCTAAAGGCAATATCACAGCATCCATGGGACCGGACAACATCCCAGGCTGCGTTTTACACGAACTTCGGATCGTACTGTCTCCTCACCTATGCACCATGTTCAATAATAGTCTCACATCAAGCATAGTGCCCCCTGAATGGTGCACAGCAACAGTTATCCCACTCCACAAAGATGGTGCCACAATGGACCACGGGACCTATTTCCCTATAGGCCTGACTAGCTTGGTCTGCAAGGCTATGGTGCACATCATTAATCACTGTCACAGAGACATTGGGTACCTCCCAACCTTTGACCCCTCCCTGTTTGGCATTGTTAAGGCCGGACCATGCCTCCTAAACCTGGTGGATTTCTTAGAGACAGTTACCAAGGCATTAGATGAGGGTAAGGAGGTCCACACAGCTAACCTAGATCTCTCATAGGCTTTCAACACCATTCCTCCTTCTGGTATTATTAACATACCCATCCGCCTGAACAGTAACCCCTACGTCATGTGATGGTTTGCAAAGTGGCTCACGGACAGAACCCACACAGTGGGAGTTGCATACCCTAGGTCCGACTGTATATCAGTTACAACTGGCGTCACCCAGGGCTCAGTCCTAGGACCCCTCATGTTCGGTATATACTTCTCTGATGTACAGACAAGCACAGGAGGGCTTTGGCTGAAAAGTTTTGCAGACGACTGCAAACTAGAGGACATAATTGTTTCCCCAGCTGTTACAGACACCCTCTGGAGGGGTTGCACTGAGACGGATAACTGGTGTTAATATCATGGCGTCAAGCTGAATGCCTAAAAGTGCATTGTCATCCCCTTTGGATATAACTAATTACCCGCAGACTACCACATAGGTGCTAGTCCCCTACATACAGAAAAGGTGATATGGATCCAGAAACCCCAGTAGATAGCAATCTCTCCTTCGATACCCATATTGACAAGGTAGTTAGAATATCCTTCTACATGGCCCCCCTAATCTCTAATGGGTTCGCATCCAGATCAGAGGAGCCATTGTGACTCTACACATGTCATATTAGACCCATTAAAGGATACAACACCCCATTTGGGATATACCTTAGAAGACAACTGCAACTGCTTGGAAGACCACACCAGTACCACACCAAGAGGATTAATGACCTCAAACAGATGACCTATGCAGCTCAACCTATGAAACTCCAGCTGTACTCAGTTGCATACCGCATACTCACAGGTGATCTCTGCTTGACATACAAAGCCCATGTCCAACCCTGTATTGCTGGATATGCTCCACCTAAACAGAAGCCCCTGAGAGCCACATGCTCTAGGGATATACACCTATCCACAATGATGAGTTGGACATGCTGGACGGATAGATTCCTGACCCAGACACTCCCCATGCTTTGGAACGTGATTCCAATGTACATCAGGCAGGGTGGCTCATGAGCACTCTTCAAGGGAAACCTTGACGTGTAGATTGGAGACAGACATGTACCCCGGGGATCACTGCAGTGGCTCTGCTGGACAGAGGCACAGGGAACTATTGGCTCTGCCGTTCAGAGGCAGAGGGAACCAACCTGTGGGGGTGGCGAAAGACAACACACACTAGCTAGGCTTACAGATACCCTTGGTAAGACAGCCTAGTACCTACCTTTGCACATATTACATGTCTTATGTGCATGGATAGTTAAATAGCTCTTCCATTTTACTTTGCTATCATGCTGATAAACTGTTGGCTCACTAAAAGACATATGTATCCTGTTATTGTGTATTGTAAATGCCAATTGACATAACTAATGTCTGCCTACCATTACAGTAATGCTATGTAGCTTGTAATACATATCTGCCTACAATACTGAACATTACACAGTTATTGGCACAATATCCCACAATGCAAAACATACTTGCACAGTGGCCCAACCTTCCACATGTTATTCTCTGTATTACACCTATACATATGGCTACAGTTACAATATGTCAACATATACTATCCCCTGTTACAGCACATACTTGTTGGACCAGCCCTGCCACTGACATCAGCTGGTGAGGAGTATTTCTGTTCAAAGCCCTTATATAGCATCCCTTGTGGTGTATGCTGTGTTTACCTTGTGACCTACAACAGTACACACAAATACTACAAGCGTTACTATGCTCAACAATACATCACTACAAGATAACTGTTTCCACTATATAGATTGCGTAAACTTTAAATACTACAGAATAGTACTACATACACAGACATTCTGACTGTTCTACATACCTTATTAGTAACGTGAGGTGTCATTAACTGTTGATTCAATCCTTTTCAGTTTGTGTTTCAATGTTCTTTGTAACATTCTGCTGATATATACGGATGGTTTGAATGTGTGATAACATATCCTTTTCTAGTAACATATCGGTAACATGTGGTATCCTGTCCACCAATTGCTGTTCCAAAGTAGTTAATTGGATGCACATCAGCTGTGCAGCTACTCCATTAGCCAATACCAGGTTAACAGTGGTGTATAAGTGAGTATTCCTTTTGGGCGTTGTCCGTTTGCCTTACTTTCAAGGGAGACGGCCTAGATGTGTTATTGTGATATATTTCAACAGCTATATGGAGACACACAGAGATATATTAGCTTCATGACTCCCGTGGACTGTGTGTAATGGATAGATGATTTAGTTCTACATGTGAGTACAGTTATATTTCAGAACAGTGCTACTTATGCAGGGTTTGTTTGTACCTAATACTTCTGCAGATGTTTAAGTCTGGCAAGGATGTTTGGCCAGCTCAAGGCCGTATGCATGAACTGTTATGTGGTGTACAGTGTGCTCACCAGACAGTTTTGATTTGGTGTACAAGTGTAGCATACGGTGCTGTTACTCATTAATTGCTAAAACATCCCGGTGTACGCACAACCCTCTGAAATGGGATTAGTGCAAATAAACCCTATTACATCAGCAGCTGTTCCATTGTATAACAACAGTTATTTCACATAGGGCCATGTTAGTGTGTCTCTGACAAGGTATGTTAATGCTTCTGCAGATGTCGTACAGTGTGTGAATGATTTGTGATGTTATTACAGTTTGTATTGTAATATGTTTTGGTGTGGGGGTAATGTTGGTGGGTGTGCTTAGCAGACACAGGTGTGTAGGAACTGCTTTTATACATAATCGCTATGTGCATGAGGGTTCCTTCCCTATTTGAACACCTATTCTTTTGTGGACTAATACAATGGTAATTGCAGGCTGATTCATTAAGGCACTGTTATGTGTTTCCTGTATAGCATGCAGGTGATGTTAGTCCTTGAATCCCTTCAGTAATACATCTGAATGTAATAACGTGTTGCTACATGATAGCTGTGTATTTCTGTCATAGGTATTTGCAGTCATCATAGTTGTGTTGGTGACTGACCCTCTTTGCTAGGGTTGCCACCTTTTCATATGTCCATAGTGGGTACTTTTCGGGACACACATCTGATTTTACAGGCCGACACAAACCCACGGTCAGTACAAGGGATAGAACTTTCCTTTCTTGCCTAATTATAAGCTTATTCTTGTAGCAGTTTAGTTGTTTATCCTGTTTCCTGTACCATGTAGGAATTTTAGATACAGAAATAACTATTGTATGCAACTATTACAGTACATATGGGACATAATTATGTCCTACAATCCCAGGACATTTGCCACATTTAATATATTTGGTCAGGAGACAACTGCCCAAAGAGGTAGTGTCCCTTGCAAAGTGGAACAAGTGATAACACTATCATTGGTTCATGTCCATAGCACATATTTGTAATGGTGTATAGGCATATACTCTCCATATCCTTTGTTCATAAAGGTTGGTAGTGGTGGAATGTGTGATTGCTATGGTCTATGTTATACACATATGTGAACACTTCAACCGCTGTATACGGGAGACCTACGTAATCCCGAATCCACAGTGTTTTGACACACACTGTACCGGGACCAGACTCATATACCCCACATTACCGACATTGACAGTAACCCGCGAAGGTAACACGAACATGGAACACACACATGCACACACAGACACACTGCTACCCAACACATCCAAACAAACCATGCTACACTATGTATGAGCAGGTGGCCAAGCCCCCCTACACCCCCATGTAGGTGTCTGTGCCCCCCACACCACCCCCTACTTTAATATTCTACATCCTAGGTCGCGCAAACAGACACACAAAGCTAACCCACAACCACACATCACAGTCCCCCAAGAACACACACTACACACAGAACACATACTTACACACACTACAGCCCTAAGAAACACACGTACATACAGTAACCAACTCAAACTGCAACACCAGAAGCACTGACTAACTGTCCATTAACATCGTGAGATTACACCTCCCGCATCAGGTGTTTCAGTACTGTGTTCTTTCAGACTTTAAGCTTCAAGATTAAGTGCGTCAGTATGTAAAGCAGTCGGTATGTGGTAGGTATCCCATTTATATGTACCTCCATGGTTATGTAGATGTTGTTAACCTATCTATATATCTACATATATATGTATATCCCCATATATCGACATATCTCTCTCTCTCTCTCTCTCCCTCTATCTCTCTCTCTACATATGATGATGTATATATATGTATATATATATATATATATATATATATATATATATATAATATATAATATATATATATATATATATATATATATATATATATATATATATATTATATATATATATAAAACATACACCTTTCATTGTGTACCATCCGCAGTAGTGGTGCTGCGGTAGTGTTGTCGCCTCACAGCAAGACGTTGTCCCGTTCGATTCTCAGCTAGAGCGTCTTCTGTGTGGAGGCATGCGTGAATGGGCGTGCCTTCATTGAAGGTTGTGTGTCAGGGCTGGTACCTCAGCATGTAAAAATCCACTACCAAGCATTAGCGGACCAGAGTTCCGCTGTGGTGACCCCTAACCAGGATAAGCCGAAAGACACAACAACCTTTCATTGTGTACATGCCGGTTTGTCCTATTTTAACACATTCCTACCTTTTGTGTTTTATCCTTTCAGTATACACGACTGCCATTGGTACATCTCAGTTATCTTAGTGGTTTGTTATTGTGAAGAATGTGTACATGGTTGTGTGTTCTAATCCTGGCAGTGATATCTTACCTCTCAGAGCAGGCACTGGTAGTGCAAGGGTTATTAACGCACATTTCAGCGGTTGTGTGTTCCACATGTTTATTATTCTGTGGAGAACTACCTATATATGCAAGCTGTGTTTAAGGTATACTATGTAACATTACACATCTGTGAAGATTCCTGTCAGGGATACTCCCCATTATTTGGAACTACATCCCTGATTACATTATACAAAACCCCTCACTGACTCTCCGGGGAATCCTTGCAGAGTGGGTGGTGAACAGTAGCTACACCCCAGGGATCCCATAAGTGGCTCTGCTCCACAGAGGGACAGTTAGTTGATCAATGGGATGGCGACAGCAGACATGTTTTGCCTATGCTTATGAGTGGACTCAGCGGTTGGGCATGTACCTACCTATGTATCTATGAACCTGTACATACAGTATGGACACATGCTGATAGCTTAATTTACTGTTCAGGTATTGGCTTAACTTGTGCCAATGGCGGTTGTGTGTACAATAGTTGAGGGCTACCTATGTAGGATGCACACAGTAGACCACCTATACATGACAATTTACAGGTGGGCAAGTGTGTGTGCCATCCATGCTTGCTGTGTGTGCAGGTGGAGAAGGGTGTCAGTCCATGAGTGCCTACACTGTCAGTGTGTGTACTATACATTCCCTCTTTGCCAAGGCATGGGCCTACTGGGCACGCCTCCGTCTGCCTACTGGGGATAGCACAGGATGTCCGTGGTCTGAGTACCTCTGTGCCTGCAGGTCCCTTGGCAATGGTGGTGGGCTGTAAGGGCTTTCACCATTATGCCCCTGCTGCACCTGTTTCCACAGGTTCATATTGTGTAGCATGGCACATACTATGAAGATGTGAGCACACATTCCTGGAGAGTACTGCAAGTCTCCACCAGATATGTCCAAGCAATGGAACCATGATTTCAGCATCCCAAACATGTGCTCTATGATGATTCTGGTTTCTGCGTGTGCCACATTATGGTGTTCTTGCATGGCTGTGTGTGCATTTCTGATGGGAGTCATCATGCATGGTTCCAGTGCATAGCCAGCATCCCCCACCAGATAGCCATATGGGATGTCTCCCCTGGCAAATACCTGATACAGCTATGAAGCATGCCAGATGTGGGAGTCGTGATAGCTTCCAGGACTGCCAGCACACACATCCATGATAATGCCCTGGGCATTGCACATGACCTGGCAGTTGATGAAGGAGAATCCCTTGCAGTTTATGTAGAGCCTACTCTGCTCACCGGGTGGTGACTTGATATGTATGTGCGTGCAGTCTATTGCACCCAGTACCTCCAGGTAGTCTGCCATATGGTGGAAGAGATGCATATTGCTGGCCAACTCCTCCTTCGTTCAGGGAAGTATATGTGCTCATTGGCATGTGGTAACATGCCATCCAGGAACTGGTGGAGTACCCTGGATGCTGATGCCTGTGAGATCCTCATGATATTCCCAGTTGGCCTTTGGAAGGTACCTGTGGCTAGTATTCTCAAGCTTACACATACCTTCATGTCCACTGGGATGGGTTCCCCTCTGTTACTTCTGACTCTGAGGCATGGTCGGCACAGCTCAACAAGTTGCTGTATAATGCTCCTGTCCACCCTGTAATGTTCTACTATCTCCAGATCATGTAGCCCCTGGTAGGTTACCCTGGGTCTGAACACTCGTCTCCTCCTCCGGTGTCTGAGATGGTTGTCAGCATCATCCTCCACACCACCATCAGTCTCCAACACATGCTGGTGAATCAAAGCTATGGCAGCCCCTAACATGTACATATTAAAAGTTCCCCATCTGTATACACCAATGGTGCAGAGTGTCTGGGAATACACAAGTGTGTGTGTGGGGCTTTTACACCTTATACTATTGTGCAATGGATGAATTTGGTGTAATTGGGTGTGTTTGTGCTATTCCAGCTGCAGGGTATCTTAATTATTGGTTTTGCAGCAGTTACTGCTATTGTGGGGCCTTTGGTGTTGACTTACGCTTGTCTGCCATGATTCATCTATTGCCCTTTACTTCTATTTTCAACCCGATTCACCTCCCATTGTCAGGCATGCATACAGCTGCTGCCTTTCTTGTTTTCTGCTTCTACAACCCAGGATTGTGTTGAGAAATGTGTTATGTAGCTGATCTACAGCAAGTTTGCTTTGTTCTGCTGTGACAGTTCTCTTTTCTTTGCTGTACGGCACCTCCCCTTTCCTTTTCTGCAGGTAGCTACTAGCAGCCTTGTTAGCTGTTGTCTATGGCCTACTGTGAGTTTCTAGGTGTTAATTACTCATTTGTACGCCAATTACCATGCTGCAGCATTTCATTATTGTCTTCCCGTATCCTTCCTGTTTCAACTGTGGTGCCCGCTGCGCACATCCGTTTACCGGGTTTCGTGCGTGTTTTCATCCACATTTACATGAACTTTTGGTTACTTTGTGTGCTCTCAGCTAAGCAAAGCTATGGCTACTTCCACACCCCTATCCTGCGGCTTTGCTTAACAACATGCAACATGGATTAGCA
This sequence comes from Protopterus annectens, assembly GCF_019279795.1. Classification (NCBI taxonomy): domain Eukaryota; kingdom Metazoa; phylum Chordata; order Ceratodontiformes; family Protopteridae; genus Protopterus; species Protopterus annectens. The sequence continues at coordinate 241,335,384 of NC_056744.1, forward strand.
ATGATCTAATGTGCTTACAGCTACGGTGGCGTGCCCCTCCTTCATGTTTACCTCATGTTTACCTCCAGGCCACTCCTCGGTGTGGTACATCCTTACGCCGGCGAGACGTTTGCGATTCAGTATTATTTGACTCATTTGCATGGCATTGACTGCTAATTCCTAGTTACCGCACAGAACACTGTCACAGACCCTTAGCAACCCTTGCGCCATGGTTGTGGTATAGCATGCATGCCATTGACTATTATGGAAATATCATGAATTGCGTTACATTATAGTTTTATGACATCTAAATATATTTTCCTTATGATCCCATTTGAGCAACGATGCACTGCGGTTTTACTTTGCGTTGGTGTGGCCATGAAATTAAATGTTATTTTTTATATGTTGTGCATGTTGTTTTATGCCATTGGCTATATATTTAGCCACTGGCACATATTAACATTATAATATGTAGGTTTGGTCTGCTTTCATGGCTCCAATTTTATGTCTGACAACATGTAAACCGTTTTTTTTTTTTTTGCTTTACATTTCTACATGCTTACGCTATGCCTGCAAAACTTCATGAATTGCTATATACATTCATTTGCATGCTACACTGCTGCACATGGGGTAATTAGCATACATGTGCCAAGAGCTATGCATCTCTGGTGTATGCTGGTAGTGTACATGGAAACAGCTGTTACATGAATCGCTCGACGGCCATATATGGCGCTAGATCGCTGACACTACTTCGGTGCATGTCGCAAGCTTCATGAATCCCGGGGACAGTTTCTTGACTTGGGAGATATAACAAATCAGGGATGGGTGGGAGCAGCAGAATAATGCTGTATAGCCAGCTGGACAAAATTAAGTTTGTCAGGTTGACACTCAGGTGAAGTGGAGAGCTATGTATGGCGTGTAACTTCTTTTGTTGGACAGGTATCCATTTTTTTTCCTGGATAGAGAAAAATGTTGTTGAAGTTGTTTAGGAATGACAGGATGAGGTAGGTAGGCAGGCTATGTAGTAGGAGCAGACACACAGGTCATAGAAGACAGACAAGGATGGTGATGGAATCAAAAGATTTGGGGACACCATGATTGGGGGATACATAGGGGAAACTGGATGCACATCCACATCCAGCTTGAGAACAGTAAGAATCTAGTTCTTACCCTCAGAACTCTCATTACTGTTTCTTGTTCAGGTTCCTGGGTAAGTGCCAGACATTCCATCATCTTGGCAGTATGTTGCAGGACCTTTTTAACCCTGCTGACTTAGATGCCTTGACCCCACACCATTATGCCCTCTACAAGCCCTGTCAGCCCCTGACAGGTAACAAAATCACCTCTTCACTACTATTGGTTCCAGATATTACCAAAGCAGCAGCAGTCAGGCACAGCTACCTGATGCAGGTGGAGCAGATAGTACAGGAGTTATAGAGGCAATGCTGAAAGGCTGTGACCTGCATGTGCTGGTTGTCTGTGAAACCAGTGGTATTGCCACCACAGCCACCTGTGGAGGTATGGAGGTCCAAATCACAGTGGTCAGTCTAGTTCCCAGTGCTGATGATCATTATTTTTGGCAGCAATGCATCACAAAATAAAGAGATACTGTGGGGCAGACAAAAAGAGAGAATGAGATTAATGGCATATCATATTAGTTTTTTTTTATTCAATACATAAACCAAATATGATAAATAACTGTATACCTCTGCAACATTTAGATATGATGTAAATACATTAATCTGTCATAAAATCAATCAAACATAATGGTACGATATGACAAACAGAATATCGTATTTGACTATGCCATATCAGATATATTCTTTCAAAGTCAATAACTATATTTGCAAAAATTCATCGTTAATGTCATGAAGTGCTGCAGTTAATTTGTTATAAATTCTATCCTGTGAAAAAATTAATATCTGTTTCTGGGTATGGAACCCATGCACAATTAAGCTGACATACTCACTGCCTAATGCAATAACACAGAGCATTTAGAGCATAAATGTATGCTTGATATAAAGGTTAAGGTGTGCTTTCTCAATATGATGCAGAGTTATTGACTAAAAATACTTCTTTGCCTTATATTCAGCCCTGATGCATACTTACCCCATGCCTTTCTCAGATGAGTTTGTATCTCATGATGTTAATAGGATCATAGGATCATAGGAGATTACTAGGCTATTGATCCTAAGGCTCTACAACCCTAGCCATGTTATACTCTTGTTCCCTTATGGATCAAGATATATGGTCTATGTTTGAGTGCAAATCTAAGATCAACACTGGCTGCCCCGGTCTAGGAGGGACATAGGTGAAACCCCTGGTGTAAATTTATGATTTGCCATCCAATTGTCCAAATTATGCTTAAATACGGCCATTGAGAAGCTCTGTTTTACATGAATTAGGAGTTTGTTCAAGAGGAGTGGCAACCTCTGGGAGACATAGCAGTGAATTTTTGTTAAAAAACTTTATATATATATCTAACAATTATTTCTTCACTAACTTAATACTTTATTTAAAAATTCTGTTTTACAAAGTTAAATTGCTATCAATATTAATTCCTCTAGCATAAAGTGTCCTATAATTAATAAGCATTCTGCACTCTAATCTGTTAAGTTCATCAATAAAGCTACCACCCAAACTTCAAAAATGACCGTGCCAGCACACTAAAGAACAGACTAGTCTCAGAACCCTCATGTACAGACACAAAAATGGCTAGCTACAGGACTATTTACATTCTGCCTTCTAATATCTCCCAAATGTTCCATTATTCTAGCTTTCAACTTTCTCTTAGTCTGCTCAATATATCATTTAGTGTCTTGACAGCCACATCCAATAATATAAACAACACCCTGGGAGTTGCAATTAAAAACTTCTCTGGCTTTATAAAGTCTATCATTAATTTTACGACCATTTAAGTTCTTCACCCTAACACATGCCGAGCAGTTCCCACATGTTCATGTCCCCACTCTGTCACCCATTCTACTGATCAAACCATCCCTGCACAATAATTCCTTCAAGTTGTTATAAATTCCATAGGAAAAGGTTATATGTTTGGGGAAAAAGGTGTCCTACAGTCACATCACCTAAAACCATATACCAAGATTCCTTAATTTTTTTCTCCATAGTATTTCAACATGGGGAATATTTTGTCACAAAAAACAACCTATCCTCTCTTTTATTACTTCTCATATTCACCCCATTTTTATTCCAACACCTATTACCAAACCCCCTATGCTTACTCTAAATTCCATTATGAGCTTCCACCAAAACAGTTTCAGAATACCCACATGAGCTTACTCTATTATGAACCTCATTAAAAAAACACTTCTTTAAGCCTGACATCAGAGGTATTCTGATAAATCCTTTTAAATTCACCATATGGTAAGGATTTAATCAAATGAGGAGGATGCATACTATCAGCATAAAGGAAGTTATTGAAAAATGTGGGTTTCCTATAGGGTCTAAACTGAATCCCATGATCCCTATCCACATATAGTTCCACATCCAAAAAAGTAATATTCACAGAGTTAAGATGACAAGTAAATTTCAACCCATGAGTAGTACCATTTATATAGTCCATAAACTTCAAAAATTCCTGTTGTTCAATAATACAGACAAAAATCAAATCATCAATAAATCTCATATAATAAATCACATTCCTTGCAAAACATTCAGTGGCATACATAAATTGCTTTTCAAACTCTCCCATATACACCACAGAATAAGTAGAGGCATATGATACGTTATATTTTTTTGTGTCTTTATAATATCACAGGCTAGGTTAAGATCCTTAGAGCGAGTGAATCTTGTCCCATTGGATTTGTGGATATGCATCAGCTTCATCAAGACAGGGTCACACACTGCTCTGTAGGTCAGGCATAAGTCTCTTGTGAGCAGTCTATACAATACTAAGTAAAGTGATAGGGCCTTTAGTCGTCTGTCTTTGTCATGTGTTGTAGACCCTGAATTTTCTTTGCGATAAACTTCTGAGGTGTTCCAGTTGCTGCAGATGTCTGGTGAAGTACATACAGAAAGGAAAACTGTACTCTATTATTGGTCTGATGAGAGCTGAGTACAGGGGATTTATAACCTCCTTAGCTTTAGATGCTATACACTTGCTTATGAGGTGTTCAGTGTAGAATGCCTTCCTTACTATTGTGAACACCTGATGATAAAAATTCAGGTTGCTATCAACTTGCATTCCTAAATCTCTCACCACTGGATTTGAACTTAGGGGGATATTATTAATATTATAATTAGCAGGGGGTTCTCTTTTGCCGAAGGGGATGATAATGCTTTTTTTTTGTGTTTAGCTTAAGTCCATGGCTTTGACACTAGTCATTTTTCTGTGTAAGCCCATTTTATAGTATGTTGACATCTTTGGGAGATTCGATGATTGCACCCAGTTTGCAGTCATCAGCAAACATGGTGAGCCATAGGCCATCTATTTTCACATGGACTTCTGAAAAATAGATACCAAACAGCAGGGTGCCTATCACAGATCCCTGTGGAACACCACTGGTAACAGATCTACTAGTAGAGTTGACATCCCCAATTTTGACTGTATGTGTTCTGTTTGTGAGCCACTTGGCAACCCATCTAGTGATGTAAGGGTCAATCCCCAGATGGGTGAGTTTTTCAATGATGCCTGAGTGAGGGACTGTGTCAAAGGCCTTGGCTAGGTCAAGACAGGCAGTGTGAACTATTTTGCTTTCATCCAGGGCCTTGGTGACATGTTCAAAGAAGTCCATCAGTTTTAACAGGCAAGATCTGCCCTTAACAAATCCAAACTGTGTCGGGTCAAGAGGTAGAAGGTCACCTATTTGCATGTTGATAAGATCCACTATGAATCTCTCTATGGACTTGCAGATAAGGCTGGTCAGCCTTTTGGGTCTACAGTTCCTGGGGTCAATTGAGCAAGGGGATTATGGTTGTTGTTTTCCACTCAACTGAGACAAAGCCAGTTCTTAGACTGAGACTGAACAGCATGCTCAGTGATTCCACTAACTCCTGTTTCAGACCGTTTAATAGGCAGCCTGGGATGCTGTCCAGTCCCATAGAAGCTGTGTTTTTGGCCTGCTCTCTGAAGATACTAGGCAGAAGACTGGTGAAAGGTATCTTATGGGGTATGATTGGTGGGGACAGGGGGGAGGGTGAAGTTTTTGCCAGACCTGTCCACTAGCAGGTTGGCAGTGTCCTTAGCTTCAGTGTAAGTGGTTCTGTACAAAACTAGTTCAGCAAAAAGCTGGGCCTTGCCTTTTAGATTTTAGATGTAGCTAAAGAATGCTTTGTGATTGACCTTAGCTAGCTATGCTAATTTACTTTCATTTTTACCTTTAGAGGACTTTACAAGATGTCTAATCTGCTTGATTATTCTTTTGAGGGAGTGTTGCCTTTGTGGGATTCATTTCCTCTTGTTTTTTGACAGCAGTTTATTTTTCTCTTATTGTATAACCTATTTATGCTGGATGTCCACCAAGGTAGCTTATTTTTTCGTGAGGATCTTGATTTGATCCATTCTGGTACGGCTGAGTCTATAAATTTATATTTGTGTTTATATAGTACATTTGTGTACCCCTCAGTATAAGGGTCATTTTTGTCTGTGTTGGCAGGGGGTCTGAAACTACTGATGCTATTGCTCAGTCAGCTATAGTTTGCTTTGGAGAAATTTTTTTAACTTTTTGCTCCTAAGGGTGGGTCAGGTACAATTGTTTCTTCAAACAAGTCTGATTTATGGTGAGAGTTTACCAGGGATGGCCCCACACATGAGGTAGTGCAGCAATCCCCCATGTTGTTGAGCACTATGTCAAGGATGTTAGAGCCCTTTGTGGGGGTGCTGACCATCTGCTCCAGAGCGTTTGTGTTAACAAAGTCCAGGAACATTTGGGATAGTGAGTTTGGGCTCATATATGTTACCCAGTTAATGTAAAGATAGTTAAAGTCAGCCATAACCAGGGTATTTTGCTGTATTGACAGTGATTCAAGTTGGTTCAGGTAGACTATGTGTTTGGTTCTTTCTTACAGTTTGTTGGACTTGGAGTAAATCTAGCTAGTCGTACTGTTTAACCAGTCTACAGGTGTATGTGTCTTTAATGAAGATGGATTCTCCTCTCCCTTGGTTTTTACATGTTTTTATGTGATCTGAATGTGTGGAAGGCACTGTAGTCCTACATCGCCGGGTTATTGTCTGAATCCTTGAACCATGTTTCTGTGATTGTGCAGACATCAGCATCTTCCAGAGTGAGAAGTGCTTCAAGTGAGTGCAGTTTCTGATTTAGATTCCTAGCATTAAGCAACAAATATAACCCTGAGTTTGTTTTTAGAGGATATTTTTACATTGGGAATTTTGTTCTTATGACATTGCCTAAAAAAGGCACTAGGGGGAGGCAAGTACCTTTGCCAGAAGCCTAAAGATTAAAGGTGACAGGTGAAGACCATCTCTGGCAAAGCAGCATGGTCTGTCAACGATATCATCCTAGGCTGTTAAATACTGGATTCCCCTGGACTGACTCCAGAATCTAAGCCAATTGTTGACATCAGTCAGTTTTGGTTTGTATCCTGGTATCATCCTGGGAGAGGGAAAAATGCTGCTTAGGGCAAGGGAGATACCTGCCTGGGATGGGAAACATAATCTGAAAGTTCCATCGTGTCTCTCTTCATTTAGTGCAGTGAGGTACATCTCAAGTCATTCACTCCAGCATGGACTATGACAGAGCCATAATAGTACTTTCTGTTTAGGAACCTGAGTGCTTGATTTGCTGGATCTTACTACCAGACAGGCAGCTGACTGTGACCTTCTCCTTGTCCAGCCTAGTGAGGGGGGCATCTGTGTGTCTCACTATGGAGTCGTCTATGACCAAGACATTTGGTTTAGATATGTTTTGCCTTAGGGTCTTATTGGGTGAGACACTGATGTGTCTGTTATTATGTGTAGTGGGTGCTGTTGAGACTGTATTGGGTGCAGAATGTTTGCACTTGGGAAGTCTTTGATCTTTTGGCATATTTCTAGTCAGTATTTCCATGTATGTGGCTTTATGTCTTGTGTGCTTGGTATGCATGGGAGCTAGAGTATGGGTGCTGACAAACTGCTTGGTATTTGGTTTCTTGTTATGTGAGAGAGAGACAGAGCATTGATTCCAGATTCATAATATAGATACATCACTCACATATTGTATTCACATGTTTTAGGAGTAGTAAGTTGTCTATATACATAAGGCAATTGGTACATTGCCTCAGGGGCCCATGCCAATCAGGCTGGCTGAAGAGAAGGTGGGAAACTGACCTTCCTTTATGCCATGTGTATTCTGTAATAATTGATAGAGTTTGGGCTATATGGATAGGTTCATAGGTTTATAGAATTATATTAGGCTATTGGCCCAGAGATCCTTATAAGCCTAGCCAAGAATTTTTCTCATGTTCCCTCAAAGTCAGCATTTGTTTCCCTGTCCAGCAAGGACAGAGATGGGATCACAGGGCTATATTTTCTGTTTCCCATCCAGTCATCCAGGTTCCTCTGAAAGAGGGCTAGAGAGGTACTCTGCTTGACATGGAGAGGGAGTCTATTCCACAGATGGGGGAGTATTTGGGACACAAATCTATCCCACCAACAAGTTCTTATAATGTCACAGACCAGGTTAAGGCCTTGCATGCGGCTTGCATGAGTGGAGCTTGTCTTATGGATATGCAGCAACTCCATCAAGGCTGGATCGGAAATGGCCTTGAATGCCTGACAAAGGTCACCTCTGAGCAGTCTGTATGAGAATGAGTAGAGGGATAGGGCTTTTAGCCTATCTGTATAGGATTGGTGTTTGAGACCCTGGATATTCCTGGTCAGGAACCTATATGGTCTCTCCAACTGCTGCATGTGCTTGGAAAGGTACATGCTGAAGGGGGCATTGTACTTGAAAATGTGTCTGAAAAGGGAGGAGTACAGGCATGTTATGACCTCCTTGTTCCTGGATGAAATACCCTTTTTCATGAAGTGGGCCATGTAGAAAGCCTTCCATACAATTGAGGAAATGTGGTGGTCAAAAGTCAGGTTGCTATCAACCAGGGTGCCTAAGTCCCTCACTACTAATTGCATTCTTAGTACATTGTTATTAATGTCATAAGTAGTGGGGATGATATTTTCCCCAAAGGGGATAATGATGCATTTCTTGGCATTCAGTTTGAGGCCATGCTTCTGGCACCATTCGTTAGTTTGGGTAAGGCTAACTTGAAGGATGTTCACATCACTAGGGGAATTTAAGACAGCACCCAGCCTGCAGTCATCCACAAACTCGGTCAGCCACAGACCACTGGTTTTTGTTTGCACCTCAGAAAAGTATATCCCAAACAGTGGAGGCCCTAAGACCAATCCTTGGGGTATACCACTCATTACAGGTCTACTACTAGAGGTGGCTTCCCCTACTTTGACCCGTGTGGGTTCTATCAGTGAGTTAGTTAGCTACCCATCTGGTAACAAACAGCTTGACGCCTATCTAGGAGAGTTTATCTATTATGCCTGAGTGAGGAATAGTGTCAAAGGCTTTTACTAGGTCAAAGTAGGCAGTGTGCACCGTCTTCCCCTCGACAATGGTTTTGGTGACTGTTTCAAAGAAGTCAACCAAGTTTAACAGCCATGATCACCCTTTGACAAAAGCAAATTGTGTGGGGTCAAGCCTTTGGAGTTTGCCAATGTCCTTGTTTATAAGGTCCATGCATGCATTCCATGGCCTTGCAGATCAAGCTAGTTAGGCTGACGTGCCTATAATTGCCTAGGTCAGCAGATGCTCCACCTTTGTTTAGAGGGATGACAGTGGCTGTTCTCTATTCAGCTGGGATGAAGCCGGTGCTCAGGCTTTGGTTAAATAGGGTGTCTAATGGAGCTGAGAGCTCATGCCTGAGTTCATGTAGGATACAACCAGGGATGTTATCAGGTCCCATGGACACTGTATTTTTTGCCTTTGCGAAGGCATTAAGGACCTGCTCCCTGGTGATGAGGGAAGGGGGGCAGGTGCTGGTGATGTCCTGGTTTACTGATGGGGGGACAAGGAGGTGAAGTTTTAACTGAACCTGTTTGCCAGCAGGTTGGCTATATCTATGGCATTTGTGTATGTGGTGTTATTGACCACTAGTTCAGAGCAGATTTGGGTGTTGCCTTTGAGATAGCAGACATATTTGAACAAGGACTTGTGATTGTCCTGGGTGGATGTGGCCAATCTGAACTCGAAGTGAGCTTTAGAGTATTTCAACAGGGACCTTATTTGCTTGTTCAGACAAATGAGAGATTGCTTCCAACTTAGCACCTGCTCCTTCTTGGCCCTGAACATCAATTTGTGCCTTCTGTTATAGAGATTGTTTATTACTGATGTCCACCAGACAGGTGTACTCTTCCTTGTGGAATAGGATTTGATCCTGTCAGGTATTGCTGAGTCCATATAGCTATATAGATGCTCATATAGTTTTGCGGTGTAGACTTGGACATTAGTGCTAGTTCCAACTAAAGGAACGGTGGCTGTGAAGCTCCTTATACCTGCTCTGGGAAGATTGTAGTCAGCTTTGGAAAAGTTATTTCGTTTGACCCTGACAAGGGTGGGGGGTCAGGGGAGATGGTAAGTTCAAAAGTGATCACTTTATCGTCAGATCTTACCAAGGAGGATGACACTGTAGGAGTGCTACAATGGCTACTCATGTTGGTTAGGACCAGGTCCAGGATATTTTCACCTGTCATAGTGGTGTCGACCAGCTGATCCAATGCATTGGCATTGATAATGGCGAGGAATCTCTGGGCATTCATGTTTGGGCTAGTACAGGTCTTCCACTCTATGGTTCGGTAGTTAAAGTCACCAAGGATCAGGGTAGAGGGTTGAATCTTGATGGATTCAAGTAAGTCCAGATAGGTGGAGTGGGCATCCTGAGTCATTATTGAGGGTCTGTAGCTAGCTATGAATTGAATAGTTTTTTGTCATCAGTTAACTGTACTGGAGTGTCTCCTGTGCGTCATACCATTTGACAAGCCTGGAGGTGTGTATGTCTTTGATAAATATTGAAACTCCACCTCCTTTGGCTTTGTAGCCCTCCATTTGGGGTCTGAAAGTATGGTAGGATGAGTAACATGTTAAGGTTGAGGTGCTCTCCACAGCTTTGAACCAGGTTTCAGTGACTGCACAAATGTCAGCATCCTCCAGGGCAAGGAATGCTTGCAATGAGTGCAGTTTCATGCTAAGACTCCATCCATTTATCAGCATGACCTTTAAATTTCGTTTATAAGAATTTTTCATGTTGGTAATTTTGTGCTCATGACTTTGCCTAAAAAAGGCACTATGGGGGAGGCAGGAGCCTTTGACAGAAGCCTAAAGCCCAGGGGAGACAGATGAAGGCCATCTCTGGCAAAACATCATGGTCTATCAGTCATCTGCTTCCAGGCTGTCAAGTACTGGATCACCTTAGAATGACTCCAGAAACTAAGCCAATTGTTAAAATCAATCATTTTCTGTTTGTATTGAGGTATCATTCTAGGTGATGGTAAGATGCTGCTTAAGGCTAGGGTCATACCTGCCTGGGACACATATTTAGTGAGCTCAATCATGTCTCTCTTCATATAGTCCAGAGAGACATGTCTCAAGTCATTCACATCAGCCTGGACTATGACAGAGTCATAACAGTACCTGTTATTAAAATACTTGAATGCGTGCATGATATAGCAGATTCTAGCACCTGACAAGCAATTTACTGTGACTTGCTCCTTGTCTATCCTGGTGAGGAGCACATCTGTGTGTCTCACGATAGTCTCCTATGACTAGTATGTTGGGTTTGTGGTTGGGCCTTAGAGGCTGTGAGACACAGATGTGTGTACTATGTGTGATGCTTGGTGCTGTGGGTTGTGATGTGTGTGTTTTTCCTTTGGATGTCCCTTTTGTTTAGGTATGTTTTTGTTGAGAACCCCCCACACACACACACATATGTAGGAGTGTGTTGTACAGATGTGGGTGGTGTTAGATGTGTGGTGTTCATTGAGTTTGTGTAAACAAACTACTCAGTGCCAGATGTACTGGCTTGTGACTGAGACAGCATGGATTCTAGGTTCATAATGTGATTGCATCTCTCACATATTGTGTTCCTAAGTGGTAGTAGTAGAGGGTTGTCTGTGTATTTAAGGGAGTTGCAACACTGTCTCAGGATGTCTATATCAACCAGACTAGCAGGAGAAACCATAGGAAATTGTCCTTCCATGGTTATCAGAATATGTGAAGAGAGGTCAGAGATAGTACAGTGGGTACTATCCAAGGATAGTACCTATTGGTGTGAGTATGGCTGGATAAAATCAATGCAGTAGCTGACGGTGAGGGCTTCACTCACACAGGAGTGCTGATAAGGGAAAAATGCAACTGAGATACATCACAAAGGGTTACAATAGCACATTGGTGGTGTGCAATGGGCAAACAAGCACAAACCCATGCAAATGCGGGGTTTAAATACCACAAAAATGAAAGTAAAATAGAAACACTGGAATTAACCAATCAACCCTTATCCCTGAGCTCTTAGCTCAACACCCTATGCTAGACTAGTTCCAACCAACTCACTTACTCCCACTAAGTGCAGAAAGACCCTGGCCAACACAAGATGGCGTATCAGGAAATACTGGAATCACACAAACAGATCTGAATGAAGCAAAACCTGTAACCAGATTATGCTAAAGAAATTTAAACTCTGGTTTGGTCAATTTAACACAGGAGAACAGATACACACCTAAAATCGTAGCAAACAAGTGCAAAGTGGTTTAAACAAATTAACCAGTTAACCAATAAAAATGCTCAAAACTGAAACCTGTTCTAGCAGTTTTCAATCAGACAAGTTCTAACTGCACACTCTTGCCACTAGGGTGCAGGGGAGCCTTCTCCAAAAATGATGGCCTGGATTAGTGTTCAAGTTATATAAACAAAGATAGATTTAGCAGGCCTGAATCAAGTCTATGCTACAGAAAACAAGGCACACCAATTTCAAAAAGAAACAGTTCAAATAAATAGGCACAATAAGCCTTTAACCAGAAGTTTCCAGCTCAGAATGGCATAATCTATCCTCTCCTCCCACAAGAGTACAGACCACAGACTTTCTTAATGTAAAATAACTGGCCTGAAACCCAAGTGCTTAAACCAGAACTAAGACACTTTTAGAACAACAGACACTAAGCCTTCAACCAACAACTCCCAACTTAGAAGGATGTAAGCTACCTCTCCTGCCACAAGAGTGCAGACCACAAACCTTCTTAATGTAAAACAACTGGCCTGAAGCCCAAGTGCTTAAATCAAAAGACTTAGAATAACAGTCACAATTTAATCAGGCTACTAACAAGCAGTAATAAATGCAGCAGAATAAATGCAATGGAGTACTTTTAAGAACAGGCAGCAAAAGCAAAATAAAGTAATAAAGTAGGAAGAATTAGGTTCTGTTGTGGAACTAGTAAAATCAGTTAATCTATGGGAGGTTTAGGGGCAGAAATGTGTGCCGGCGTCTCAAAAAAGTGCAGATGGGCTGCTCTCTGGGTAGTAGTGTGCAACTGCATTGTGTGCCAAGAAGCTGGGAAGCTTAGGAGGGCTCCCTAGCAGTTATATAGGGAAAATTTGACATTTTAAGTGTTTGCATCTATACACAGCAGTGCTAATCCCCGTTACACATTGTGCAGCTATGTGCAAATGCTGTGTTTAAATATCAGCTAAGTAAAACAGTTTTCAAGCAATCCAGTGACTACTTTCATCAACCAGGTCTGCAGAAGTTAAGCTTGAAATATGTGTCTGAAATGGTGCACAATTCAGATCTCACTTGTAATAGCTTAAAAGCAAATATGCACAGCCTTGCCAGCTGCAAAATCAGAAGCACAGGAATGGCTTGGCAGACACATTGACAATTATCATATCAAAAACCACAGAAGATATGAAATATGGCAATGTGATTTGGACATGTGTGGAGCTCATACAACTGACACATGCTCAAATGTTGAACTAAAGTCCTTTATGGTGATTGCTATGATGGCTGGTTGGAGGAAAATGGTATGACTTGTGACCTACTCTGCTGTTGGAATATACACACTAGTAATATTGAGCATTAACACTTGGAAATTGAACCTATAAGAAGAAACGATAACATGTTAAGCTTTGCTTATTAACTGTCAATGCCACAGGAGAATTTAGATTTTGTCATGGTGATTACAGGTATAGTAATGTAGCAAAGACTGGAGATATACTTCAGAGATATCTGTATGTCTGTGACTTTACTTATTAATGGTCCTGCATTTTTATGTAAAAGGCAGTATTTGTGTTTGTAGAAGCATTTTAAATGTATGCAGTTGGATTCATATCACTTCATTGAAAGATCATTTCACTGACACTCATTTCACTGAGACCAAATCACCTAAAGTTCATTTCACTTAAAACTCATTCCACCTAAAACTCATTTCACTGACAAGTAGTACTCAAAGGCAAGTCAAAGGTATATGTCATTTTCCCCCACTGTAGTGTGATCCTTGTGTTAATATATGTAGTTAGGAAGGGTGGGGGCACAGCACCCCACCTAGTTCAGTTTTACCAAATAATGTAAAACAAAACCAAATAATAGAAAACCAAATTATGTAGGGGGCTATGCCCCCACACCCCCCAATGAGTTATGAAAGTTGTCTTGTATAATTTTCACTTACATGTGTGGATGCCTGTGATATTGGCAACCATTAAGCTAATCCTAAATGTGCCACATTAAAGCTCTTTCCTTCTCTTTGTTTTATGTGCATCATTCCTTTATGTGTGGTTCTCTAACAAGAGTTATATGTGATTTGCCTTGTTGTTGGTATATGTTTCAATGAGTAATGTACTTCCTTAGAAATACAGAAAACATTTACTCAGAGGCATACAGTGTTGCCATAAACAATTCATACAAATGTTAAGGATGTTGTTGTCCTAAGTAGGTCAATTACTCACAGACTTTCTTGCAAGTCCCTTATCTCTGACACACCCTCAGTAAGTGTACATCAAAGAAGACTAACTGTGTAACTCTTAATGTTCATGCAGTCAGACTAATCATTCACACTTGCAAACCCTTGGCAGGTAACACTTTTCAATTTTTGTCCTTGCACTGCAAGGGTGCGTGCGCACAATTGTGTAGGTCCATATACCATGTTTACCTGCCCAGCACTTAGTGCAAATTGTGCAATTTATGAATGCTAATGAGATAACACCTCATTTACATACTCAAGTACTGAGAGGGCTGAATCTGCACTATATAAAAGTAATTGTGTAGGTAAGGAAGTTGCATGGTAATAGGGGAGACTGTTTCAGAGAGCTTGATACTGCTATTTACTTTAAAACTTATTTACAGTTTAACAACTGATTTGCTGAAAAAGTAACCTGCTGTTTTGTTTACAATGTGATAAATGTTAACCTTACTGATAGATTGGATTTCACAATGCAACTATTGGTTTACTGTCTACATTTTTCTCAATAGCTGTTGGCATAGCCTCATATAGCAATTATTTCATGACCATTAAAATGATTCTAAATAAAGGTTACCTGACATTTAATGAAAAGTTTCATCTGGGAAGCTGGCCATTTTGTGCAGAAGACTGCTGTATCACTTATTATCAAGGTTTTTTTTTGCATTATTAGCACAGAAAATTGTGTTAAGCCTGTGATGTGTATCTGTCTGCCATCCACAGAAGTGGATACCATATACATGTTTTATCCATGTTTCCCTGAAATGTAAACATTGATTTTGTTAATGTTGTATATACTTCAAAGTTACAGAAATTTTCATTCTGTGAGTTTTTTTTTTTATAAATTGCTTTCTTTGTTTGGTGGGGTGCAGCTGTATTAAGTTGTGTGTACTCATATGATGCCTTACTTTGTCATTTATTTTCTGTGTGATAAATTATTACATTCATATATATTTGTTTTGTTAACAGTCTTGTAGTTTACTTATGCATTCGTTTTTTCCTTTGATGTTTCCTTTCATATAGGCTGTGCCACCCAAGACATCTTCACCCCCATAAATTGCCATATAGTGAAGTTGAGAATGAAGTGACCATTCAGGCAGTATCCGACCATGAGTCATTCCTCTTAGAGAAAGGCAGATGTGACAAGTTCTCCCATGACCCTACCTGCGAACCGGTTGTGAGTGCTGCAAATTAGACATTATTATTATTATTATTATTATTATTATTATTATTATTATTATTATTAATTTTACATTTGTTTATCAGGAAAATCCGACTGGGCAGGAAGATCTTTTTCAGTGGAGGCCTGGGGAGAAAAGCTCCACTACATAACATCTAATAATGCATACAATACATAAGGCAGTACAGCAATGCAACAGCAAATGGATACTACCTAACTATGAGCTAAAGTATAATACATCTAGTAGTAACTTCAGCTATTAATACATATGGTACATGGAAATAGTACAGCAAATCAGCACCATATAGATACTAACTGACTATATGGGCAAAAGTATAGTATCCTTAGCAACAGTTTCAGCAATGGTTAACTAATAGTACAGGATATTAAGAAATATTAGAGAAATATGAGATGATTACCAGTTTATGAACAATGGTATTGGAACTTTCCAGAGTGTTAGAAAAACATTGATAATTAGTTCAGAAGTTAGATTGAGAATGTCTACACATTTCTGTTCTAAGAAGGGATTTTCCATTTAAATTGTCCAGTAATGTAGTACTTCAGAGTAAGTAAGGAGAGGTATCTAGGTTAGTATAAGAGGGATAGGAGCATAGACAGTAGGAGTTGATATGAAGTAAAAGGAATGGATAGGGTAGGAGGGATGGAGAGAAAAGTGTTGAGGAGAGCATGAAAGGTGAGGGCAGTGATTGGAATGGAATAAGAGGTGTAGCATGGGTGATTAAGGAAGAGTCATCCTGGTATACAGCAGGAGCATAGCCAGGAATTTCTTATGTATTCCTTAAGAAGTATTTTGAAGCTGGAGGTATTGGAGGTGTTACAAATGTGCAGGGGAATGGAATTCCATTTGTTGGCTATCTGATTAGAGAAGAGAGAGAGTCTCCAGAGCTGCTGTTAGCCTTGATGGCTTTTAGGAAAAGTTTATCAGAAGAGCTTAATGTTCTGGAATTAGAGTGTTCCTGAAGTAGATTTTTGAGTACAGTGCAGTTCTTGGGCTTAGAGAGAATGAGGTGAGTAATTATGAGTTAGTTCAGGGATATAAGGTTCAGTAGTTTGATCCAGTTCAATTAGTAAAGGGCAGAACACTGATGAGTTGTATAAGTATGGCCTGTAACACATTTTGCTATTTTATTGTAACATGAGTCTAATTTGTTTATGTCAGATTTTCTGAGGTTGGTAAAAATAGGGGAGGTATAGAAAAGGGTAGATATCAGATGGGTCCTAGCTATGGATATTGAGGTATTGTATGAAAGATACAGTCTGGATCTATATAGTGACCCTAGCTTTTTAGGATTTTTTTTTGCCTGATAGTGCTATGTGTGTATCAAATGTTAGGCCTTTATCTATTGAAACCCCAATGAACTTATTATGTTCTACTGGTTCCATTTTGGGTTTATTAGAGGAATAAATGGTGAAAGGGGTAGGGAGGTATAGTCTTTTGTTGTTTGAGAGTAACATTGGCTTTCTTTTGTTAGGGCTGTGTATGATTTATGATCTGAGAGGTAGTTTTCCATGTCTGTGAGGGGTCTTTGGGTTATTTCAAGTAGTCATGATATGAATGGAGCAGAGCATGTAAGGGTACTACCATCAGCATACTGCACAATGGTGGCTAGTAGGTGGCTGTTATGAGTTTTTTTTGTGAATATGGAAAATAATAGAGGACCAAGAATTGAACTCTGCGGTACTGCAACTGAGACTTGTAGTAGGGTAGAGAGATAATTGTTCCAGTTAACTGCTTGTTGGTGGTTAGTTAAGTAGTTCTGGAACCATGAAAGAACATGATGAGAGAGGTTTAGGGATTTATTTATTATTTATTTGTTTTATTTATTTATTTACATTTGTTAACCAGGTAGTGTCTGAGAGATAGATGTGTTTATCACATTTTAGTGAGTCATCTATAATTACTCCTAGCAGCTTGGTTTGATTGATGGGTCTGATTTTTGTACCATTGTTAGTATGGAGAGGGGATTGGGTACTGGGTTTGGAAGATTTATTAGAGAAAATTATGAGCTTGGCCTTATTTGGATTTAGGATGAGTTGGTGGCTGGTGAGATATTTTTCAATGTCTTGGAATGATGATTGCATGCTATGTTGGAGTTCTTGTGGGTAGTGGGCTGAGCAGATAAGAGAGGAGTCATCTACATATTGGATGATGGTGGCATATTGGGTGGCAGTATATAGGTTGTTGGTAAATATTATGCAGAGGAGGGGCCAAAGTATAGAGCCTTGTGGTACCCCATGGTGACTGATAATAGTGGGAAGAGGCTGTTTGCCCATTTAGTGGCCTGTTGACAGTCAGATAAATAACTGTGAAACCATGTTAGGGGTGTGGTATTGAGCTTGTAAGTGGCAAGTTTGTTGAGGAGCAGCTGATGGGACACTCTGTCAAAAACTTTTGACAAATCTAAGAAAATGGATACAAATTGTTGTCCTTCATTTTTGAGGTGGTGAATGGTCTCTGTAAAGGTTACGAGGGCTGAGTTAGTACTGTGTTTAGGCCTGAAGCCATGCTGGGTGCTGGAGAGTAGGTTGTTGGTAGTGAGGTGATTCATGAGTTGCTGGTGGATACATTTCTCTAGAATTTTGGCAAGGGGATAGAATGGCGATGGGACGGTAGTTAGTTATGTCTCTAGATGAGCCACCCTAATGGATTGGAATGATATGAGAGATTTTTCACAATTTGATAATGTACTTTTCAGAGATAGAGTGGTTTATTACTAATGATATGGAGTAGATTATGGATGGGGCAGCTAATTTTAGGTATTCATTTGGAAGTTGGTTGGAAGCTAAGCAGCAGTGTTTTAATTTACCTAGGAGTTTTTTATGTAGGAAGTTGGAATGAGAATAAAGGAGAAGGAGTCTGTGTCATAAGAGGTAGGGGAAGGGACAGTGAGTGGTGGGATTGTTTTGTTGTCTAGGAGAGAAGTGATAGAGTTGATGAAGTGGGAGTTGAATTGTGAGGCTAAGGATACATAGGAGTTAGTAGTGAGGGGGGCAGGGGTAGGGGTTTTACTGTGATTAATGAGGTGGTTGATATTCTGCCAGCCATTTTGTGGATTGTGCTGGTATTTTTGTTGGCAGGTGAGGAAACAGGTTCTTTTATCCTTGAAGATTTTTTCTTAGCATGGTTTCTAAGTTATTTGTAAAGGGTGAGATTGTTGTTATTTTTGGTCATATGATATAGTGACCAGGCCTTTTCTCTTTGTTTCATTGGTTGTTTTGTTTCTTTAGAAAGCCATGGTAGCTGTTTGTTTTTTTTGTGTGAATTTTTCTGAGGGGGCAAGATTATTTAATATTTCAAGGAATTTGTTATTGAAGTATTCTACAGCTAGGTCTAGTTGCAGATTCTTAATGGGGACCATTCACAGTTTTGTAGTAGTAAATTGAAGGTGTCAGGGGAGAAATATTTTTTGCTATGGGTTTATTTGTATGAGATGCTGGTTTGGATATGTGTTTTCTTCCTAACTATTAATGTAGGGGCATGGTCACTTAGCATGACTGGTAGACTGCCTGCCTTGTACCCATGGTTTGGTTTGTTGGTTAAACTCCAGTCTAGAAGTGATTTTTTATTTGACTGCTTGTCCATGTGGGTGGGGTAGTTAATAATTTGGGTGAAGCTGTATAAGTTTATAAATGAGGTAGGGGAGTCAGAGGAGCAGGAGAGTCAGTCTAGGTTGAAATCACCTAGAATGATGTTTGTTTGGGATAGAGAAAAAAGATGACCAGGATAGGAGGGATTCTATGTCGTGCAGGTTACTGCCTTGTGGTAGGTAGATAGCTATGATGTTAATGGATTTGTGAGGATTAATTTAGAACTGAGTGATAAGGAGTTCAGCATGTGAGATGTTTGGTGGGGAACAGTTTAGGTTTTCTAGATTAAGTGATTCTTTAGACATAATTGCTACACCCCACCACATTTGTTTATCCTAACTTGTCTTATAATATTGTAACCATTTGTAGTAATTTCAGAGTTTTTGATGTGGGTTTTTAACCAGGTTTCACTTATGACTGCAATGCCTGGGGAGTAGGAGGCAAGGGTGGCATGGAATTCAGGTAATATGTTTGCAAGACTTCTGAGATTAAAGCATGTAATGAGAAGGTCAGCGTTACTGGTAATAGGCAAAGATGTATAGGTATTAGGGTCTGTGCGATTTTGGGTGGATGTGGAGGAACTGGAGCTTGGGGTAATGGAGAGGTAACATGGGAGGTACAGATGGGCCCAGGATTGGGATGGATATATGCTTGGAGTTTTATCTTTATTACAGAGTACAAAATTAGGTGCTTCAGTTTGGTTTTAAGTTGATTATGCCTCTAGAAGGACAACTGAGTGTTGGTGTGTTGTATATGTCTTGAAGGGAGGACATTAGTATTAAATCTAGGGTAAGTCTCGGTGATGATATAATGGTAAGGTTTGCATGGGAGGTGTGGTGAGGTGTATGTGAGTGTTGGGGATGGGTGTTTGGTGAGTTTGAAGTTATGGGGGTTGGTAGCATAGTAAGCAAGGAGAAGGATGGCTGATAATAGAGTGTTGTAGAGCAAGCAGTTTGGCTTTTCATTCTGAATGTAGAGTGGGTAGACTCAGGAAGTGAGGTTTAGGAAAGTAGAGTTTAGTATGGTATTGTGAGAGGTTGAGTTTAGGTGGGGTTAGTGGAGAGGGAGTTGTGTATAAGAGTTGAAGTTAGAGGGGTGCGGTTATCTGAGGCAGGAGGGAAGTGGATTGGAGAATTGTACAAGGGGTGTGGATAGCATAGGTATAAAGGAAATGAGATAGGGCTGAGTGGAAATGGGGTTAGGGTAGAGGAGCAGAGTGGGCTGGCCTCGGGTAGGAGTGAATCAGAAAAAAAAAAATCAGTCAATCCATGGACTGGTTGTAGGTATGTCTGTTTGGAGAAAAGGTACCTTGCCTTTCTTTTTTTTTTTTTTTTTTTTTTATGCAGGACCTTACAGAACAAAAATAATATCTTTATTGCCTACAATGTGCTGTTTAGCCATTTCAAGATTACAAGAAATGCTAGCTTGTGAATGGGGAGGGAGGGGGGCAGCTGCCGTCCCTGGCCTACAGTTAATAAAGTAGACTATGCACTTAATACAGGGATAAGTCCAAAATATTGTGGAATTCAGGTGCACCTACAATGCTTTTTTAGTCCTTTTTCTTTCAGGAATATTGTTTCCTTTTATTGTTTAGTGGCCAAGTTCATGAAGTTTCTAGAGCAGGTAAAAATTGCCGTGCACCAGTAGGAGGGGAATGACTGAGCAACCCATTCGCAGGAGCTGTGGAAATCTGAAAATAAGAATGGAGAGTAATAAACAGCTGCAGTTAATAGGGTCACTGAAGAAGCAGGAGGGAAGTGCAGGAGAGACAGAATACCATAGCTGAAAAATGCAAGCATGAAATGGAAACAAAAACTTTACTATCAGGGTAGAGTGCAATTCTAACATTTAGTAAAAGTTTAAATAATACCAATGAATAAATGCAGCACAAATAGACCAGAGCAATACTACTATGTGATAAACTGCTCACATACGCTATACTAACATTAGTATGTGCACATGGCATATAGAATATAACTTGCATGTCTAAGAAAACAGTACAGGAGTCACCAGCTGCATATTTGCTAAACAGAAAGAGAATGGAAGCACTCCACTCAAGGAATGACAGTTCTTTGAGTAATTTGGGGTGGGATGCTGTATGAAATGCTTTAGATATGTCGAGAAAGATGCAGGATACATGTTCCTAAGCTCATTGATGGCGTTGGTAAAATCTGTTTGCGCAGTTGTAGTACTATGTTTGGGCCTAAAGCCATGTTGCATCCTGTTGAGCAAGTTATTGCTTTCTAACTAGTCAGTGGTTTGACCATGTACACATTTCTTAAGAAGTTTGGCCAGTGGTGAGAGTATTGCTACTGGATGGTAATTTGAGAAGTCAGCAGATGGGCCACTTTTGTGCAAGGAATGATATGAGAGATTTTCCAAAGTCTGGGGATGTACTTTTCTGATATGGGCCTGTTGATAAGGAGAGAGATGGGGTACGATATTAATTCAGCTGCCAGTTTGAGATATTCATATGGAAGTCGGTCAACAGCTCTGGCTGTGGTTTTTAGTTTTTGGAGAAGTTCAGTGATGACACTGGTTTGTATTGGCCTGATACTGAAGGAGTTCTGGCTAGGAATAGAGTCAGGCGGTATTAACAGGGATAAGTTATTGTCACTTTTTACTAAAGATAAAATGGAGTTTATGAAGAGTGTCTTAAATTGAGATGCTATACTTTCTTTGGTATTTGTGGTGGTGGGAGATGATATAGTGGGTTGACCAGGATTTGGGATCTGTTTTAAGGTTGCCCAGAATTTTTGTGGGTTTTTTTATGCTTTTGTTGGGATGATGTGCAGCAGTCTTTTTTGTCTTTTCTGACTTGTTTTTGGCATAGAGCCAGTGAAATGATTACCAAGGCCAGATGTCAGGTAGCTGCAGGAACAAATGGCTACAGGGGGTAGTTCTGCTACCAAACCACCACTGACTGAAACAGAGGAGTTCCAGTCTACTGTCAGAGATCCAAACATCTCAACAAAGGGTTCACAGAGAATTACTGATGTTGGGGTTGATGTAAAAGACAACTAGTGTGCCTACTGCAGAACTTCCAGGTATGCAATATAATTAAATAATTCTCATTGAGTATATATATATATATATATATATATATATATATATATATATATATATATATATATATATATATATATATATATATATATATATATATATATATATATATATAAAATATATATATATATATATATATATATACACACAAACACACACACACGCACACACGCACACACGCACACACGCACACACACACACACACACACACACACACACACACACACACACACACACACACACACACATACACACATCTATAATATCGTATAGTTATATAATGGGTTTATATATTTAATATATATATATATATATAGAGAGAGAGAGAAAGAGCGAGTATGAAGGGTGGGAAAGAAGAGACACTGAAGGAGCGGGAGAAGGATGGGGCAATCTGACATTAATATTTGGATGAGTTGTGTCTTATTCAGCAGCTGTAAAGAGTTTTCTCTTTATTGTGTCATTTGCTTTGTGATGCCTATCATTCATGTTTTATCTGTCTTTATTAAATCTAAGCACATCTGATTATCTTTTTGGCATGACCAGCTGCACATAGTAACCACACCTTCTATATAGAAATTAATGTACAAAAAGTAGACATATGTACAGCTGAAAGTTATTTTTTCATTGTATTGTCATCTCTTAATTTTTTTATCTGCATTTCATATAGCAGAGATTTGAGCATTATTTATTCTGTTTATCTATTTGCTGTATTTATTATTTGTTATCATAGGTGATCCTGCCAGTGGCATTATGGAACATCTACTGCCTGATGTCAAAGTATTGGTAGCCAATGCTGATGATGGTGATGATGAAGAGGCAGAGTCTGGAGGTGCAGAGAGTCAGTATGAAATTGAGATTGTGTCTCCAACATCTCCTGCCCCTATTTTGGATACAGTCAGTATACCTATGCATACCCATGACACAGAGACCTCAGACATAGAACAGGTTTTGACTGACACAGTTGATCAGGCTAGTGGGATTACTCCAGTTGCAGAATTGGTGGATTTCCACCATAGCCATTGTGATAGTGAGGTGCCACATAAGCTGGTTGGTCGAGCTTCTTCGAGGAGACATGCTGCTCTTCTGCCTGTTGATGTTGTGTCAGTCAGTGCCACATGACTTATGTGTAGGGTTGTCATGGGACATGGGCATGTTCCACCAAGGCCTCAAGAAGACATAGTGCGAGTATTAAA
This sequence comes from Protopterus annectens, assembly GCF_019279795.1. NCBI lineage: Eukaryota > Metazoa > Chordata > Ceratodontiformes > Protopteridae > Protopterus > Protopterus annectens. Next base: position 241,358,374 of record NC_056744.1, read on the forward strand.
CTTTGTGCAATCTGACATGTTGGACTGCCTGAACTGTGTGGGTGACTCCTTGGACAGTATGAATGACACAATGGATTGGGCAGTGTCTTTAACAGAACATCTGCTGGGAGAGGGTTGACATCCATGTGACGGGTGAGCTGCTACATTATCTGGTGTTAGCCAATGTAGCCATGCAAGATCCCTCTCCTGTACTGGCTGTAGTGTCCACACCCAGACATGGCAGGCCACAGGGTCATGGTCCAGGATATAGATGTGATGACAGTTCATCCAGCAGACATCACTCACATTCCGGTAGCAATCCAAATTCTATCCAGGGCCATGGACTAGCAGTTCACCTCCTGGCAGAGGTAGTTCTCATTGTCGGGAGCAATGACATTGAATTGACTAGTCTACCATGCATGGCTCACACCTGTCTGAGATGCCAGGGTGTAGTTCTAGCACAGTGCTTGATTGCGTTCATGCAGACATACATGCAAATTCAACCAATATTTGTCCATATCACTGCACACACACACACACACACACACACACACACACACACACACACACACACACACACACACACACACACACACACACACACACACACACACACACACACACACACACACACACACACACACACACACACACACACACACACACACACACACACACACATATATACATTAATTATATAAGCAGTACTGTTGACTGATATACATATCTTGCTACTGGCCTTGCAAATTGGATACCTAACGAATACATTTTAGTTTCACTTGCACTCACTCACTTATTTTGTGTCATATTTATACTCCTAAACACCCCCCACTCTGTGCAAATGATGGTTGTGCCTTGCCTTTGCACATTTCTTTATGACCACAGATTGCATATATGTCTGATGCACAGATTGGATAGCTAGTGCTTGCTTTCTCAGAAGCTTCCTTTAATGTGAATGTACTGTAGGAAAAATGTTTTATACAACATTCATAATCAGTTTGTGAATGATTATGTAATTGTTGACATTCACTGTATTTCTGTTTGCATTTTTAGTAATGCAGTCAAAGTAGGTATTTAAGTATTGCTTACTGGTGTACTTGTGGAAATCCTGCTACCATTTACCTGCTCACTGGTTTATATATAGTAGCCAGCTGAAATGACTGAAGCACAGTGCTGGTCAAACTCCATAACTGTATATTGCAAAAATCAGTCATTAGCTATTACTGACGTTACTGCACACCTTTGACATATTCCACCTTAGGTACATATAAGAATTTGTACATAACAGTAATAAGTTATATCACTCTTTTTTTGCTATACAGGTTCCAGACTTACCTTGTTAATGTAGCAGCTCAATATGTGTCCTTGGGGGTTGTATCTGTTTGATGCTAATTAAAAACAGCCATTACATGGTTAAGCAAAGGTTGTGCAGTTTTACAGGCATCATTTTTTTTAATTTTTATTTGCTTAGGCTTTTAGGTTTTCACTTAGGCAGTCAGTGTGTGTGTGCTATCCTTTGTCTGTTAGCCAGAGCTATGGTATATTGTGCACACCTTTGTGTGCTGGAAGGATCTGCAGCTGGTGGTTCTCCCCTCAGACTCCTAATCTGTATCTGCTGGAGCTGCTGGCCCTGGCTATGATCCAGGGAACTGTGGTCCTGCCCTTACTTGTTGTTGAAGCTGTATTCTGAGAATTATATTGAGCAACATGGAACAGACTGTGAGTATTTCAGCAAAAGTTGTTGGGACATACTGCATGGCACTTTCTGATGTGTCTAGACACTGGAACCTTGATTTCAGCAAGGCAAATGCATGTTCTGTGATATTCCTAGTTTGAGCATGGGCATCAGTGTATCCCTGCTCAAGGTTCCAGTGCATAACCTGCATTCTCCAGTAGATGCCCTTGTGAAAACTCACCCCTAGCGATCCTTGTGTACAGGTCACAGCTGTACCATATGTGTGAGCAGTGAAAGCTACTTGGGTTACCTGAAAAGACATTGCAGATGACCCCTTGGACATTACAAACAACCTGACAGTTTATAGAGTGGTATGATTTCTTGTTAATGTGCCTCCTTCCCTGCTCACCAGGCGGGGCTTTTATTTTGATGTATGTGCAATCTATGGCCCACAAAACTTCAGGAAAGTGTGTTACTGAATAACATTCCTGCATGGGTCTTGCTCTCTCCTATGGGGGTATGCTCATAGGCGTGTACTAGGCTAATGGTCCTGGGACTTTTACAAGCCTAGCCCATAGGATTACCCTGGCATCATGCCACCCGACCTTTTCGACTAGTTCCTAGTGCCTCTTTCAAGTAGAGCCACTGGAGTGATCCCTGATGTGAGTTTTCTATTTCCCATCCACTCATCAAGATTTCTCTTGAAGTGGGCCAGTGAGGCACTTTGCTTGACATGTATGGGAAGTCTATTCTTTTAAATTATCCCATGTAGGAATCAAACCTTGCACCTTGTGGCTGTAAGGTAAACACCTTAACCATTATACCAACCTCCCACATGTGGGAAACAGATATGCTCCATTGCATGTTGTAGCATTGCATTTAGAAACTGATGTAATATTCTAGAAGCTGTGGCCTGTGACACCACTAATTTATACCCTGCGGGTCTCTGGAAAATACCAGCAGCTTGTATATGTAAAGCTACATATGCCTTTGTTTCTACTGGGGTGGGTACTCCATGATTTCCCAGTAGCCCCAGGTGAGTGCAACAGAAGTTGCATATTTCCTCTAGTGTTTTCTGTCTTGCTGGTATAGTTCTACAATGTCTGTGTCATGAAGTCCATGATAAGTTATGAAGTCCATGATAAGTTAAACAGAGTCTAAACAGCTTTCTTCTTCTTTTTGGCAGAGAGCTGGCAACAGCGGCAGCAGAACCACCATGAATTAAAGCCTGGTGTACATACAAGTTAATGATAGCAGCATCAAGCCCTAACATTTTTTTTAAATTTAATTATGGCTGTGACCCAAAGAGTTGTTTTTATTTCAGGGCAAATGGTTACATTGAGTGTACACAATTGCTTTGTAAGTTCCTGAATAGCTCCACCATGTTGGATTGGTTAATTAGCTTTAATTCATCTACCTATGTTTTCATTAGCATATTCTGGCACTTCACCTTGTTTTGAGGCTCTTTGCAAAGTGTAGGCCCATTTACAGAATGCAAATAGAATGCTGTCATGTGCATGGTACATTGTGCAGTTAATGAAGCCGTTCATGAATTTGTTTTCTCCAATTTAATAGTTACTTCTGCTAGATATGGAACAGTATGGGTTTGTTAAAGGGACTAGTGGAGAGGTTGATTTTCAAAGTTAAGACATTCTTTGAAGAGGAAAAAGGAGCATTTTGTGAAAGAGGGACATCACACAATGTTTATCACAACCAACCTAGGCATTTGACACTATTCACATAGAGGAATAACTAATAAGTTAATAGCATTAAATGTGAATTTATTTATTGCTACTTTGTTGACCAGGGTATAGGACTCATCCAAAAAGGATATCTTTTAGCCAACATCATGGCTGACATGATCAGCACAGTTTACAAAATGTTATGAATTAAAAAGTTCCAAAAAGCATGCATGCAATTTTTTGCACGACATTGGATTCATATATGAACACAGTGCAAAGACAAACAGACCTCCTCCTATACCATATGTCATGATAAACATCAAAGGTACTTAGTTATGAAGTTCTGAGCTGCTTATAACAGCACCAGACCAGATATTTGTTTTTGTCTAATGTTGTGGGTAGGTTTGGCATAAGGGCCATGGTCTTTACTTCACAGAAGAAAAGTACACTGTTTGATTCTAATCTCATGCTATTGGCTAAGTTTAAAATGGCCACTCAGAGCAATTAGCCTAATATTCACCTATGAACCTATATTTAAAGTTATACTGAAATTTCACTAACTCTCATAATGACAGTGTAGCAACAGGCAGTTAACATCTCAACAGCTTCTCATCCAGCACAACACACTCAAAAAGCATTATGAGTATTTACAGTCTTAAAAACACGTGAGCTGTAGTATGTATTCACATATATACATGCACGTAAAGCTGTAAACACATTTGCTATCACATCTGTACACTAAGAAAAAAGAGTGAAAGTAAAAGAGACTCACTAAACTGGAACAATAGTTACACTACGTTTGAAATACCTTGTCTACCATTCTGGAATGCAATATAGACATTTGAAAAATGAATGTTAAAAGTTTCTACATGTTTCAACAGGAAGTTATTATTTCAAAAGATGCATTTCAGGTAGTTAAGCAACTCTCAACATAATTTATGAAATGCCTTTTACATTAAAGAAAACAAAAAGCTGTCACTTATCTGCTTTTGGATATCTGGATACAGTTATTATTAATTGTAATGCTCGAGCAAGTGAACTTCACACTACTTTTACTTCTCTAACAAGACAAGTACTTTTAGGGGAGAAAGGCCTAGACAAAAAAAAAAAGTATTTTATGCATTGTCCAGTGTCTCTCATGGGACCAGTCTGAGTAGAATTCAGAACAGTCTTCTGGATTTGCTATATTTGGTTTTGAATTTGTGTGTCTTTATGATACATTTCAGATATGGGAGATCTGCCCTTATCCTGGATAGCTGATCATGTTAGAGCCTTTGAAGAATCTTTAATGTTTTGACTGGAGAACAAACAACACGTGAGTCCAAATCATAAATGTTTTACTAAATAACTTCAATGCCAAATAAAAATGTCATAAGCATTCATATTCGGTCAGGGCATAACTGTACAGCAAACTTAAAGCTGGTTTTAGAAACGAAAAAAAAAAAGTTGAAAAAAGAAATATTTATAAATACATAAATGTTTTATATTACATTTAGTATACCTTTCATGTCTTTTGCTGTGATTTGTTAGTTCTCTTCAAACATCGACATTATTTCCTGTCATATTAGCATCTGAAGAAATGTACTATTTAGACCAAAGCTTATGCGATTATTATTTGGCACTGAAGTTATTTAGTAAAAGTTTGGGGTTTGAATTCCTCTCCATTGTGTGGTTTTGAATGGGTTTTTGTAGTTGAGACTGAGTTTGCCACTTCAGTCACTTTTTATTTGGGTTTGGATTGCTTTGATTAACTAAAGACCTTTCCATCCTTCGATTAAACACATGAATGGCTCTCTGATACATAACTAGCATATTGGAAAAATTCAGTAATGACCTGGAAATGTCTCTAGTTATGTCTCAACATAATGTCATCAGGTTGCGCCATGCATAACTTTGTTTTGCTGTCTTTTGTATTAAAATATCAATTGTATTCTGCTTTTCATCACCCTCAAACTTAAGGTGCAATGGTTGTCCTGGCTGTACAAAAGGAAGAATTTGAGTAGAAAATCACTTGTCATAAAAATGTTGATAAGAATCCTTTGCTGTCTAATCATTCCTCATAACAGATTAAAGAGCATTTTTTTTGTTCATATCTAGATTTTAACATTGGTTTATTAGTCCTAATTTATTTTCGGAACATTAGCTGTGCAGGGCTTGTAACAGTTATACGACGTGAAGTATCAGAGTAAGATGAAGAATCTTTTTAGCCATCAGAACTGCTCCCTAAGAGCTCTGTTTGACTGTGGATAGTGAGAACTTGTCTCGGCATATATGAAACCATAGCATTCTGGGATAGAAACTGTATACAATTATATCTGATTAACTAGATAAGTATACTGTATATGGTATATCTAACAATGCCCCATTGGCTAGTCATGGTTGGGATGTGCAATATTTCTCCATCTTGAAAATAATAGTCCACTGCTACAAGGTAGCTGCTTCCATTAGACTCATAAGACAAGAGCTTCTTCTTGTCAATGGCCTGTGGAAAAGGAATTGATAGTAATGGTTCTGTCTTCTGGGATGGTTTATGTATGATGAAAAACTGACATCATGACCCACGCTTTGCAGTGTCTCTGCTGATGCTGACATAATACAGGCCTCTTGGTCTTTTCATAGCACTTAGGACACTGTCTACTTCATGCATTTGTTTCAGCACTTCACCATATTCTAAAGATATTTTACAACAATTTTGTCTTAGTTCAGTTGCAAACTGGTATGTTCAGACAATTGTGCTCTGACAAAGTAGTATTAGATGCTTTGTTAGTGCTCAAAAGTTAGCACATCCATCGCATACATATTAAATGACTGTTTTAACTCATTGTCATGTTTGGTAGCTTGTTTTGTTTTTTCTTGCCTCTTTGCGGTCAATAGTTGATTTGCCAAAATGTTATCTTTGCACACTGGCAGTACAATCTTCTTCAGAACATTGTGCCAGAACAAATACTTGATTTCTGATCAGCATGCCATTCATGATTAATTAGGTTCGAGGCACACTGATTGCTCTGGCATTAAAATATCTCATTCTCATAAACAACCTTTGACATTTTGATTGAACTTTGTCAAAATCATAGGAATTATTCAATGGAACCTGAGGTCTATAACCAGCCTGGAATGACAACCTCTTTAGCTTTGACAAATGTCTAAAGAATTTCTCATATGCCTACATACCCTTGCAATACACATTAATGTAGTGCAAGGTCCAATCTTTAACAGTTAACAGCACTCAGTTTACTTTTGTTTTCTGTTTGAGTTTGTCATCAGACATTGCCAGAGCAACCAAAGGGGGCTTGTGTTACTGTTACGGTGACTGCTGGTGTGAGTGGTTGCGAGCACAAATTGTTGTATATTTTGCAAACTAAGAGCGTGACAGGCACTAGAGAAGCTGAGGAATGACAGCAGTAAGAATGTGTCAAATGTTTAATCATAGAGTTGTATAGGCAAATATTGTACTATATGCATTGAATTAAAGTAGTTATGCACTACTATAAAAACTCCATACATCAGTCCCCCTGTATATGTCTTCTTTTCATTACTAATCCATTCCATTACATGCCTTTTTAGGACACGTTTCACACCACTGATATTCCAAAACATTTGCTATGTGTAGAGTCAAATTATTGTTCTCCCTATTACTGTCCACCAGCCAATAAATGTATGCAAAGTAGGGTAGCATCAGAGTATGCAAAGAACTCTGGGGCAGACTCAGTAAGTCTTGTAATATGATACAAAAATGAAATACTGTGTGACATTAACTACCCAATCTTAGAGTGGAAGAGCTATTCTAGGACAAACATGAATGCCCAGAGATTCCTAGACTTCGTCAATGCCAATGCACTGGATCAGCCATTCAACACTTCTACAAGAGGTGAAAATATCCTGGATATGGACCTAACCCTCATGAGTAGCAAATGTAGCAACCCTACAGTGTCATCCTCCTTGGTAAGATCCAACCATAAGGCAATCACTTTCAAAGTCACCATCTCGCCCGACCCCCCCCCCCCCCATTATCAGCGTCAAACAAAACAACTTTTCCAAAGCTGACTACAATCTCCTAAGAGCAGGTATAAGCAGCTTCACAGCCACTGTCCTTCAGTTGGAACTAACAATTCCTGACAGGACCAAATTGTCTTCCTCAAGGAAGAGTAAACCTGTCTGGTGGAAAGCAACAATAAACAAACTCTATAATAAAAGGGAAAACTTGCTGTCCAGGGCCAAGATGGAGCAGGAGCCAAGTTTGAAGCAATCTCTACTTTGTCTGAACAAGCAAATAAGGTCACTGGTGAAATCCTCTAATGTTAACTTCGAGTCCAAATTGGCCACATCCACTAAGGACAATCACAAGGCCTTCTTCACATATGTCCGTAAACTCAAAGGTAACTCCCAAATCTGCTCTGAATTGGTGGTCAATAATACCATATTCACAAATGCTGTAGATATAGCTAATCTGCTGGCAGACAGGTTCTGTGAAAACTTCACCCCCCCCCCCCAATCAGTAAGCCAGGACATCCCCAGCACCAGGCCCCCTCCCCTCATCACCAGGAAGCAGGTCTTTAATGCCCTCTCAAAGGCAAAAAAATATAGTCTCCATGGGACCCAACAATATCCCTGGCTGTATCCTGCATGAACTCAAGCATCAGCTGTCAGCTCCATTAGGCACCCTATTCAACCAAAGTCTGATCACCGGCTTTGTCCCAGCCAAAGAAATGGAGGACAGCCGCTGTCATCCCTCTACACAAAGGTGGAGGATCCACTGACCCAGGCAATTATAGGCCCATCAGCCTAACTAGTCTGATCTGCAAGGCCATGGCACACATTATCATGGACCTTATAAAGAAGGATATTGGCAACCTTCAAATGCTTGACCCCACACAGTTTGGTTTTGGCAAAGGGAGATCATGCCTGTTAAACTTGGTTGACTTCTGTGAAACAGTCACCAAAGCCATAGACGAGGGGAAGATGGTGCAAACCACCTACCTTGACCTATCAAAAGCCTTTGACACTATTCCCCACACAAGCACAGTAGATAAACTCTCACAGCTGAGCATCAACCCATATGTTACCAGATGGGTAGCTAACTGCCTCACTAATAGAACCCACTGAGTCAAAATAGGGGAAGCCACCTCTAGTAGTAGATTGCAACGAGCGCTGTACCCCAAGGATCAGTCTTGGGTCATATACTGTTTGGAATATACTTTTCTGAGGTGCAAACCAAAACCAGTGGTCTATGGCTGACCAAGTTTGCAGATGACTGCAAGCTGGGCACTGTCTTAAATTATCCTAGTGATGTGAACATCCTCCAAGAGGTGCTTACCCAAAATAATGACTAGTGCCAGAAGCATGGCCTCAAACTGAATGCCAAGAAATGCATGATTATACCCTCTGGGGAAAATTGCATCACCACTAATTAGCACATTAATCACAATGCACTAATCACACAATCATTATAAGGGACTTGGGCACCCAGGTTGACAGCAACCTGACTTTTGACCACCATGCTGCCTCCGTTGTATGGAAGGCTTTCTATATGATCCACCTCATAAGTCAGGGTATTTCATCCATAAACAATAAAATCATAACATCCCTGTACTCCTCCCCTATCAGACCCATTATCAAGTACAATGCCCCTTTTGGCATGTACCTTGCCAAGCACATGCAGCAGCTGGAGAGACAACAGAGGTTCCTGACCAGGAAAATCCAGGGTCTCAAACACCTATCTTATACAGATAGGCTAAATGCCCTGTCCCTAACTCAATCTCATACAGACTTCTCAGAGATTACCTGTATCTGGCATGCAAGGCCATCTCAGACCCAGCCTTGACGCAGTTGTAGCATATCCATAAGTCAAACTCTACTTGTGCAACCTGCACATAAGGCCTCAACCTGGTCTGTGACATTAATAGAACTTGTTGGAGGGATAAATTTGTGTCCAAAAGAGTCCCCCATCTGTGGAATAGAGTCCCTCTCCATGTCAAGCAGAGTACCTCTCTACTCCTCTTTAAGAGGAAACTGGATGACTGGATGAGAAACAGAAAATACACCCCTGGGATCCCACCTTTGTCCTTGCTGGACAGGAGAAACAGGTGCTGACTTTGAGGGAACATGAGAGAAATTTTTGGCTAGGGTTATAAGGGCCTCCAGGCCAATAGCCTAGTATCATCCTATGAACATATTACTTAATTGTTTATCTGTGCTTGATATTTAGATATAGGTTTGTGACAGATAAAGGAAAGGACTAGCTCCTATATTTTATATAGATGTTGACCATTCCCAGGATTCAATAAAATCCATGTAGGCTCCGTGTAGAGCCTACATGGAATGTATCTATTTACACAGCCATGTTTACCCTTCTGCAGCACCCCATGCATATTTCATGGGGCGCTGACAAGGGAAATCACAGTAACATGGATATTGAATCCATGCAAGCAATGGTGTAGATGCTCTGCTGTACTTGTGAACTGTCCAGAAAAATTCTGGACATGTGGTAAGCACAGGACAATATTTTTTAAATCTTTATGAGATGTTTGTGTGGTGCATTGCTTAGTGATGTCAAGCTGTGCTTATACATATACAGCAGATATGTGGTATATATCTAAAAATAGAAACTGGATGTAATCAATTTACATTTTTCCCCCTCCTGCTTGTTTGCACATTGTGGCGTGGTGCTTAGCAATGCAGCTAGTCATCTAAAAATAGAAACTGGATGTATTCAATTGTTGTATGTCTGCTGTGCTTAGCAATGCATAAACCTGTGCTGCACAAAGCTAACAGGCACCTTAGCAGTATATGTGAAGATATACTGCTTCTTCTACAATCCAAGTGACTAGGTTGTGTTATGACCTACAGTGTACTAAGGTCCAGTTTCAAGTCCTGAGTAGTCATACGTTTAACATCAATTGCTGAGAAAATGTGTCAGGTGATGGAAATATCAATTTAATTTAAAATAAAAAATTGTTACAGTTAGAAAAGCTGTGCAATGCTAAGTAGTGCTTAAACATGGTCAATGGTCTACATCATTTGTGCTTGCTATGTTCCACTTAAACATGGCATGTGCGAGTTTGCACAATGCTCAGCTCAGCTAAAATGGTCTGTGTGAGTTTGCTCAATGCTAAGCAACACAGCGCTTTTTTGAAATTTACAGTATGATATCTAGGGGCAGGAATGTAGCCTATATAAATGCCAATAGGCAGAAATTTCACTCCATTCAGTGGAGTCTTCACTTGGCTGTCGATATGCCTGCTGGTGTTGGAGAGGAAGTGCACTTTTGGGCATAGAGGTGGGGTGTGCAGGAGTCCAAAGTTTTTGTTCTACTCCTGCTTAAGAACTATGAACCTCTGCTGCTGTAGGGTGATTACCAGGGCTTAGAGTGTAAGTCTGAGGCATAGGATCGGTTGGCTATGGAACTTACAGTCCAACTGGTATCCCCCGCACTGGTGAGCAGTGTCGTCACCACTTCGACCTGAGGCATAGGAAGAGGGGAACCATGGATAGCTGGGTCCAAGAAGCTAGGGCTGGGCAGACCCCACAGATATATAAGTATGCTTGGCAGTACTTTAGAAATGTACAAGATGAATCTGTGCAAAACTGGTATACATAATGGTTTCCTTCTCTAACAACAGCTACAGAAGAGAAGGCTTGCAATGTCCAGTCTCATGCAGGACAACTGGCCAGGATGAGGCAAGAGTGTTGGTATGTAAGGAAACATCAAATTAATAGCTTAATGCACAGCATACTTTAATAATAAATTATTTACAGTGTTTGCAGTCTTAACAGTCAGGTATGACATACCTGGGATATCTAACATGTTTAGTAATGTGTCACTGCCTAACTTAAATGGTAAAGCAAGTTAAATCAAGTAAACATGCATTACTGCATAGTATAGCTTCCAAACATCAGTTAATGTTGGGGTCTACCCAGATTAAGAGTCAGTGTTCTGATCTGCTCATTGTGTGAAATATGTTGTATGTTGCACTCAGTTAATGGACAGGGTATATGGGTTATTTATTAGAAGTCTTGCACAGCTATCCATGCTCTACATGCCAGACTTGAAGCAACATTAATCAATCAATTTTAAAGGGTGATGGTGCTTTGATATGGTGTCTATATCATATTTTATCATACAATGTAAATAGCAAACGCTATTTCATCATACCGATAATATCAAAACAACAAACTATTGAACAAACGGAACAGTGAATTTTTTCCCAGGGAAAAAATTCACTGCTCTGTAAAAAAAATTAAACACAAATTTAACTGGGGTGTTTTGCCCCCCACACCCCTCCATGTGGGGGCCTGTGCTCCCCACACACCCCCTACTTAAATATACCAACTCTGAGATTGCACCATAGTGGAGGAAATGGCAAAGTCCCAAAGACGGCCCACCAAATTTTTTCCCTGGGAAAAAATTTGATCTTCCGTGACTTTGCTATTTTGCCATTTCGACAGTATCAGATCGACTAAATAGCATTTTCTATTTAGTCCATTTGATAGCATCATATAGACCCTTTGATATGTAATGTTTTCAAATAAAAAGTGTTCACTATTCCTGTATTCACTGCATGTGTGTTCTAATGTGACACCAGTCAACTGTTAAATGTAAATGAATAAAGACTGCAGAAAAAACTGTCTGAAATAAATGTAGTGCAATACCCACAGTAAGGTTCAGTCCTGTGTTCTGGCCATTTTGTCTGAATTAATGCTGTATATTCCACCCAGTCAAGAAACAAGGTATATGGGTAAGGTAGCTCAAGTCCTGGGCAGCTATCCATGTGTATAAATGCCAAATTTTAAGGAACATTATCAATAAAGTTTAAAACAGGATTGTGCTCTGATAAGCAATTTTTTCAGATAAGTGTGCATTATTCCTGTATTCACTGCATGTGTGTTCTAATCAGACACCAGTCAACTGTTGAATTAAGTGCACATTTTTCCTGTAGTTACAGCTTGTGGGTTCTAATCCCATGGCAGCCAGCTAAGAAATGACCGTCTATCTAGTCTACCTATTGTACACGAACATACCTCAAATGTCATGATTTTTCAGAATGTAATTACTAATGCCCTATATGTCTGGTCCTTGATTAGCAGATAAATGACTTTACTTGGAATGCAGTTTATCGGTAAATCCATAATCAGAACACCTTGGTACTAATGTGTGAGCACACTATGCACAAATGTTCCCTGTAGTTGTGCCTTTGTACCACCATGCGTTACAGCTTGGGCCATACTGTCCCATGCTAACTGGTTGAGAGTTATGTACCTGCAACATCATCTATACAATAGTTGCAGTGTCTGTACTCATAACTGAAATTGTACATTTGTAGAAGTATGTAGTAGTAGTCTGTGTAGTAATATTACCCGAGAATTTACTAATGGTATGTATCTCTCTCTCACCCCACCCCTTCTCTTCTTTAATTTATTAATGTCATTTATTATTATGATTTGATATTAATATATATTTTTGTAACTACCTCTTATGTTGGCCTTATGTATAATTTCATATTGCCTTGCTGTTAAAATACTTTTATTTGTATTATTTATTGTTTATTTATTTTACATTTATTGTATTATTTATTTTACATTTGTTGACCGGGCTAGTCTAACTGGATATATGTCCATTTTCAGTAGAGGCCTGGGGAGATACACTCTGAGGAGTCAAAAACAAAATCATATATACAAAAATGAATGTAAAGAATGCACATTGCAGGTACAGTACAGAGATAATCAAAGAGGTCAGAAATTCATAACATAGTGCAAATTATGCAGGTACAATACAAAATGCAGTTTCAATACATAATATAAAAAAAGAAGGCAGCTGATTATATAAAATATATTAGTAAAAAAGTAGACACAATAATGAGATTCCAGAAGATGCAAGTAATAGTATCTAGTAGGACAAGGTTTGTTGTTGTTAAGAGAAAGGAACTAGATTAATGAGAAGAGTAGGGTAGGCAGAACCAGGTTAGAATAGCTAGTTGATTAATCAGGTTTAGTACAGGGGCACAACCAGTGTGTTCTGAGGAAAAGTTTCAGTTTGATTTTGAAAAGTGATATAGAGGGAAGTGAGGAAGGTTCACTGGGAAAAAGGTTCCAAGATTTTCTAACAGTATTAGCGAAGGGAGAGTCCCCAGCCACGGCCGGCCTTAGGCATAGGCGAACTAGGCGACCGCCTAGGGCGCCGTACAGGCTGGCCTTGTAGAGGGCGCCTTATGTAGTTATTTATTTATTTTAATTACTATAAAGTTTGCGCTCTTCTTGGCGCTGGAACCAGAGGGCGGAGGGTGGGGGAGGGGACGCGAGTACCCTCCCTCTTACAGCTGAGGGTTGGCTAGGAGGCTAAAAAAAAAAAAACTTTAGTTGGCGAGGCTAAAAAAAAAAAAAAACTTTAGTTGGCGGTGCGAGAGTCTTCTCCTTTAAGGAGAAACTTGTGTGCGTCATGACGCAATGTCAACTAAATGCATTCTGCAGTTCAAGCGACGTGCACGTGACACACAGACAACGTTATGTTCTTTTTAATGGGTACGTTATGTTTTATTATTTTATGGTATGTTGCTGGCTACTTTATGGTTTATTTTATGGTAATATACTAGTGCTGTACAGAGGAAGTGAACAGTACATTGCAGGTTTAGTATATGTCCTGGTAGATGTAGCTTTCTAGAGTCTGGTAGTAATAATAGCATTAGCTTTCCAGGTGTTGGGAAACTCCTTTTGCATGTGGGTGCGGAGGGGGTGGGGGGTGCCAGTTATGCATATGATTTCTATATGTTTCAGAAATGCACTGACCCAGTTTGATTGTTTACCTTTTGATTGTCTATTTTAGCACCAAAAATAAAGTGATTCTAAGTGGTGGGAAGAGGAGAAATGCAAGCTGAATATATGCATTGGATCTCTGACGTACAAAATAAATTATAAGTTACATTCAGATACCAATTAGCATTTATCGATCTGTGAGTTGCTGATTACCATTCAACAATAAAACTGTCTAACGGAGAAAAAAATACATTTACCTCCATCCCTCGTAATTAGGCTTAGTTGGCTAAATAGTTAAGACATATTCATACTTGTGCTCAGACCAAGGCAATGCAGGTGAAATAATGCTGCAAATACATTTACTGCCCTCTTGTAAATGTATCATACATATATAAAACAAACGTGAAGTTGAAAGATACTGTACAAGTAGTTAAAATGATTTTTGGTTAGCAAGGGCAGCATATGCAACTACTTTTCATCAGATTATTTAGACTGTTTACTCTCTTGCACACACCTGCCTATGTTAATGTATAATGCATTATTTTAGACTGAGGCCAGGATTGTGGTCATTCCAGATTTTCACCTGTGACTCCCCAACATCCATTTTTTGGAGAGCATGTTTTAGAATGTTAGATTTTCCCTCTCAACTGCTATAATTTAAACATTTATATATGCTTTTTTTTTTGCCCTCAGAATTAGCCTTGCTCTTCCTAGATTTACTGTTTTTGTTCATACAGTTAGACGTATATGAGCAAAAGCAGCATTACATACCTGAACTAAGCCCAGACTCTCTCCCACTAACTATAAGAAAGCAACTATATGAAGAGCCATCCTCCAAAATGAGAAAGCGTTTCACTTCCTCACACTCTGATATGATTTTAATTTAGCTGTTGCTTATATCTGTAGCCCTATTCTGAAGAATAAACATGGCAAGCGCGGGAAGTATATTTCTCAGGAATGAGATACTGAATTACCTGAAAACACGAACCGCAATTTAATCTTGAAATAAAAGATTATGATTACAGTATGCATGTTTGGAGTCCACAATCATAGCTCTCAGATTTTCATGGATTTACCTCAAAATGCTGCCCTGACCCTCATAAAAATGTGTGATTGTTTGTGGCATTACTGCTTTAATGATGAATAAACTCTGTAGAACTGATATGCAAAAATAAACTGAAAACCTTACCTGCACCCTGGCGAAAATTAGAAACCAAACAGATGATGCCAGAGACAAGTCATGTAAGGAAATTATAGTTGTGCAAGTATGATCACTATTGCAGTAGTCTAAAATACGTGGGTTGTATATCATTGTACAAGATAAAACTACGAGCCAGCTTCCAAAGTTTTCATGGCACCTTCAAAGTGCCAAAATAGTTGGTCAGTTCAAGCTCAGATGACAAAATCAGGTTTGAGTGTGAAGCCCTTCAGAGCTTTCATGCCAAAAATGAGAGAAAGGTTAAAGCTCTGAGAGGTTAATGCTAGGAGTGTAACAGTACTCTGGCATAAAAAAACATTAAAAATTTAATGGGAGGGAGGAAGCATCTACTGTAGCAGTGATTATTCGAACAGCTACTGTTATGGTAAGTTTACTTACACAACTGTACTACATTCTTTATAAGGATCACTGTTGCAGTAGCCTAAGCTATATGGGTAGATTACCATAGTTTAAACTATCCTGAGCATACCTAAACAATCCTACCTTGGTTTTTGATTTACTGTGGAGTTGACTGGTAATAGAAGTTTTATTTGAATTTATATTGTTTTAAACTGTTTGTAGGTAGGAAGGGATAGCTTCTTAACAAGATTTACTTTGATTAATATTTTGTTGTTTTACCTTTAATTTCACTGTTGGTAAAGGAATTACAATTTTTGTCAGGCTTGCACACCTTGTATGGATGGTCAGGACAACTTTACTGTACGTACTTTATTATTTAGTTGTATATTGCTGGTGCGATTTTTTTTTTTTTGCCGTAGAAGTTGATTTAAGTTCTCTTTGAATTCTGTGGTTACAGACTTTGATTGGTCTTTTCTTTTAAAAAACTGTATTTGTTTGAAGCTGAATATGGATTCTTTAAATGAGTATGCAATTAATGATTTGCTAATGCACAAATATATTGTGCAGTATAATAAATGCTATGCATATTTAAAGGTAACAGCTGATAACACTGGTGATCTGTGTTCCTCGTGTTAAAAGTTGGATGATTTGCTTACCATTGTTAGAAGTAAATCTAGACTTGATGATGATCAGTCCAGATTTCTTGCAGTAAGGTTGAGAGATATGCATACCTCTCAACTATCCAGATTTTTGCCTCATATTTTTGGCCTATTCCTCATAAAATTTGTGTTTTTCTGGCAAATCACTGAAGATTTAAATAACTAAATGTCATACATTTCAGTTTCAGCCTTCATTTCCTTCAGAAAATGCATGGTGGGTTGTAATGACAGATGTCTGAGGGGCCTTTTATGGTTAAAATATTCTGAAATGGGTAGTTTTGTCATTATTGGTTCATACATTTTGTTTCATTGCTTACTGGAAAAATGTTTAAAACTACAAATTTAAAACATACTCTAACAAGTGTAAATGTTTCTATGTGCAACTAGCTGTTTTTTGTTTATCAAATGACATACTGCGTTATAAAATCTGAAAGTAGTTTTAGTAGCATAATTGCCTTTGGTGCAGAAGGCTGTGGATTCTACTCCCACACCATGTAGATGGAGTGCTGATATTGCATTGCCCATATGATTGCTGATTATTTGGTGCATTATAAGGGAGATAGGGGTTCTACACTCCTGAGTATGTCCTTTGCAATACATTTGTGGTGACTATGAACTTGTTGGTCATTTCCTATTGCAATATTACCAACTTACCAATTTTTTAATGCAATATAGGAAATTAATTCTTCAAGGAAAGCAGGCACTGAATTTGTAGATAAATCATTGATATGTGAAGTTGTTTTGCCAGTAGAAACCTCTTCATTAGGTACAGATTTCTTTAATGTGGAATTTAGATGATTTTATATCTGCAGAGATTGTGAGTATGGAGTAATATTGGTGGATTATAATGACAGAAGTCTTGAGTGGCCTTTTATGGTTGAAATTTTCTGAAATGGGTAGTTATTGGTTCATACATTTTGTTTCATTGCTTATTAAAAGAATGTTTAAATCTACAAATTTAAAACACTTTCTAACAAGTGGTGCTGTATTATACAAGGAATATAATTCAATGCAATCAGAAAGGTGAATCAAAGAACAAATATGCGTATGCATGGCCCTAAAAAATGTGTGCAAGGAGTTTGTTTTGAAAACAGCCCAAAGGTAAACTTAATTCTTCACTGGCCAGATGCATTTTTTTCATGCCATTTCAATGAATATGAATGTTTCACATTTCAATGAATGTGAGTTTCAAGGGCAGAGAAGTTTACTGCTTATGCTAAGTCTGTTTTCATTGTGAGACTGTATCGTTTAGCAAATGGCTACCTGTGTTTGTGCTATTTTACTTCAATATCTGTAATGACTGTAGAAGCAAATACAAGAATAGTATGCATGGTAACTGGTGAGAAATAACCAAATAATGGAACACTGTAATAGCTGAGGAGGGGGCTGCTGCTGGGGGGATAAGGTTGCTGCAGGAGCGGCTGCACTGGGGGGCAGTCTATTACCCTGCCTAGGGCCCTATTTGACCGTGATCTGGCTCTGGTATTTAAAGTAGAAAATACTATGCAGAAGTGTTGTAGTTAAAAGATACCTTGCAATGTAGTTATTCTTCCTATGCATTTAAATAATTTAAGGCAATGGCTGGAATGGCTTTCTTGGGGAGTGACCCTGTGGGTGTGGCTCAAATAGGGGTGTTTCATGACTGTGGTGTGGGTGGGACTTAAGGGGCGCCGGAGCACTACTTCGCCTAGGGTGCCATTTCGGCTAAGGCCGGCCTTGTCCCCATCCATGTTGTTTGATTTACAAATATTTGCAAGAAGTTTATGTGATGATCTTAAGGTCTTCAAGTTGTTGTAGGGGGTGATGAGGATAGATAGTATAGGAGTGTTGGTAGGTTGGTAAAGGTCTTTATGGGCAGTGGTCAGTTGGTGGAATTTAAGCTGATCTTGTAGTTCAAGCCTTCCTAGCTGCTTTAGATTATAACAGTGGTTTGTTCTGAATGGGTTGACTGTAGAAAATCTGTCTATGTTATTGTAGGAGTTTTCCATTTTATTAAGGTTGTTTTTAGATAGATTAGTATATATGGGTGAGGCATAGAGGAGAGTAGAGATTAGATGGGTGTAAGCAATAGCTATTCTAGCTGCAGGAGAGAGGAAGGGTTTGATCCTGTAGAAAGAGCCTAGTTTTCTATTAACAGTTTTTAGAGTATTGTTGATATGGGTGTCGAAGTTAAGGTTATCTATGGTGATACCTAGTAGTTTGGTAGTTGGATCTGGGGATATGACAGTACCATTATTGGATGTTACTGTGAAATCTATTGGGGAAGACTTACGAGTAGGAGTAAAAATGAGGAGTTTAGTTTTTTGGGGGATCAGAAGGAGACAGCGCTGTGTAAACCATTGCTCAACTATGTTAAATACCTTTTGGGTAAGAAAGTGAAGTTCGGATATAGATGTGGCTGAGCATATAAGTGTGGAATTGTCTGTGTATTGTATGCATGTAGCTTGGGGGATTGCTAGGTGAAGTCATTGATAAATATAGAAAAAAGGAGAGGTCCTAATATGGACCCTTGAGGGACACCAAGGTTAACAGGTAGGTGGGTAGATAGAATGTTGCACCAAAGCACAGCCTGTTGTCTGTTATCTAAGTAGGACTGGAACCATTTTATAGCTAGTGCATATAGTTACAGGGATTTGAGGATATTTATATGTATCTGGTGATTTACCATATTGAATGCCTTGGACAGATCGATAAACAGTGCAGAGGAAAGCATATTGTGGTTAAGTTTTTTGTTAATACAGTCAGTAAAGGAAAGGAGGGCAGTAGTAGTGCTGTGGGAAGGTCGGAAACCATGTTGGCAGCTGGAAAGTAAATTATTTTGGATTAGGTGGTCTAGCAATTGCCTGTGGATGCATTTTTCCATGATCTTTGTCAAGGGAGAAAGTAGGTCTATGGGACAGTAATTGGAGAATTCAGTAGAGTTTCCACCCTTATGAAGGGGGATAATATGGGAGACTTTCCAGATTCTAGGGATGTGTCCTTCACTGATGGTTCTATTGATGAGAATGGAAATGGGATAGGCAATGGATTTGGCTGCTTTTTGTAGATATTCAGTGAGTAGTTGGTCTGCTGAAGGAGAGCATGGTTTCAGTTTTTGGATAAGGGTAAGAATATATGTTGTTCAGACTGGTTGGAAGAGAAATGGAGGGGGTGGGATAGTGTTAGAGTTAGATATAGTTAAGCTCTGAGTTGATAATTTACTGGCAAGAGTTTGAATGGCCTCAGTGAAAAAGGTATTAAAGGCATTAGCAGTCTGCTTGGGATTCTCCTGGTTTGTGCCTTGTGGGTTTGGTGTGATGGATTGACCTGGGTGTAATAGTTCATAGGTTCATAGGTTCATAAGTAGGTACTAGGCTATCTGCCCTAAGGCATTTATAAGCCTAGCCAAAATGTGTTTGCAGCCTCTATATATTATATATTTGTGCCTCTCTCTGTCCATCACAGCCACTGAAGTGATCCCTCCTGGGGCTTTCTTTTCCCATCCACTGGCCAAGGTTTCTGGAATCTTGATCCAAAGCATGGGAAGTCTCTGTGACAGGAATCTAGTGATAAGGTGTGCCACGTAGAATTTTTTTAACCACTTTGGCAATGTGATGATATCAAGGAGAGCTTACTAATGTCTGTATCGGCCGGAGAGTCAATTATAGCCCCTACTTTGCAGTTGTCTGCGAATAGCTGTGCTTGCCTGTACCTCTGAGATATGCCTGAGCCAAACAGGAGAGCACCTAGGAGACTGCCCTGGGGAGGCCAAACGGAGGGGACTGTTTTTAAAAGGACCTCCCTGGCTCAGCTCTTACCACTGGTTCTGTCCATCCATGAGCCAGTTTCCAACCCATCCATCTTGGGGTGTATGAGTTCAGGCTGTTGTTGTTTTATAATACCAGAGAATGGGGAATGGTGAAATGGGAATCTTGAGGTCTAGGTAGGCTGTGTGGTACCACCCCTCATCTATAGCCCTGGTAACTGTCCTCAAAGAAGTCCACCAGGTTTGGGAGGTTGCAGGGTCTGCCCTAGCAAAACTTGCTTAGGTAGGGTTTGGTGGTCCAGTGTTTGTTGTCAATGTGTGTGTTTGTGTGTAATATGATAATGCACTCCATAGCCTTGCAGACCAAGCACCATAGATTGATAGTTCCCAGGGTCTGTTGTGGCTCTGTGCTTGTGAAGTGGAAGCTGTGCTGCTGGCTACTGCTGCTGTGCGCCCTGTGGTAGCCTGTGGAGGCTGAGTTGGCAGTGTGTTTAGGTGTTTGGGGTTGAGGGTTAGTCTTTCTTTGAGCTCATGAGCCATCCAGCTAGGAGTCCATCAGTCCCATTGATTTTTTGTTTTTTGGTTTAGGAGTTTTGTGGTGTCTGTGGTGTCAGGAGCTCTGGGCTCTTCATTCTTCTTTATGTGCCCTTTTGCCCTTGGTGGGGGGGGGTGTTTTATACTGCTGAGCCTGTATGGATGTTGGATGTTGGCAATATCAGTCAGTTCAGTTTTTTTACCATTCTTCACACTACTCTCGAGCAATCTGAGATTGATTGCCAGATTCTTGACATAGCTAAAGAATGCCTTGTGGTTATCTTTGGAGTCCTTGGCAATTTTTCTTTCAAAACTCCCCTTGGATAATTTTATGAGGGATCATAGTTTCTTGCTGATACTGATCAGGGATGTCTTCCCTTCTTGGGATTTTACTTTTTTCTGTACTAGTTTCCTCCTTCTATTGTATAGCTTGTTTATGGCAGGAGTCCACCAGACTGGTTTCCTTTTCTTAGAGGAGTGAGTCTTAGTTTTGCTTGGGATAGCACGATCCATGCATTCTTGTAGGTGCCCGTAGAATGCATTAGTAAAGGATTTTGCAGCTTGGACAATGTTATCCTTTAGCATGGAGGCTTTGAAGCTTTCCACCTCAGTCTTAAGTAACGTGAAGTTTGCTTTTTAAAAGTTTTTCACTGTAGTTTCCCTGTGAGGGAGTGGGGCAGAATGTGGATATCCAAAGTGATTTGTTTATGGTCAGATCTAACCGGTGAGGGGTTGACCTCGGTGTGGAGCACCGGTCGCCCATGTTGGTGATGACCAGGTCCAATATGTTGTCACCTCTGGTGGGAGTGTTGACCAGTTGATCCAGGGCATTTGAGTTTATAAATTCTAAGAAATGTTGGACAAGGGAGTTAGTACTTGAGTAGTTCTCCCAATTAATGTGTGGGTAATTGAAATTATCCAATATTAGAGTGCTTGGTAGGACCTTTATATTTCCCACTGTTTCCAGAAATGCAAAATGTGGGTCCTGGCACATCGTGGGTGATCTGTAGCAAGCTACAATTTGAATTGCAGTTTTGCGCGTTGTTATTTGCACGTGGATGATCTCTGAAGCATCATGCTGTGCCACTAACCTGGAGGTGTGGATATCCTTGATGAATAAGGATACTCCTCCGCCTTTTGTATTTCGGTCCGGGTTCTGTGGCCAAAATGTATGGTATGAGTTGCAGCCTGGTAGTGCTGGGGTGCTCTATGGAGCCTTAAACCAGGTTTCTGTTACTGCGTATATATAAATTTTCTCCATACTGAGGAGTGCCTCGAGTGAGTGCATTTTGACGTTTAGACTTCTGGCATTGAGTAGCATTACCCTCAGTTTTTTGTTGGTTGGTTAATACTCACCCAGAACTTTTGTGGTTTATTATGGTGAGTCTGCTGGAATTGTAGATAGTAGTTTCTTTTGTCAGACAGTATAGCTTTTTTTAGTGTCATTTCTCAGCTGTCTGAAGTTTTGTTGGTCTACAGGGTTTTTAGTCATATGATATTTATTCCAGTATTTATTTCTGAGATGGATTTTTTGCTTGGTTTCTTTTGAAAGCCATGGGGCAGATTTAGTTCTCATTCTGTTAGAACGGGTTGGTGCATGGTGGTCTCATATGGCTAGGAAGTTAGAATTAAAGTAATTAACAGCTTCCTCCAGTGGGAGGTATTTTAAAGGTGACCAGTTACATGCTCTTAGTTCTCTTTGAAAGAGATCAGGGTTAAAGTTTTTCTTGGTTCTAATTGTCCTAAAAGTGGTTGGAATGGGTAGATTGGTTTTAAGCCTGATGATATAGGTAAGTGGGTGGTCACTTACATCATCAGCGTGGGTTCCAGCTTCATATGTCTGGGGATGATTATTTATGAGAAACCAATCTAAGGTACTTTCTTTCTTATTAGGCTTGTTTATCCTGGTAGGGGAGGTAATGGTTTGAGAAACAACAAATAGGTTAATATGGGTGGTAGGGTGGTTACTGCTACAGCTCTTCCAATCAATGCTAAAATCACCTAGTATTATGGTTTCCTGGGGTACGTTTTGAGATAACCAACAAAGGATATATTCTATGGTGCCAATGTTATTACCAGGAGGAAGATAGATACAGATAATATAAATGGATATGAATGTGTTAGGTTGAAGCTTGGTAATAAGAATTTCAGCATTAGAGTCTTGAGGTGGTTTATAGTCATAGGTAGTAATCTGTAACCCTGATTTAAATAGGATAGCTATCCCACCACCCTTCTTGGCTGCTCGGTCAAGTCGTAAGATATTATAACCAGGTGGAATGACTTCATTGTCTTTAGTTACAGGTTTTAACCAGGTTTCTGTTAAACAAAGAATGGCAAAGGAGTAGACTTCCAAGAAAGCATGGAGTTGTGTAACTTTGTTATTTATGCTACGTATATTGAGGTGAGCTAATAAGAGTGAGTTTGGTGGTTTGGTAAGGGAAGGAATAGTAGAGGGACTGAGGTTGAGGAATTGAGTGGTAGTAGCAGTTGTTGGGCCTGGGTTTAGGTGAATGTCTCCATCTTTTAAAGAGAAGAGTAGTATTTGAAATCTAGGATTTGGGAATTTACTATATAGGCTTAGAGATTTTCTGGGATTGGGAGAGTTATATCTAATGTGAGCTATTCTATGATATTTTGCCAGTAGAGAGCTGGGTGTAGATATAATGTTAACATGGTTAGTGAAGATAGATAGAGAAGGAGAGATAGTTAGCTTATTGGGGTAGTGAAGATGTGGATATAATGGGTGTTCATAGGAGGTTAGCCGGTAAGCTAAAGTTAAAGGTGGTAGAAGTGTGAGTATGAGTAACCTCTGTAACTGGGCTGGGGTGGGTAGCTTATACATTTGGATGGGTAAGTTTTTAGATTTCTGTTATAGGCATGGAGGTATACTAGGTGTGGAAAGGGAGAGGTGGAGGGTGTGGTTGGAGAGATAGGGAGTGGTAAGTGAAAGGAGGGAATTGGAGTTAGTTGGCCAATGGTGAAGTTCTTTGTGATTGGTGGGAGGGGAAAGGGGTGTGGTTAGATAGTATAAGAGTAGGACCCTTGGGGTGGGTGGGAATTGGGGGTAGGGTAAAGGAGTGGAGTGAGCCCACAGGGCGAACTGAGCAGGTAGAGACAAGTAAAGGAGAAGCTTGAGAAGAAACAATCAGCAATGCTGGTTACTGAAGGTAAGTTAGGTAAGTCAGGAGTGGGAAAGATCAGAGATAAATCAGGAGCCTATGAGAAAACAGGTGGGTGAGACAGTTGAAGTAAAGGGTAAACTGAGAGAATTAAGAGCAGGTCTAGGACTTAAGAAATGTAGGGTATTTAAAGAAGAATAACAGAGGGATAAGCAGGAGATAAAGGATGGGATAAGGGTGCCACCTAGTGGACGGATCTAGTATTGCAGGTCATTTTGTAAGGGAGCTAGCTGGTTTAGGACTAGGGAAGGAGTAATAGCTAGTACAAGGGGTTACTATAAAGTAGAAGAGGTGTGTTGGTTACAGGGTAGATAGGAGGGGGTAAAGGCTGCTGGCTGTCCAGGCTCAAAGCATACTTTAGAACCCCTTAAGCAATAGTAGATGATAGTCAGCTTTACAAGCAGGACTTAGACAACCACATACTTTCTTGCTTCCTTGAGAGAGGGTGCAGGGAATATAAGGCTGTGAGATGAGACCGCAGGTACTTGCATAGGGTCCTTTGTCACCAGGTAGATAGGTTCTTAGAGACTGTTTCAGCGCAATGGAGAGCAGGGTACTTAAGGGAGAAAGAGAGACAAAAGTGGTGGAGAGAAACAAGAGTTAGCACATAGCAAGGTAGTTATGGCAATTAATCAAAAAAGCATTACATGAAGACAAAAATAAACAATTAGCATATATATATTCCCTTATTTTTGATAGATGCTATTGGAATCACATTTAAGTTAGTAGTACTGTGATATTATAAAGTAGCAGGACACTGTTTATAGACTCAGTAGGACTGCAACCCATTCATTGGCATTAAGCTATAATTCAGACATATAATGCATATGAATAACTGGATTGCCATGTATTAAAAAAAATATGCATGGGAAATTGCAGGAGTCTAGACTATAATCCCCAGGTATGAGTTAAGGCTGATAGCAGGCAGGCTCAGAATTGACTTTAAACAATGGTCCAGAAGGGAATCAACACCTTTTTTAATATGGATTGTTGTGTTCCTTATTACATTCCTTTCTATTTCTTTTGATTAATCATTATCTTCTATTATGTTTATACTAACATCTGTTTGGTTATGTTTATTTTCATATTATGGTGTTATTTATTTTCTACAAAGCGACAAGGTAGGCCTGCTCCAGGTGATCCACCTACCTTGGCACCCCTGGCAGTGGCATCAGGGCCCAGCACTTCTGGGCCACAGCCTGGTAACACCCCCTCTGCTGCCCCTGCACTACCTGGACTGTCAGGTAGTTCTGCTCCAGTGGTTGGGATTGGTTGTCCCTCTGGGAGTTCAAGAAGAGGGACTGATGATTTCACCTGTGAGGAACTGCCAGGCATGATGTGTGGGTTGCTACACCAAACACTCAGTGCATGCCTATGCCGGATGGAGAGCATGATGTCCATCCTAGTGGGTCAGACTCACCCTGCACACCATGTCAACCACTGCCTCCACAGGAGCAGTGAAGGAGCAGTGCTAACAGTCCCATGGGTGAGGACTTGAGTCACACTGCTACCATGTCTGATGTCCATGGGTCTGAGATTCCACAACATTCTCCCCAACCAAGGTGTTTACCCCCTCTTGTGTCACACACCAACCCTGTCTGCTGTCTTGTCTGTCTACAAAAGCATTCTCACCTTCCCAATTTTCCTCCCCCACACATACCTATGTCCTTTCCCCAACATTCCACTCTAACCTTAAAAAAAATGGGCACCTATCCCAAAAAAAATAATATTGTCCCATACATAGCTCTCAATTTCACACACGCATCCACTGGACAGACTTAATTTGTTCCAACTGGAAGTCCAAATTCAGCTAAAAAACATGTTAAAGTGCACAGTTGTTGCTGTTCATGAAATGGATAGCTATGGTTCTTTCCTATACCTTTCCTGCACATACCTACCAGCCTTTCACTATGTTTTCCCCCCTGCTTGCACCTCATTTCACCACTGTCCTATCTCCCCACTTTTCATTTATTTAAAGATTTTTTGCACAATGCGGCATGTCACAGCATGCCACATTGCTTAACTACACTAAATAGTGCTACATTGATATATGCATTTGAAAAAATATTAATCACATTCAAAAAGTACATCTGCGTCCTATTTGAAATGCAGAACCATTGCACCTGCAGAACAATGGATCAACCCAACAAGCCAAACAGCTGCTAATTAAAACAGGTATTTTAATCAAAACATAGTAATGCTCAAGTTCCCATCATTACGCATGTTTAAGCGATGCTGTGCATCACACCATGCCACTCAAATCAGCTAAAAAGAGTAAGATAAAAATAGTACTGTAATTGGGACTCTAGTACAGAAAAGCATCAGTATAAACCATACATATAAGAATAGACATAAGTGAGGTATCTAATAGCAGGTAACCCTGCAATTCTATGTGCAACATGTAAAAATATATTTGCTAAAACATTAATGGAAACATAGGATTTTAACCGGTTCTCTAGTAGACAAATACAGCACTCTAAAGCCAACCACATAATAATAGATGTAAGTGAGGTATGTAACAGCAGATAACTGTGGAGTGATACCTACGGCATGTAAAAATATACCTGCCATAACAGTGACTCTGTAGCTCAGTATGTAAAATGCATTGAGCTAAGGCCATTAGTTTTTGGTGCCCATTGTCCTCAGTTCAACTACAGCTGCTTCTAGCACTGAAAATACATGCATGTGGACATCAGCATTATAAAATGTGATATTTATGTCTGTCTCATCACCTATTTAATCCACCCAAAGCAGTACAGATGGAATGTTTGTGTCTAAATAATATAAGTCAATGCCCTACAGATAGGACCACTCTTACCTACACCTATTACACTAGAAAGTGCAGAGAATGTCAGGTTGTGCATTATCCTGAGTTCCCAGAGAATTTCAAAGTGTGTACTGAAATTGTGGTCCAGTAATATCAGACTGCAGCTCATAATGATTTGCTAGTAATATTACAGACAACCACAGCTGCACAAGTAACATACACATATGGAGGTCATGCTAGAAGCAAGGGTTGCCAGCACACACGTAACAGGGGACTACTATGACATAACACATGACTTGGCAGTTGTCCAACTATGAGACATCAAGCATTTTGCCTTTTATTCTGTTAGTGATACATTTGCCTAACATACTTACCTTTAACACATAACCTAATTTCCAATGGGAAGGGTTCCCTCAATCTGACTCTGTCTATACAACAAGGCTGCCAGAGGCCCCACACTAACTCTTAAAGCTTGTTGTCCTGCAGAGTGTTCACCCTCTCTGCCTATGCCTATTGTGTGCAGCATCAGCTTCAGCTTCATCCTCTAGCAAACACATCTGTATGTAAAAAGCATTTGCTGCAGACATTTTCTCGGCGATGGCATAGCATCTTTACCCCAGTAATTTCCACCCCATCATATGAGAAAAGAGTTGTAATCTACATTGAGGCCTTATATCTTATTCAGTGGTTGCATGGGATAGACTGATTATACAACAAATCAGTTGTGTAGGCTGCAATTAGCATTTCAGAAGCACAGATTAGTTCACAGCCAATCACTTGCTAATGAGAACCATGTTAAAAAGGCAAACATCAAGCTAGGAGAACCATTGTGTATGAGGGTTACTTTGCAGGGTGAGCTCATTGGCACAACATCTATATATCTATACCTTTCAAAAAAGGAGTATTGTACTCCATCAGGTATGTAACCATTTTGTTTCCAACATAATGCATATATTTGAATATACTTAGGGGGAATGGAGATTACATCAGTAAGCCTTTCTTAGAACTGTACTGATGACATGTCATTGATCTCCAAATGTATTATACCTACAGAGGAATTAGAGTAAGGTAAGGGTAGAATGGTTTGTGTTACCTGGAAATTTCCCTTGATAGCAGTTGTAAGAGTACAATGCTATTTGTTTTGCACTGTTGTTTTTATATATTATAAGGGGAGGTTACCCTTAGTGGCTGCACTACAGTGGACTCCTGTGTTGGGTGTGTGATCATACATTAGTATCTGTCATGGCACAAACAGGAATAGCTTACTAGTGCTACTATCCTACTTGCATCCACACCCTTTGGATGCTTGTACACTGTTGAAGATGACATGTGTAATCAAGTAGTGAATACTGCTAGCCATACTTTATTGATCTATCTCTACATACTGTACTCTTACCTATGTGATCCTGACATGTGTTCCCATTTTGTTGTCTTTCAGGAAATATGTATCCCTGATGCTGGGACCCTTTTACAGACAATGAAAAGGACATCATCCTGGAGGCCTTGTGTCAACACCATCAACTTGTGCTGTCCAGGTGGAAGGCAAACAGGGAAGAACTGGCAGCATTGTGGGCTGACCTGGTCTGAGACGTGAATGCTATTGGTCACCAGAGCAGGAAATATGAGCAGGTGCAACACCGTGCCTTCGATATGATCAGTGCCGCATGCAGAAGCACAGTGGACATTGCCAGGGATTGTGATGTCACTGGTGGAGGGTGTGCAGCAGATCAACCACTGTCAGCCACTGAGGTATTCCTTGCAAACCTAGGAAGACAGTACAGCTCCCAGGCATCAATCACACAGTATGTTGTGGATGTGGGTGCTACAATTTCCATGCGACAGGGGCATCCAGGCATGCTTAGTTGGATCAGCATTGAAGTACTGTAGCATTCAATGTGTCAGGCTGTACATAATTTTATGTGGGTGTCAGGTGTTTTTTCAGGGGGGGGTTAGCAGCACATTGAATGTCATGCTCAGATTGTGACAAACATACCAATCAACATAGTAGCTAATGTAAATATGTGTTCTTTGGACGTATTATTCTTTTATAGTGCAACATGCAGTGATGTTTACATTACCTCTTCCTTAAATTTTCACAGGACATTCAGGAATCAGACAAGGCCATGCTCTTGCTCCTGGTAAGCACAACACTATTTTGTTAGAGATGTAGATTTAGTGCAATGTATTTGCTAGCGTGTCATCCTAGGCCTGCTGGCTGGATCACTGTATTGTCTGCATGATTGTCAACTGCACAGATATTTTCTGACTGTACACATTTTAGACTCATATCTATGCCTTGTAGGTGTGAGCACACTGATAGATTTCACAGTATTGTCAGGACATTACAGATTGCCATATGTATCAACTTTGCAAAGTTTTGCCAAATGTCAACAGTGTACATCATTGTTGCTCATGAGATTCCTATGTAAAGAGGTTTAGTTACAAGTAACTGCAGATGTTTGTTAGAAAGGAATATCCTTATGCCCTACTATATGAGGTTGTGGATTAAATACGTCTGTAATAGTGACAGCAGACTATACAGCTTAACATATATTGCAACATAGTATTGCAGAGCATAGTAGTGCATCTATTAATGAACTGCATTTCCCTTTTTATCACAATTGACCAGGGGGTTGGTCTCTGTTCCCTTCACAACCTGACATTTGCCAAAGTGAGGCATGGGTGGGGGTTGCAGGGGCTGAATCTGTCACAGAGGTTTACATCCATCTTCTGCCCTCATTATCACTGTACACAGTCAGTATGCCTACGCATACCCAGTCCCCTGTGGCCACAGATATTGGAGAGTCAGAAGGTTGGGACATTGAACAAGAAAGTTTGGCTACTATTGCTGCAGTGAGTGTTGATACTGGCCATAGCCAAAGAGCTGGCAATGTTCCACACAGGCAGATTGATTGGGTGTTCATAGGAGGCCTGCTTTCCCTCCACCACCTGTTGCAGATGTCTCATTACGTGTCACTCGGCATATGTTTAGGGCCATCATGGAGGCACATGAAAGTTTCAAAAGGAACTCCAGATGAATACACAGGGTTATGGCTGCAGCATAGTCTGACATCCATGACTGCCTCCATCATGTTGCTGATATACTGTATTGGTTGACTAATGCAGTGAAAAGACGTTGGTCTGAGAGAGATCACACACTATCTGTCTTGGAATGCACATTGTCTGCGATGGAACGTCTGGTTTGAGTTGAGAGCCAAACTCCTGAACATAGGTCAGCAACTACATCAGCTAAGAGTCCACATGGCCATGCACAATCATGCTCCCATCTTGGAGGTACACCCAGCACTCCAGAGGAAAGTGTGCTGTCCACACCAAGACATGGCAGGCCATTGGCTCATGGTCCTGGGTGTTCCCATTGAGGACACGGTCCCAGCAGACAGCAGTCAGCCACAGGTAGTAACCCCACTTCTGACCTTGGACCTGGGGTTGTCAGTTTCCATTTTCGGGGATGGAGATGGTGAACTGTCAGCTTTACCCTGCATGTCTCAAAGCTGTCCAACATACAGACATGTAGGAGCACAGTGCTTGACTATGCTCATGTAGACACTCACACACCACTGCCACAAACAGGTCACCTACAGACACACACACCACATTTCAATAGTCCATCTTGCCTGCTTCCCTTCCTGACTCACACATATGCTTACCACCCTAGTGGGTTAGCCTAGGCCTCCTGCACCCCCACAAAACACCCTGTTCATGTGATGATACCTGTACCACATTCCTGTCATCCTTGTCATTGATGCATGGAAATGAAGCTATGTGTCTGATAGACAGGGTGACTATATAAATTACTATGTATTCGTTTCATCCATTGCTGCCTTTGACATGCCACTTGTACTGGTCACTGACAGACATTGTATGCTGCCATTTGTAATGAGTAAACCACATTATTTTGTGTACATTATATTGGATTATGTTGTAATGGCTGTATACTTACACAATGAAAGGTGTCTCATAGAATTGTTTATGTTTCAGTTTCAGGATTGTGTAGGGCACACCTATGGGTACACAGGAATAATAAACCCATAAACATCAATGCAAAAGATGGAATGCAAGCACAGATGAAACATTTCTTCAGAAAGGTAAAGCAGTATAGGTGCATGGCTCCATAAATTCACATGTGTATAATAGGCTAACAAGAACAATGGCTTTTTTCAGCCTAATCATGCATCCCTAATCTCTGACAAGGTCTGATACCCTTGATAAGTCTAAGCAAGATTTTGGGAGCTGAGGCATCTACAAGCTGTGAAGTGGGAGATGAACCATCTACAGTTTCCGTATGTCCATCACACATGTGTCCAATACCAGTTGTCATTGTCTTGTTCCACATCCCATTGCGTAACTTGCACATGATGTCCATTATGGTGGAAGTGTGCTTCACGTGGATGTGGAGCCTATTACATATCGGGTATAGTCTCTGGGTTACATACTTGTCTCTCCAGCAAGTCCTATTTATACCACAGTCAATGTGTAGTTGTGTAGAACAGGTAATTCTCACGCTAGTCCTTTCTTGGATATGCAGGAGGTACACAGTGAGATCTGACACCTCCCTGTATGGCAGCCATGCACCTCCCCTCCAAAGCATGTAGGAGACAGAATGCACAGTTACAGCCTTGACATGGTCTGCATAGGACATGTTATGTACATTATGTATTGGTTTACTGCGAAACCTCTGTGTTTGTTACAGTTGTTGGATATGCCTGTGTAATTACATACCAAAGGTGGCATTGCACTCAATGATAGGTGCAAAGTGTGTCAAATACAGTGTAACAATGACATTCTGGGATTTACATGCCATGCCATTCTCTATAGGCTGTGTAACATTGAATAAATCCCCACATCTTACCGAACTGTGAAAGTCAAAGACTAGATCACTCTCAGTGTCCATAAGCCTGAGACAACTGGATCAACTGTTGGAGGTGTGCGGACACTATGATATTTGCCAGGAGTGGATGACTACTTCCCAAAGGATAATAGTGTGCATTCCTTGGAATTTAGTAATTGTTAATGGCAACAACTGAATGTGTGTGCCAGCCCATCCTGGATAACTGTTGGTTCTGTTTGGGATTCAGTGACACCTCCTAATTTGCAATCATTTGCAAATGTAGTCAGTCTGAGGTTACTGACAGTGGCCATGACTGCAGAGGAGGGAATGGCTAGAGGGGTAGTCCCAGGAATGATTTGTGAGGAAAGTCCACTGGTGACTTGTCTCATTGTAGCAGTCGACTACCCAATGCTATTGTCACAGATAATGATTGTCAGACACTTGGCTATCCGCCGACTGGCATACTAGTTTATAAATAACCTCTACAGTTTTTCAATAATGCCTTATGACCTTATAGTGTCAAAAGCCTTTGCAGGCCATGGTAGGTGGAATGAGTCATTTTCCCCTCATCCAGTGCATAGTTTAGCAGTCAATGAGGTCCACCAGTTAGGTTAGGTATTATCTGCCTTTGACCAAAAACAAACTGGGTTTGGTCCAGTGTCTGTAGGTGTACTAACATTGTTACTGATCATGTCTATGGTCATTATTTTCATAACTTTAAATATCAGACTACTGGGACATCTGTGGACAGTGCTTGTCACTGCATGCTAGTTGTCCTGTTTGCAACTCAGTATTGCAGTTAATTCCATCATGGTTTCCAAGAAACTAGTCATACAAGTTGTCTGTGTCTGTACAGACCACAGGCAAACAATGGAGAAGAAAGTAATGTATACACCCTGTGAAGGTAAGGAGGGAGTTTTTCCACAGTTATTCTGCAGTTGGACACTACTCAAGCAGTGTGTACTAAAATGACACAATTACCTTGTGAAGAATGCTGAAAAGAGGGGAGTCCCCTGAATTGCTGTTGCCTGGAAACTACTTCTGCTGGTCTCACCACAACCACTCTCTCTTGGAATACTATGCTCCCATACATTTTCTCTTACCAGAAGCAAAATGTTAGTACTACACTCAAGATGAGAAGCAGGCCTCAGCCTGTTTGTTCATCCACATAGTTGTCCCACATCATGCAAGGCTCTGCAGGCTTGACATACCCTTTTCCAGGTAGATGCCTTGATTAGCAACCAGAGCAATCATTTCAGTTTGCATGTGTTATGCCTTGTGCTCTGGGGCTGTTAGGTTTTCATTAGGGTACTAAACAGATGTTATTTAGGAGTACAACTGCAGCGCTATATAATGTTCAATGTCAGGTGACATAGATGCCAAAGGTTGTTTCAACAAGCACTACAGGGGCAGTGATCCATGTTAGGTGACAATTTCACAGCAATTCATACAGCCTGACCTTCAGCAGCTTAACGGTGGACATCTGCATGACATACATCTGAGGGCTACTGCAGAGGAGTGGCCACCTTTGGACACAGTGTGTCTACCTCCAGCATGTCCTACTTACGTGATACTGTACATTTTTGTTACAGGACCACATGTCTGTGTTCCCACATCATGTTACACTACATCCAGTTTGCTGTCTGGTTGCTTGACAGGCATTGCAGAGTTGCAAGGCCAATGTTATGATTGCAAAGTTGAACAAGTTGTCTGTGCATGCATGAACATCCACATCTTCACTGCAAGGAGTGCTTACAGACAGTGTGTTTGGCACTGTCAACCCCAAGGGTGTAGCAGCATGACCCTAATTTGCTGGAGTTGTACATTATCACATTTGTAGGTATGCTATTGTGAACATGCCTAATAAAAGGATTATGGTTAATGCAAGGGCCACATGCCTGGCAAAGCATAGTACTCACTCAGCCATGTTATGGCATACTGTCAGGTGTTGTTTTACATTAGGAATACCACATAAAGGTGATAACATGTTACATTTCAGCATCTGTCAGGCCACTGCCTAATGATGGCCTGCTGTGACGTACACACAAGCAAGACTCTATTGCTAACGTCATTATCAATGACTGCTAATGAGATGTGGAAAGCACCCCACCTCTCTACTCCTATGCCACACAAACACAATGTGTGAGAGATGTGAATATATTACAAACCTTGATTCCATTGTGTCTCACACACCAGTCAGTACATATGACAATGAGCAGTTTGCCAACATGCACACCTCACCTCCTACTCCACCCACACCCACATCACATGCACCTGTATGTGTGGAGCTCCTTACCAGACAGATACACAAACAACAGACACCTCATAAACCCAAATGCAAGCTCATTACACATAATCATACCTCTGCAGAGCACAGTACATATAATATCTTATGCATCACTGTCTCACAGGTGAAACACCTGAGGCAAAACACAGAATCAAATCTATTATTCATAGGTGACTACATCATGAGACACATTGATGTCCCTCTCACCAGGCTACATATTTGAAAGGACACATCTGTCTGTGAAGTGCCAGGATATGCCATACCACACATGCAAGCAAGGCTGTCAACATCATGTAATGTTATGACATCATAGTTCCTTTTGGTGTGTACAACTTGAGAGATCCCTTACTGGACTATATGCATAAACATGACTGAGCTTATGTATTCTGTGTCTCTGGAAGTTAGGCTCAAAGCCTTCAGCTGCATTTGACCTTCACCTAGGATGATGGCACAATACACACATAAAATGGTTAAAGTCAATAATTGGCTTAGCATGGGGTGTCATTGTAAGGGGATCCACTACATGTCAGCCTGGGATGACTTGCTCAACAGACATCCATGCTTTGCCAGAGATGCTTTTCACCTGTCACCCCTGGGATTTTGTGTACTGGTCAAAGCTGTTGACATCCCCATAGTGCATCTTATAGGTGGTGCCTCAAGGGAAAACTTTCTAATGTGTAAATGCCATTTTCAAGCAACATCACGGTTATGCTGCTACATGCTAGGAATGCCAACACTAAACTCCACTCATTGGAAGGTGTCCCCACCTTGGAATATGCAGACATTTGTGCAGTCACAGACACCTGGTCAAGGCTGTGGACAACACCACAGCCATACCAGGCTACACTTCCTTCTACATGTTCAGACCTCAAACTGACAATATGCAAGGTAATGCAGGTGGTGTAAACGTACTCATTAAAGATACATGCACATCCAAATTAGTTAAACAGTGTGATTCCCTGGATACACTGCAGGTTCTATTCACTGCTGGAAGGGCACCTAATCAAGTCATTGACAGCTACAGGAGCAACTCCATGAATTAGGACTCCCATTGTGCTTATTTGAATCTACTTGTATCTATCAAGATACATCAGAGTAACCATGGTTTGGGGTAACTTTTCTCTCGGTCTCCTCACATAATCTTATTGAAAGCTTTCCAGCCCTGGCAATCCTGTCTATTCCATCCCTCTTCCTCTTGAGAGTTTACATATTCATCCCCTGAGCTGCAGCATCATCTTTAAATACTTAGACCATCTGCTCCCCATCCAGATTTCCTACCTTACTGATAGTTTTCTTTCCAGATAGCAACTCCGCAGTTTGTTTCAACCCGCTCTGTTTGCCCTCGCAGCCCTCAGGCTCACTCTGCTCCCCTGCCTACCCCCATTCCCACCCACTTCCACATCAATTACATTCATACTTACTTTAGCTCCTCCCCCACCCCACCATCCAATTATCCCCTTCCAGTTCTCCTGTCATTACACCACTTTCCACACCTCTTCACTTTTCCTCACATTACACCATTAGTCACACCTCCAGCCAAACCCACTCATACCCAACATCTTAACTCACCTCATCATTACCACATCACTACAACCTCTTCTTCACCACCACATCTCACTATTGCACATTCATTCTCACTCCTTTCTTCACCCACATCCCATACTACAATGTCCATCTCTACTATCACTACTCTACTTTTCTTATCCCTCTCTTTCAATATCCTACTACATCTAACTTCTCTACATCATTCTTCTATCTCTTTCTCCCACTGCCCATTATCCTCTCTCCCCATACAGTCTGAATACATCACTTCCTTCTCACAAATTTCAGCCAGTCTTTACGACACAAGCACATTATTATGTACCAGAGTAAAAATCCTCCCCCACCATCACCACAAAAATAAAATTTTCTTTCTAAGTTATCCAATCAAAGTAAAACAGAAACTAGAATACACTACTCTCCCATATCCTGTAACAACCCTGTCGCTATGCAGGGACATACATCCCAACCCGGGTCTCATCTCCTCTCCTCTGCAACCCCCAAACTCCCATAAATCAATCAACTTCACTACAATTAACCTACAAAGCATCAGAAATAAAATACCTGACTTCCATGCATGGATAGCCCACAACAGACCCAATAGTATTGCCGCAACTGAAACATGGCTAAAACCCTATATTAAGGACACAGACTTCCTTCCCCCAGATTTTGCCTGTCTTAGGGCTGAGAGACCCCCCCAAAAAAGGTGGAGACATCTCTCTAATATACCCCATGTCCTTCACTACTGTCCTATATACAAAAACCATCCCACAGTTCTCCACAGCTGAATTTCTAGTTTCTTTCCTAAAAATGAATAATTGCGAAAACCTCTGTGTGATAGTCATTTACATTCTCCCAGAGAATAACATCCCAGTTCTTGAGGAAATCCTTGCCTGGGCATCTACTA
Organism: Protopterus annectens; assembly: GCF_019279795.1. NCBI lineage: Eukaryota > Metazoa > Chordata > Ceratodontiformes > Protopteridae > Protopterus > Protopterus annectens. The sequence continues at coordinate 241,394,480 of NC_056744.1, forward strand.
ACATAAAAAAATGAGACTATCATACTGGGAGATGCAAACATCAACTGGTTAGACATATCCCCACACTACTCTAACTGCAATATCAATCTATATAAGTTTACCCAGCTAGTTAACACTGTAACCAGGCCTTATAAAATTTATACTAATGGCTCAATCCTAGACTGGATTTTAGTGTCCAACCCAGATAAGATCACGCCTGCTGGTACATTCTCCAATAGTATAAGTGACCACTTACCAGCCTTTATACAATGTGAATGTACCACAACAATTAATAAACATCAATACAGGGTTACCAGAGATGAATCCCAGTTTTGTCCATCTAGTTTTAACCAAAGGTTGCTTAGTATCAACTGGAATGCACTAAAATTACTCCCCCTTGATGAGGCAGTTGAGTTCTTCAACTCAACCTTCCTTAGCATACTAAACAATCTCGCTCCCCTTAGATAAAAGAGAGTAAATACCAGCCATGCCAGTTGGCTAACAAGATCCACTAAGGATCTCATGAAATGCAGGGGCAAATCATGGAAAATCTTGCAAAAAAACAAAAACCCATCTGACCTCGCCCAATACAAACAGCTCCAAAACCAGGTTAAGCGCATAGTACTACAAAACAAAAAAGAACACTACCTTACATTACAAAATCAACACAAGCAAAACCCAAAGAAATTCTGGAGCTCTCTCAACTCTTTATTAAACCCAGGTTCTAGTAATAATACTTGCCTAGACCCATATAAAATGCCCATTGAAATTGCTGCAACCTTCAACAACTCCTATTCATAGATACTATAGCCAATCTAACCACTACCTTTCCCAAAACCAACATGTCCACCACAGACCTCTCCACAGCTAAAACCAGTACACCCCTTATTCCCAACTTTACTCTGTCATTTATACCCACCTCAAGTATTAAAAAATTGCTTCTAAAACTCAAACCATGTACAAATGTCCCTGACAATATACCCACTAAATACCTGCAAATCTCAGACACGTCAATCGTTTACCCTATCAGCATACTTCTCAACAGATCAATCCAAGAATCCTATATGCACATCATCTGGAAAAAAAAGTTTATATCTTCCCTCTACAAAAGGGGGCCCCAACATAGACAGCACCAACATCCGCCCCATTGCTATACTATCACTGTCTTTAAGATTCTGGAAAAATGTATTCATTCTCAACTTCTTCACCATCTGACTCACAACCACATCCTCTCCTCCACCCATCACAGATTTAGGCCCAGACATAGTACCACCACTGCTGTCATGTCCTTCATGGACACTGTCAACTGAACTCACGATGCTGGTAAAATCATATCTTCACTATTTCTTGATCTTACTAAAGCTTTCAATACTATATCCCGCTCTTTCCTTCTAACAAAACTCTCTAACATAGGTACCTCACCTCAAACTCTAAACAAGCTCACTAATTACCTCACTAACAGGCAACAATCAACTAAATGGCAGAACTCATACTCCTCTTTCCTAAACACCACCACTGGTGTTCCTCAAGGGTCCATTTTAGGCCCACTTCTGTTTAGCATATTTATCAATAACTTCCACACAGCACTCTCTCAAGGTTCAGTCATCCGGTATGCAGATGACTCCACTATCATCTGCACTGCAATCATCTCCTCAGAATTATGCCAACTCACTCAAAACACCCTGACCTTCACCGAAATTTGGATGTCTAATAATCATCTTGCCCTGAGCCCCAACAAAACCAAACTAGTTATCTTGCCCCCAAAAAGTCCACACCCCTACAAAAAGAGAACTTCACCATTCAATCCCTAAATTGTACCACCATCAACATTGTACCTAGCACAAAACTCCTAGTTGTCATCATAGATGACAACCTCACATTCGACCTGCACATCCAGTCCAATCTCAAAAAGACACATCAAAAGCTTGGCACTCTCTACTGATACAAACATCTACTCAGTGCATCAGCCCAACTTTTCCTTGCCTCTTCTTTTCTATTACCATCTCTTTTATACAGTGCCCTCCTCCTCACCAACATTCAATCCTCTCTAAAGTCCAAACTAGACTCATGCTACAACAAAATTGCTAAGTTTGTAACTAATGCCTCCTACTCATCCCACCACTGCTTATCATTACGCAACCTAAAATGGCTTGAACTCAACTATTTCACCTTTATCAAACTAACTACATCTCACAAACTCATTCATAATACATCCATATTCCCTGCTCTATCTTCTATACTTACTTTATACCATCCTAACAGACCACTCCGATCCAACAGCCAGCTGCTCGTAAATGTAGAAAAACCTAAACTTTCATCTGGCCAGATGCTTTACTCCTTTACCATCGCAAAACTTTGAAACTCCCTCCCCCCAACACTTAGATCCACCCACTCAGTAACAGTCTCAAGACATCTCTGAAAAAACACCTCTTCTCATCTTGGCTGTGCACATGTGCTAACACCACATCTCATATAACCTAACTTCAACCATCACAACTATTCTTCCCCCACTCTACTACTCTGTCATCCTTCTTTCACATCTACCTGTCTTTTTACTTACTCTGCCTCTCCATCCTGTCCATTTCCCTCTTCTACTAACTCTCATTGTCCTACCATTGATCCCTCCTGTCTACTTCCTTCTCTTTCTAACCCTGATAGACCTACCACTGAACCAGACAAGACATTCAGGTACTCTTGCAGCCTACCTTAATATCATACCACCACGTATATCTGCAACAATATCCACTGACTTTGCTGATTCCTGCAACAGGACTCATATAGCCTATCACTCAGCTATTATACCTCCTAAATATGTGAAAAATTTAAGTACCTAGTCTCTATTTAATTCCTATATCTGCATTGTGTGAAGTGTCCTATATAAATTTTGCTAGCTGAAAACTATTCATATGAAATGTTCTCATGCACATACTCTGTATTGCTTGTATAATATCTTTGATTTGAAAATGATTACTTATATACTGGTTTTTTTTCACCAATTGTGTAAGCTGGCAGTAATATGTACTAATTGTCTTTATTAATGTAAATTCTATATTGTATGTGGAATGTCTTATATGTGGAGCTTTTCTCCCCTGGGACTCCACTGAAAATGGGCACTTCTGGCCCTGCTGGACCATCCCAGTAAACAAATGCAAATAAATAAATAAAAAATAAATAAATACCGACTGTGTTGGTTACTCATGCTCAAACTCACTTACCCAAAGGTTAGTCTACATCCTTAACTACTATGCCCTGAACCAGTGTCGTGACATCCCCACAGGGGAAGACAATGGACTGCATCAGGAGCTTAGCAATATGGGTCATCACTGTAACACCTCCACTGTGAGGTCCTGTCTGGTGAGAGCTGACCACAAATTGGTCTCATTAAAAGTAAGTATCACACCTGAACCCCCCACCCTTGCAGCAATTACAGTAATAAACTTCAACAAAGCAAAATATAACCTTCTATGGGATGGTATAAATAGCTTGACTACAATCCCCCTCAGATGGAACAGACAACTACGCCAAGCTCTACACCAGTGATTTATGCAAGCACTTATACGACTGCATAGATTCGGCTGGACCTGACAGGAGGAAAACAAGCTCCTCATGGCACAGAAAAACCTGCTTGTGGAAAAGTGCCATTAGCATGCTGGACAATAAGAAGTGGACATTGCTGTGCGACATTTGGAGTGAGGAAACCACTGTAAAATGGAAGCACGCCCTCCTAATCTAAAACAAGAAAATAGTGTTGTTGTGACATCCTGTAAAAGTATGTGATAAAATTAGCCTCCTCCACAAAGAATGACCACAAGGCATAGTGTAGTTATATGTAAAACCTAAGAGGAAAGGTCCAGATTGTTGGTGAACTTGTACTTAATGAAACTACATATAATGAGCCTCTAGACATAGCTAATCTGTTGTCTGAGAGGTTCTGTGACAACTTCACTCCCCTGTCCCCACCACACGTACCACATAACATCCCTATAACCTGTCCCATAACTTCTATATCTACAAAGCAGGCTATATATGGTCTCCCTAAGAAGGCAACACAGCATCTACTGGACCTGCTAACATCCCAGGCTGTGTCCTACATGGGATCCAATAAGGATTACTAACAGCATTGTGAACTCCTTGCAATCATAGTGTAACCACCAACTACATCATGGCTGACTGGAAAATGACAACTGTTATCCCCTTGCACAGAGATGGTGCATCCACCGACCATGGGAACTATAGACCTACTAGTCTGAGTAGCCATATCTGTAAGCCCATGAGGTAAATCATCATGGACCTGACCAGCAAAGATATATGTAATCTACAAACAGTTGACCCTACACAATCTGGATGTCTGAAAGGAAGATCACGCCTGTTAAAGCTGATGTACATGTATGAGGCAGTCACCAAGGACCTGGATGAGGGGGGAATCTCTGCACACAACCCCTTGGACTTAGCCAAGCCGTGTAACACTATCCCCAACTCAGGCATCATTGACAAAACTACCCAAATAGGCATCAACAGTAATATCATTACAGGGATCACTAAGTGGCTCACTGATAGAACTCATCCTCAAAATAGGGGAATCCACCTCCAATAGCTGATCTGTAATTAGTGGTGTTCCAGAGGACTCAGTCCTGGGTCTTCTACTGCTTGGAATCCATTTAACCAAAGTGCAAGCACAAAGTGAATGCCTGTGGCTGACAATGTTGGCTGATGCCTGCAAACTGTGAGCGGTCATAGAATCTCCCAGTTATGTCAATATCCTACAAGAGGGTTTTTGTGAACAAATGCTTGTTAGCATACCAATGGCCATAAACTCCATGCTAATATGTATGTAGTATCATTTCCACTGGTAACACCAAAGTTCCTGGTAAGTAGCTCATCTGTAGCAACACCTGATGTACATGCTCAGGGGTGATAGACCTGGGCACACAGGCTTGGCCACACAGGTTTACACCAACTTTACCGTAGGTCAACATGTCTCCCCATAAGAAGGGATCCACATTTTGCTCATTCATAACTGAGGGCACTGTCACCCAACAATGATTATAACTTCCATGTACTCATCCCTCAGCAGGCCAATATTTGAGTGCAATGGCCATTTTGTCATGTACCTTTCTAAGCACTAGTGGCAATTGCACATAACACAAAGGTTCTTTACAAGGGAACTTCAAGTCTTCAGTATCTGTCCTATGGGGATCATCTAAAATAAATGTCTTTGTAGCCTGTGTGAAATAGACTACTCAGTGGTGATCTCTACCTTTTATATGGGACAATGTCTGACCCTGCTTTATTGGAAATGCTGCATATATATAGATAGAATAGTACATGGATTACTTACTTTAAGGACATTAACCTGGTATGTGACCTTACTAATACATGCTGGTGGGAGAGATATGTCTACCAAACTTTAACAAACCCCTACCTAATGCCAAACAGAGCACCTCATTGACCTTCTTCAGATGCAATCTATATGATTGGCTAGGTGACTGTAATTTCACCACAGGGGTTCTGTGGACTGGGGCAATATGTGCTGATCATGTAAATAAGTGTAAGAACTTGACTAGGATTGTAAGGGCCCTAGGGCCATTAGGCTAGTTAAGTCCAATGACCGTATGAATCCATACGCTGATGTAAAATTCTCTAAAATCCACCTACACAAACCTGGCTACAGTTCAAATAGTACCACTGCAAATTAATGTTTAAAGAACACTGTAAACACACTCTAAGTTGGCTGCAATTTGATTAGAACCCCTACCTATCTAACAGTACACAACACAGCTCAAGTCTACTGTGAATATCTCTTTAGGTAATCTTATGCTAGATGGCATCAGCAGGCCTTGTTGTGGTCAGGAATTTAGAGGCCCATGTCACCTGCTACCACCAAAATACTGCAAAATCCTACATATATCGAAGTCAGTGTCGTGATCATATTTATTTTGTAGGGAGATGAGCACACACACACACACAGACACACACACACACACACACACACACACACACACACACACACACACACACACACACACACACACACACACACTGGTCTGGAGTGAGATTAGAACTCATACCTATCAAATTTTTACACACTACAGATCATAGTACTTATCACACATGCCACAGCTGAAGTCTTATATTAGAATGGCAGTTGGTAATCTTAAGGTGCATCACATCAGCAGGCCTTGTGGAAGACAAGAGTTTAGAGGCTGGCCTCAACTGCAAGGGCCAAAAAGGGCAGAACCATCACAGACTGGTAGTCAATGAGGGATTCTTATTTGCTTGTGGGGGAGATACAATAATAATAGTATAATTTGGGCCACCCTATGAAATTACCTCTTCAATAGCACACCTAGAACAAGTAGTCAGGGATTTGGGTATATATGTAGCTAGTAACTTGGCTTTTCATCAACATGTGTGTAAGATAATAGGGAAATCATTTTATGTTGTTCAACTTATAGACAAAGGGATGGCATCTATGTCCAAGGAAGTCATTATTCCACTGTATTTGGCCCTCATTAGGCCCATCATTGAGTATAGTGCTTTCTGTGATATGTATCTCACGAAGCACATGCAACAGCTGGAATGTCCGTGGAAATTCCTCACAAAAGGAATATAGGATGTAAACAACATGTCCTTTGCAGATTGCCTCAAAGCCTTGCATCAAAGCCTTATCTCTGTACTCTGTGTTTCCTACCTGCTATTGAAAGGAGACCTATGCCTGTCATTCAAAGTATCCTTGGATCCCACACTGATGGTCATTTTTCATATTCATATCCATAAAATGTATAGCATCAGAATTACTTGATCTAAGGATTTAAACTTTGCTTGAGAAATACAGATGACACATTGGACAGACAGATATGTACCTCAGAGAATTTTCCTTCTCAGGAACAGGTTTCCCATCCATGTGAGGCAAAGCTCTTAAAACTATTCAAGAGAAACCTGGATCAGTGAATGGGAAATCAGAAACACATCCCAGGTTAAGCACCAGTGTCTCTAATGGACAGAAGCAGCTTGTAAACCTTGCCCTAGCATGCATATACCCCTTAACATAACCTCTAAGGCACATAAACTTGAATACAACTGGGTTGCTTGGCTAGGCTTATAAAGGCCCCGATAAACAGTAACCTAGCATACACCTATGATCCTATAACAAATGATGTTAACAGCACTATACTGACATGAAGTGGTGGTGTCCTGAAAGGCTATAGGAATAGGAAGTTCATGTGCAAACAGAGTGCCCAGAGATATACTGCAAGTGTTTTCCTTCCTTTTTTTTTTTTGTTTAGGTAAGATAAATGGATTGCCCTCAGGAAAGTAATAATAATGTATGTAGTTTTATCTCTTAGCTTGTGAAAATATACAGTTCAATAAGGTGGGGGTTCCACAGGAAGTAGGAATTGCTGGCTGCACAATAGGTGTATATTATTCCTATCTGCTTTAGCATTCAGTGCTTTTAATGATATATCACAGGGCCTGCACCTTTGTTTCACAGTGTCGCTAGTCCTCAGGTCCACTTGGTGTATATGAGGAAAATTGACAGGTCCAGGCACTATCTCTGTTTTCTCTCTTGTGGATTACTGAGATGTCTGATGATGGAAGTGTGGGTAGCTCACAAGGGGGGAACAAAGATCACTTTCAGGTGGACATAGGTTCATAGGTTCATAGGTAGGTACTAGGCTATCTGCCCGAGGGCATTTATAAGCCAAGCCAGAGTGTGTCGGCTTTCGCTGCCCCATTGATTAATTAACTAATCCTTTGTCAAGCAGACCCAGTGAAGTGATCCCAGGGGTGTATTCTCTGTTACCCATCCACTCGTCAAGGTTTCTCTTGAAGTGTTTAAGTGAGGGGGCTCTGCCTGATGTAGTTTGGAATTTTGTTCCAAAGCATAGGGATTTTCTGTGACAGGAATCTATCCCTCCAGCATGTTCTATTTATTGTTGTTGCAAGGTTTAGTTCACTAGAGAGCGTGACTCACAGTGACTTGGATTTCTTTAGATGGAGCATGTCCATCAATTCTGAGTTGGACATGGCTTTGTAAGTCAGGCAGAGATCACCTCTGAGTAAGCCATATGCCACTGAGTACAGCCGGAGTTTTTTCAGTTGGGCTGCATAGGACATATGTTTGAGGCCAGTAATCCATTTGGTGAGGTACATTTCTGGTCTTTCCAGCTGTTCGAAGTGTCTTGTGAGGTACATCCCAAATGGGGCATTGTACTCTATGATAGATCTAATGAGTGACGAGTAGAGGGGTACTATCACCTCTTTATTTCTAGATGTGAACCCTTTAGTAATTAGATGGGCCACATAGAAGGATTTCCTAACTACTTTGGTAATATGATTGTCAAAGGAGAGATTTCTATCTTCCTGGGTCCCCATATCTCTTATTACCTCTCCTGTATTAAGGGGGCTGCCACCTATGTGGTAATTCGTGGGTGTTTTGTTTTTCCCTAACAGGATGACTATGCATTTTTTGGCATTTAGCTTGAGGCTATGACTTTGATATTAGGTGTCCTTCTCAGTAAGGCCCTTTTGGAGGATGTCCATGTCAGCCATAGAGTCAATTATGACTCCCAGTTTGCAGTCATCGGCAAACTTGGTTAGCCATAGTCCTCCTGTGTTTGCCTGTACTTCTGAGAAGTATATGCTGAACAGTAGGGGTCCCAAGACTGAGCCTTGTGGGACACCACTTTTAACTTGTTTAGAGTTGGACCTGGAGCCTGCTATTCTTACCGTGTGAGTTCTGTCTGTAAGCCAGTTGGCAACCCATCTCGTGATGTAGGGGTTTATGTTCAGGCTGGTGAGTTTTTCTGTAATACCCGAGTGGGGAATGGTGTTGAAAGCCTTGGCGAGGTCAAGGTAGGCTGTGTGAACCACCTTTTCTCGAAGAAGTTAACCAGGTTTAGTAGGCATGATCTGCCCTTAACAAAACTGAACTAGGTCGGGTCAAGTGTTTGGAGGTTCCCAATGTCTTTGTTAATGAGTTCCATGATGATGCGCTCCATAACCTTGCAGACCAGGCTAGTCAGGCTTATGGGGCGATAGTTACCAGGATCAGTTGTGGCCTCTCCTTTGTGGACAGGAATAACCATTGCTGTGCGCCATTCTATGGGCATGTAGCCTGTGGAGAAGCTGAGGTTGAACAGCGTGTTTAAGTGGGGGGTTAGTTCATTCTGTAGTTCGTGCAAGACGCAGCCTGGGACACCATCTGGTCCCACTGATGCTGTCTTTTTTGGCTTTTGAAAGGGCTGTTTTCACCTGTGCATCTGTGAGTTTTGGGACAATACCCTTTTCCGGTATTGTTGTGGGCCCTTTTGGAGGTGGGGGGGTGAAGTTTGCACTGAATCTGTCTACCAGGATGTTGGCAATGTCAGTAGGTTCAGTATATTTTGTGCTATTTTGCACTAGTTTAGTGCATATCTGTGAGTTGCCACTTAGAGTCTTAACATAGCTAAATAAGGATTTGTGGTTATCTTTTGAATTCTTGGTTATTTTTCTTTCAAAGTTAGCCTTGAATGATTTCATGAGGGACCTTAGTTTCTTACTGATACTGATCAGGGATGTCTTTCCTTCTTGGGATTACTAGTTTCCTCCTTCTATTGTATAGCCTGTTTATGGCAGGGGTCCTCCAAACTGGTTTCTTTCTCTTAGAGGAGTGAATCTTGGTTTTGCTGGGGATGGCACGATCCATGCATCCTTGTAGGTGCTCATAGATTGCATTTGTAAAGGTTTCTGCATCTTGGGCAGCATTATCCTTTAATGTGGGGGTTGTGAAATTTACCATCTCTATTTTAAGTAAGGTGAAGTTTGCTTTAGAAAAGTTTTTTACTGTGGTTTACTTAGTTGGGGGTGGGGGTGGGGTGTGGACATCCAGAGTGATTAGTTTATGGTCTGATCTAAGCAGTGACAGGTTGACCTCTGGTATGGAACATCTGTCACCCATGTTGGTGATGACCAGGTCCAATATGTTTTCACCTCTGGTAGGGGAGTTTACAAGCTGATCCAGGGCATTTGAGTTGATGAATTCCAGGAAGCACTGGGCTTGGGAGTTTGTACTTGAGTAGTTTTCTCAGTGAATGGTAGGGTAATTGAAATCGCCCAATATCAGGTTGTTCGGTAGGACCTTCATGTTTTTCAGTGTCTTCAGAAAGGTGGAGTGGTTTTCCTGGGTCATGGATGGTGATCTGTAGCAGGCCACAATTTGCATTGCAGATAAAAGTGTACTTAAATTCACTTATACATCCAGTTGATTTCAGGTAGATGTTAGCTGGCCAAAGCTCAGATATTAAGCAGAGATAACTCAAAATGTACCACTTATATAAGACAGGACAGAATATCAGTGGTGAGGTGAAACTACCCCTCACTGCTATCAATGGCTACACAGAAATTCTAACAAGTACTCTGCAGAGAGACAACCACAACTTCAGTTGAGTTAATAGTCAGTGAAAAACATAAATAAATTAATTAAATACAGTACTATATGAAAAAGAGATGATAAAAGTGTTCTTAAATTCACTTATACATCCAGTTGATTTCAGATAGATGTTAGCTGGCCAAAGCTCAGATATTAACATCCATGATCCTCCCCCATTTACTCACCACAGTAACACTGGATGGTTGAGATTCTTGTGAATGGAGAAAATGAGCATCTGGTCGAGCAATAAATTAGCAAGATAGACACCCTTATTTAGTGAGCAGCAAATAGTCTAGAGTACAAACACTCTTACTACTGGACTACCAGAAGGTCAGACATCATCTGGCTGTGCTTACATATGATCATCATTGGGTGTGGGCATTGTTTAGTTAGCCCTCTGGGATTCCCTAACAACCCAACATTGTATCCCATCCCCTAATTGGTGTGATAACTTTTCTGGTGTATTGTGCCCCATATTATATATGAGGTTTTACCCTTTCCATAACCATTTTCCAGCCTCTGTGTATTTATATCCATCCTTTGTCACTCCACCCTTGTGTGAGTAAAACTACCCATTTGTCAGTCCTGCTCTGCCTTTGTTTCTACAGCACATTTTCCTGCAGACTCTTTCCATAAGAGTCTTCTTTGCATGCTGCACCCTATATCTGTACTGTCTTCATAAAATAAAAGGGTCTCATCCCCCACAGAAAATGTATTCTACCTACTCACACCCCTCTGTCTACTGCCATAATTGCTCCCCTTCTACTTCCCCTGAATACTCTTCATTACTTTCATACCATCCTGTACATCCATTTTCTGTTCATTATAACAAATGTAATAGAAACCCCATGATGTTAGCTGTCTTGTAGGCAATATTTATTAATTACACTGCAACAAAACACTACACCTCAAGTTCTCCCTTGCACAAAATGTTTTATATTGACTCAGAAAGCCAGAAAGATTGCACATTGCCAAGTTTTATATTATCGCAGCACGTTAGATCAGAAGGACACTGCCAATGCATTTATTTTCACTCTCCATGTTCTCACTGATGTGCTCTGATATGTTAGTCATGCAAGAATCTTTCTATCATTTCTGATTATCATATCAGAGCTGAGTAGGGTTGTGTGATTTGAAGTGTTATGTCTTAAATATTTATTTATTTTTTATTATTATTTACTGGGGAAGTCCGACTAGGTAGAAGCCCATTTTTAGCTGAGGCCAGGGAGAAAAGCTCCAGATTATTAGAAAACATTTTAAGAACAATAATTTTATAATTTTCAAAAATAAAATAAAAACATCTGCAGTTTAAATAATTATAACAGATTAGAAGACATAATAAAAAAAAAAATTGGTTAAGAATCTATGCTAGTTATATGACAATAATTTAATATTTAAAGAAATTGTAAACAGTTTGTAGAGAAATTAAAGGTAAGTTAGTCTAATAGAAGCAAGAATTGCAATAAGAAGTAAGGGAAAACACACTTATGGTATATTTAGAGAGAAAGCCAGGGAAGAGAATTTGATAGAACTAAGGAAGTAAGTGAAGAGGTGAGAGGATGGAGGTATAAGGAATGAAAAGGCACTTGTTCACCTTTAGAGATATAGTTTAGCCTGGTTTTGAGCAAGATCAGAGCCAGATTTTAGGAAGTCTTTCAGAGTGGTTTTGAAAGATGGAAGGGAGGGTGTTGACCTGATGGTTACAGGTAAGGAGTTCCAGACCTCAGCACCCTTGTACAAGTGCAGATAATGTCCTGTAGATTTGATAGGCTTGCAGACAGACAGTAACTTTTGGTCACCGGATCACAATGACCAACTGGGAACATAGTTGTGTAGAATGTTTTTTTTTTTTTTTTTTTTTTTGCTGTACAGGTAGAGGGATACTGGATAATTTTACAGGTGATAAGAAGCTATGTATATGTTAGTTACTGGAGCAGTTCTAACCAATGTAGGCTTTTTAGTGCTATACAGTGGTGGGTTCTGGAAGGGGTATTTGATCCTGTTAGAAAAATATGTATTTGAACATGTATAAAGTGCTAGCTTAAAAGCAAATAGTATATAATGCATTTTATTCTATTTACAATATGGCAATAAGAATGATTTTACATGCAATTGCTTGAAGCTTTGGAGCTGCAGTGTATTTGAACTCTGACCCTGGCAGTAGCCAGCTCAGCAAGCTTATGTTTTTCACTAATGATTATCTGCTGGGTCAGGAAAATTAAATGTATAAAGCATTGAATATTCTTATTCCTTCCTCTGAGATAATTGACCTTGTGAATGTATCAGAGATAAGACACAGCTGCTAAAGTAAAGTTGCAAGAAGATTGAACCAACTATTGTATTCAAGCAAGCCTGAGACCTTGACAGAGTAACATTTACAGAAAGACATTATAACGAACCAGGTGCTTTGCAAGGCTGTATTATTCCCATGGGAAAACTTTTAAAATGTATAACATCAGCTTTTTCTTATGAATAGAATATTGTAGACCATAGTGATGTAGGTGCCCTGTGACTAACCACGTCAGTAAGGTGGGCACAGCTTGAATGTAAGACTATATAAAATTGTGTATTTCCTGCATCATGTCAGACAAAACTCTGTACTTGTATGGTTTTTTGCCTCCTGGTGTACACTAGTAAACTTTTGCATCTGAGCCTTCTGTGTTGTTATCATTTGCTTTTATTTAACAGTTTGGTCCTCCTTGAACCGGAATTCCCTTGGTAAGCTGCAGATCAGAGTGTATCGGTGGTCGAATACTGCGCAGGAGAAGTTACCAAAATGGTTCTTCTTGAAACACAAAGACCTCCGACTGAATTGTCGTCTTGAGAGGCTGGCCACTTTCTGATCTGCGGCCGAAGAGCGGTCTCGAACTGGTCGACCCAGGAGGCTCAGGTAGGAAAATATTTGCCTTTTTTCTGTTTTAGATCAGGGACTAGGTTACAGTAAATGTCATTGTCAGAGATTTGTTATACAGATCAGGGACAAAAGGAAATTACTGTATATTTTGTCAGAGATCAGGGAAACAGAATAAGGTAGGCAGTTATTCTAGATAAACTGTGTAAGGAACTGAAATACCACGTGGTGAAAAGGGTTACGTAACATTTTTTAGAATGGGAAATCAGTGCACTAAAAAATCGCGAGATCCACCTAACTGATGACGCAAAATATATGCAATTACAACGGACTGATAATGTAAGGTATTATACAAAATGGGTTAATAAATACGGATTTGATGGTAAATTAAACAAGATTTCATTAGTTAAACTTTTAAAACAGCTTAAATCTGATGCAGAAGGTCAGGCAAAAAAACAACAGCGATTAGGCATTCCTCAAGCACACAGGTGGATTGAGGAAGTAAATCGAAGGGAACAGAAAACTAAAAATGCAAAAACATTATTTTTAGACAAAGAGGATAATAATACAGTAATAGCGACGGCCCCTCCCCCTCCGCCCCCTCCAATGCCTTTTTCAGGATATGAAGCAGGAGGACAAGTTGGTCCACCTCCACGTTATCCTGAAGTCACAAGAGTACTAAAACCATTTGTTAGAGATCCTATTGAAACTAGGTCCCGGACACGTAAAACACTTGGGGACACAGACTTATATCAAATAGGGAAAAATACACTAGAAGAGAGTGAGGAAGAAATCTGTCCACTGATCGAGGTAACAAATCCTCAGGCAGGACAGGAAGGGCAGGATCCAACTCTTCTAGTATATAGACCATGGACACCGGAAGATATTCGGAAAGCTACAGAGGAAATCCCTCATCCAAAAGTTAATTACACAAAGTTTTTACAAGATTTACAAGGTATGAGACTAAGTTACCACTTGAATGGGGAAGAAGTAGAAAAGGTAGTTAGACAGATTGTGGGTCCAGACTGGCACATGATTTGTGGCACCTGGAATCCTCGTAATGCAGAGCTTAAACCACTCCCACATAGTGATGCAGAATTAGACAACAGAGTGAAAGGTCTTACAGACCGAATTTCTGAAAAATGGAAACCTAGAGCAGATTGGATTTGCATTAATCAATGCATACAGCAAGAGAATGAAACTGTAGATGGGTACTATGGTAGATTATTGGAATGTTTCAATAACCATAGTGGTATGGCTATTCCTGAAAATCAGACACATGATACCTCGTATGAACAGCAACTGAAAAATGCGTTTTTGAAAGGTTGCATTGCACCTATCAGTAGCTTTATTACAAAGCATATGATAGATCATTGAACAAGTAGGCTACAAGCCTTACTTGAATATGCCAGACATGCTGAAAGACACTTTAATAGTAAAAAAAAAAGAAGACACAGGTCTTCACAGCTGAAGACGGAGCAGAGGTCTTTGTAGTACAGTCAGGTAAAAGGGTAAGAAAAATACCCAGGAAATAGACAATCTGACAAAAGGTCAGAAGATTTTGAAGAGAGAAAAAAGAAAGGTGAGTGCTTTAAGTGCGGCAAGAAAGGACATTTAGCAAGGGATTGCAGGCTAAATAAAAAGGTGACTGCAGAAAATAAAGGTGATGAGGACTGACTATATGATAGTGATGAAAATCAGAAATCATTAGGGAAGGAAAACAAACAAAGGGCAAACGTAAATGTAGTGGAAGGAACAGAGGAAGTGCAAACAGATGTAGAGGATGAAGAAAGTGAAATTTTAGATTTGGCATTACTGAGCTTGGAGCTCTATTTGGCAGACACAAAACTTGAAGTTACACTTCTGGTGGAAGGAAGGGAAGTGAAATTCTTGTGTGACTCAGGAGCATCACGAACTTTGATACACCCTTCAAAGTTACCAGAATATTCTGAATCACCTGACTATATATTAGTGAAAGCAGCAAATGGACAGCTATATAGGGAGCCACTCTCCCATGATATAGCAATAACTGATCCTGTTTCAGGGATGACTCAGAAAAATAAAATTGTAGTTTCTGCAAAATGTCCAGTAAACTTACTGGGAAGAGATCTTATGCAGATATTTGGCATAGCGGTAGTTCCCACTATGCAGGGTATGGAAGCACAAAGACAAATGGATACTTTTGTGGTGCGACCGGAGGGTGAAACCTTTTACTGGTACAGCCAGGACCTAGTTACGACTGGTCCAGGGGCAGTAACCGAAGAACTGATGAATGTAGCCATCAGTAAGGCCCCCTCCCTTAACACTGACCAACAGCATTTGTTACATTGTACTCTATACTACTGTAGCATGCCAGGACCTGATAAAGAATATGAGCAAGAGTTGTTCAAAAATCCTGCTAACAGATTAGTATTACGAACCTTGTATTGGGATACTGAGGGAAACAGTGTGGTAAGCTGTTCACTACCTCAGGAATTCATGACACTGTACAAATCTAATAGACTACCATATGTCAGCTTGACAAAGAATAAGGATGTGAGATGGGCAGACTTAGGAGAAAAAGTAACAAGATGGGAAAAACAAACTGATTTAGAATTATCAGAACAGGGAATACAAAAACAGAAATTGAATTGGCTAACACAGACACATCCAGCTGTACACTTACAAACTAGTGAAGACAGCTGATTAGCATTCTTATTAGAAGAAGAAGAAAAGCCTTGTGTGATATACCAGATATTCTTTGGTCAACAGGTAAATCAGATGTAGGACTTATTCAAACAGCAGGACCAGTAACTATTACACCAAAATCAGCATTTAGACCACAAAAGACAATACCCCTTGAGGAAAGATGCAGAGCAAGGAATCAAGCCTATAATAGCAGCATTACTCAAGGAAGGAGTACTGGTAGAATCTCTTGATTCACCATGTAACACCCTCTATTTCCTGTTAAAAAGCAAACGGGAATGGCGGATGGTACTGGATTTACAAGCTGTAAACAATGCAATAATACCCAGAGCACCTACGGTGCCAGACCCACACACCTTGTTGAATGATTTAAAACCACAACAAAAATATTTTACTGTGGTAGATATAAGCAATGCTTTCTTTTCAATACCTATACATCCTGATAGCCAGTATTGGTTTGCATTTACATTTCAGGGTAAAAGATATACCTATACTCGGCTACCGCAGGGATATTGTGAAAGTCCAACGATATTTGCACAAGAAATGGCAAGCAACCTGGCAGGGTTTACTCCACCAGGAGGTAGTCAGATTCTACTTTATGTAGATGACATCTTGCTAGCAGCCCCTACCCAGCATCAATGCAGGGAGGATACGATAGCATTATTGAAATTTTTAGCAGCACAAGGACACAAAGTAAACAAAAGTAAGTTACAACTTTGGAGAAAACAGGTTAGATACCTAGGATATGTAATATCCAATGAAGGTAGAATATTAGACGAAGACAGAAAAACAGCGATTTTACAGGCACCCAAACCAGCAACCAAGAAGGAAATGATGTCCTTCCTGGGAGCGACTAATTTTTGTCGAGCTGGATATCAAACTATGCTTTAGAATCTGCTCCACTGGCTGATTTAATATATAAAACACCAATGGCAGCACAAGATGTATTACAATGGACACCTGAAGCAGAAACAGCTTTCTGCAGACTAAAACAATTGATAGCTTCATCACTAGTTTTAGGACTTCCAAATTACCACAAAAGATTTTTTCAGACCGTAGATTGTAAGCAGGGATACATGACGTCAGTTTTGACACAACAGCATGGGGATAAGCAACGCCCCATAGCTTACTATTCATCACAGTTAGATCCAGTGGCACGATCATTGCCTCACTGTGTGCAAGCAGTAGTCACAGCTGCAATGGCAGTACAGGCTTCGGCCTCAATGGTGTTGTTCCACCCTCTCACATTGAGAGTGCCTCATGCAGTTGCGATAATTTTACTGCAAGAGAAAATAGCATATCTATCTCCTGCTAGACATCTTTCATGTATGACCATACTGCTGAGCCAACCTCATATGGTAATTAAACGTTGTACAACATTAAATCCATCAACGTTACTTCCAACTCCTGTGGATGGCACACCACACAGTTGCCTGCAGGAAATTGAGCAAATAACTTTACCCAGACAAGACCTTACTGATATGCCCTTGGATGATGCCGAGGTGACATTTTATGTGGACGGTTCATGCAGAAAGGGTCCTACAGGGAAAAATCTAGTAGGGTATGCAGTAGTCACAGATACAGAGATTTTAGAAGCCCAACCCTTACAGCATAACCTGTCTGCTCAAGCAGCAGAACTGATAGCCTTAACACGGGCTTGTACTCTAGCGAAAGATAAATGTGTGAACATATATACTGACAGTCAGTATGCTTTCTCTACAGTGCATGTTTTTGCACAACAATGGAAAAATGCGCAACTTATTTTGAACTTGTTAGATTCCATTCAGTTACCTACTAAAGTAGCTATTTGTAAATGTTTAGCTCATACAAAACAACAGGATGCAATTTCAAAAGGAAATGCAAAAGCTGATGCAGCTGCAAAGCAAGCAGCCTCAGACTCAGAAACTTTACTTTTAACCGAGGAATTACAACCCTCTGAGATTTTAGATTTAGAAATGTTAAAAACAATGCAGACATTAACTACAAAAGCTGAGAAACAAAAATGGGAGAAACGAGGTGCAATCCTCGAAAATGGACTGTATATCTCCAAAGAGAAAAAAACAATATTGCCGTCTAATTTATTTAGATATGCAGCTTTGTTGAGCCATGGGCAGTGCCATGTCTCAACAGGGGGGATGGTACAGTTAGTAAATCGAATATTCCAAACATACGGATTCACAAACTTTACACAAAAATTTTGTGCAGCATGCCATGTCTGTAATAAACATCATGCACAAGGAGCATTCAAACCCAAGCAAGGGAGTTTTCCTATACCACCATATCCGTTCCATACTATCTGTATGGATTTCATAGAACTGAACAAATGTGAAGGGAAAAAATACTGTTTAGTAATTATAGACATGTTTTCCAAATGGGTAGAAGCTTTTCCAACTAAAAATCCGGATGCAGCAACAGTGGCAAAGGCCCTAATAAAAGAAATAATTCCTAGATTTGGCATACCAGAAAGAATCTATAGTGACAATGGGACACATTTTGTGAATCAGACGATCCACCAACTTGGGAGATTCTTTGGGATCTCCTTGAAGAATCATTGTGCTTACCACCCACAGTCTGCAGGACTGGTGGAAAGATACAATGGAATTTTAAAAAGTAAGTTGAGAAAATTGATAGATGATACACAGAAGAATTGGATTTGCTGTTTGCCTTTGGCACTGCTGAGCATGAGAACAGTTCCAAATGTAAAGGGTTTGACCCCCTTTGAAGTGATATTTGGAAGGGCATATTATGTGCCACAGTGGAAAGCTCTCATGCCTGCGGAGCTAGAGGCTGACAGCTCATTAGCTAATTACATGAGGAAACTGTTATCAAATCAAACTGTTTTGCAGTTGAACTCTTTTTCAGATAAAAGACAGACCAGACCATTGGAAGCAGTGCTGACCCCAGGGTCCTGGGTTTGGTTGAAGGTCACGAAGAGGAAGAATTGGGCAAGTCCAAAGTGGGAAGGACCGTACCAGGTACTGTTGGCGACGCCTACTGCAGTCAAAGTTGCTGAGAGGTCGTCCTGGGTCCACCTGACACACTGTAAACCGGTAAAGAATTTTCAGCTTGATAAACATTTTGTGACTGACACACAACAAAGGCAGGATGGCCAAGAGCGAAATGAGTAAAAATACAGATCAACCCCGAAGATATTGTTTAATCATCCTGCTAACTATGCATTTATTGACTATGATTGTGATGACTTTCCTTTTGTTGTGGTTCTTCCTACATATAACCACACAAGTGAAAGTGGAGAAATGTGATGAACTGTCTATAGACTGGCATCCAAACTTTAACACATACCTAGCTATGAAGAGTGTATATGTAGAGACTATGAACATTTCAAATTGCTGGGTTTGTACTGCCATACCAACAGCATATGGAGGACTGTTGATGTCCGCTGTCCCCTTGGGGATAAATGAGACTTGGGAAAATGTACTTTTCGATACAGGTTCTGTAAGATCACAGGACAAAATTGCATTGTATTTGCCTATTACACAGAGGGGAATTGTATGTTTCTATAAGAATGATACACTCCAAGTGGGTTGGAGTAACTGTAACATAACTGTATCTTATAAATGCTATATTAAAACTAAAGATAAAAGCACTATTTGTAACGCAAATTATGATTCATATTTGAGCTTAATGAAAACAACATTAAGTGAAGTGCAGAGAAATCCTGTCTTGCATAAACAATTGTCTGTTATAGACAAGAAAATGTTTCATTCAGAACTAACCCGCATCAGTACCAAAGTAGAAAACTGTTATTTTATTTGTGGGAAAAAAGCATACAAATGGCTACCTGAGAATTGGTCCAGCAGTTGTTTTTTGGGTTATCTGGTTCCAGCTATAAGGCATACTGCAGAATTACCTCTAGGTAAGATACGAAATGTAAGAGATGTAGCCCGAAAACCTGAAGATCCTATCGGAAAACCTGTAAATCCAATGGGAAAAATCGAAGCTGGTTGGAAGAACCATCATTCTGTGAAAGATAAAGAAAAATTGACTCATATGGACTTGAGTGACAGTGTTATATCCTGGGCTGGAATATTTCCAGCATATGGAGCAGTCAAATCGATCTGGGAGTTGAGAAAACTGTCGAAGCTTCTCAAAGTAATGAGTAACGCAACTTTTTCTGCTCTCGAACTAGTGACTGACGAACTGAATGCAATGAGAACTGTTGTGCTACAAAATCGAATGGCTCTTGACTTCACCCTAGCGGCCAGAGGTGGTACTTCAGCGCTTATCAAAGAAGAATGCTGTGTATATACCAGACAATCGACACAAGATTAATGATCACCTAGAGGTAATACAGCAGGTATCGGCCATGACTGAACCAGGCCCAAACCCACTGACGAACTTTTTCCAGAGTCTGTTTGGTGGGTGGGGTTCTATCCTAATGAATATTTTGATTGCTATTTGTGTTGGTCTGCTCCTATTAGGAGCATGTGTCTGTTGTGGGATCCCCTGTATGAAAAGATTAGTCAAAGATTTTGTTGATATATCTGTAACTGAAACTTTGTACCAAGACATTGAATTGGAACTATTGATTCCAGACGAAACTTGTTCCGAAATATAAACTAAATGACTTGCCTAGTTAAAAGTCCTTAAAGGAGAAGGCTAGGAGATGATATAACATTGTTTATGTTTCTGAATAGAATAAAAAGTATTAAAAGGGAGGAAAATGTTAGAAAAATATGTATTTGAACATGTATAAAGTGCTAGCTTAAAAGCAAATAGTATATAATGCATTTTATTCTATTTACAATATGGCAATAAGAATGATTTTACATGCAATTGCTTGAAGCTTTGGAGCTGCAGTGTATTTGAACTCTGACCCTGGCAGTAGCCAGCTCAGCAAGCTTATGTTTTTCACTAATGATTATCTGCTGGGTCAGGAAAATTAAATGTATAAAGCACTGAATATTCTTATTCCTTCCTCTGAGATAATTGACCTTGTGAATGTATCAGAGATAAGACACAGCTGCTAAAGTAAAGTTGCAAGAAGATTGAACCAACTATTGTATTCAAGCAAGCCTGAGACCTTGGAAGAGTAACATTTACAGAAAGACATTATAACGAACCAGGTGCTTTGCAAGGCTGTATTATTCCCATGGGAAAACTTTTAAAATGTATAACATCAGCTTTTTCTTATGAATAGAATATTGTAGACCATAGTGATGTAGGTGCCCTGTGACTAACCACGTCAGTAAGGTGGGCACAGCTTGAATGTAAGACTATATAAAATTATGTATTTCCTGCATCATGTCAGACAAAACTCTGTACTTGTATGGTTTTTTTGCCTCCTGGTGTACACTAGTAAACTTTTGCATCTGAGCCTCCTGTGTTGTTATCATTTGTTTTTATTTAACAGATCCAAATTTAGCAACTTTGTTATAGTGTTGCTCAAGTTTTAAATTTTGCAAAGCCTGGTGGTTAGCGAGGATGGGACTGCCAAAAAGAAATATGGGGAGGAGATAAGAAGTGACATGTGTAGTTTTAGTTGCACCATTAAGAAAGGTTTTTAGCTCTGCAAAGCATCCATAGTTTTTGATGACTTTTTCTTATGCAATTTTATATATGCAGATCAAATGTAAGATCATCATCCACTATCACCCCTAATAATTTGCCATGAGAAGTGACTTCAATGGTTGTATTATCAAAATAGAGGATTTGGGGAAAAAGTAGTAATTTGGTCATTTTTGGGATGAACAAGAGTTGTGAGTTACAAAGCCATGTTTCAGTGGCCGTTAAAGCATCCTGAATAATTTTTGCAGGTGTACCATGTTGTCAGATGTACAAATGAGAATGGAATCATCTGAATATTGTATTAGGGTGGCCAGCTGTTTTGATGTATAGAGGCTGTTGGTGAAAATGTTAAAGAGGAGGGGACCAAGGATAGGGTCTTGTGGTATACTGGTGTTGACTGGGAGATAAGGAGACAGCATGGAGTTCCATTTTACTGACTGATATCTATTGGACAGGTAGCTTTTGAACCACAGAAGGGTGGGCTGAGAGATACCTAGTGAGAACATTTGAAGTAGAAGTTTGCTGTAACAATCTGTGTTCAAGGCTTTAAAAAAGTGTAGAAATAAGGAAGAGACTAGTTTGTTGTTATCTCTATTTTTATTAACAGTATCTAAACAGGTTAGAAGGGCAGTACTATTACTATGGGAAGGATAGATGCCATGGTGTATAGGGGATAAGAGTTTTTCCTGCAGGAGACATGCTACCCACCCTCCCTACCTATTGTTTTTGAATACAATTTCAAGTATTTTAGTGAGGCGAGATAAGATTGCTATAGGTCTAAAATTATTAGTGTTTGTTGAGTTTCATCTTTTGTGTAGGGGGGAAATGTGTGACTTTTTCCAGAGAGAGGAAATGTGGGATTCCTGGATTGACCTATTTATAAGGATTAAGACATGATAGGCAATGCTATTAACTGCTATTACTAGGTAATCACTTGGAAGGTCATTAGCTGAAGAAAAGCATGGTTTAAGTTTGTTTCATAGTAGTTTTATATAGGATGTAGGCACTGGTTTAAACTTGACAGTAGATGCTGTGATATGTGGCTGGTGGCTGTTGGGCAGGGTTGGGATTAGACATTGAGGAATCCTTGGTTAGAGATGCTGTACTATCTATAAAATAAGAGTTGAACTGTATTGCAGTTTGAGTTGTATTATTGGGATAGGGTTTTGGGTTGAATTTTCAATGGTGATGTAAGATTTCTTTAATAGATGTACAAAACCTTTTTAGGGTTGTGCTTAATATTATTCTGAAAGTTGTTATAGTATAGTTTTTTGTCTTCATTTATTTTGTTTTTTAGTATGATTGCAAAGCATTCTGAATTTATCAAGATATTGAGGTGTCTTATAGTTTTGCCATTCTTTACATGCTTTTTTATCAATCCTGTATTAGCTTTCTACTATTTTGGATAGCCAAATTGCATTATTTCTTTTTAACGCTTCCTTCTAGGAGGTGCAAGGATATTTAGGATATTTAGAAACGTTGTACTGAATTAATTTAAAGTATCACCTAAGGGGTGGTTACGAAGTTCCAGTTTATAGATGATAGTGTAGTAATGAACATTTCCGGGTTAAACTTGGAAAGGTTGTGTGCATTTTATAAATATGCTGTTTAATTAAATGTGTGAGATGTCTCGTTATGTAGATTGGGAGATGACCACTGAGAGAGTCTGACATTGTACCTGTGGTGGAGTATTTGCTAGGGTCTGATACTAGAATCCAGTCTATTAGAGAATCTGATGTCTTGCTATAATGTCTGGGGCTATTAATTAGTTGTATGAAACCATATAATTTCATCCTAGATGTAGGGGAGTTTATCTGACCAATTGATATTCACATCAGCCAGCATTATTTTATATTCATGTCTAATAAATATTTCACATCTTACCTTCATGCAAAAGCCTTGCGCATCTGTGCAGTGCAGTGCATTTTTATGAATTCTAACCCATTGCTTGGTCCTTTGTATCTATTCATAATTCAGCTAACAGGTGTATATAAACTCCTCTGCACTTCCTTGTGTTCTACTTTAACTAGTACTTTAGTCTGGCAAGAATTTCAAACATGTGAAAGACAGTTACTACCACTCCCAGAAATAAGGAATAAGCACAAAGACTGTCACTATCTGGTATATTTTGGCACCTTTGAAACAAGCTACCTCATGCTTTATCATACATCCTGGAAAAATATTACCTTTAACATATTTTTGAAAAAAAAAAACATCAGCAAGTTTACTGGAATTGTTATTGTGGTTTGACTTAGTACTTTATCACTTATTTATTTTGTTCATTTATTTATTTATTGACATTGGATTGCAGGAAAAGTCCAGCAGGGTAGGTGCCCATTTTCAGAAGAGGCCCTGGTGAGAAAAGTTCCAAAGTATTGCAAATGAGGTTTGGTAACAAACCAATTTGTCCAGGGACATCTTCAGAGTGGGGTTAGATAAATATATTAGTAGGAGTAAAGAGGGTGTGGGGGGGTGTTAAATGGGGATGGAAGGATGGTTGGGAGGAAATGAGGTAAGGGTAGGGAGGGGTTTAAGGGGCTTATGCAAGTGTAACTGAGTAAGGAATCACATTTTGGCATGAACATGCTACCCACCCTCCCTCCCTCTTTTGGTGGAATAGTGGGGATTATGGTTATTTGTCAGACTGGGTAAGGTGGAGAAGAGGGATAGGCATGCCCTCTTCTGTTCTCCCTCTGGTTTTGGATGTTCATTTTAATTAATTGGGAAAGGAAAGTGAGTATTTGGAAGTGGCTTGATAAGTAAGCAAGTGAGGGTAAGGACGTTGCTTATTTAGTTGGATGCTAATTCAATAAGTGGTAAATGAAGTGAGTAGTGGGACGCTGCTTCATAAGTAGGTGAGTGGAGGTATGGACGCTGCTTACTGGGTCAGGATGAGCAAGGTCACGCTGTCCTGATTAACATTACATGGATGTGGATGTTGAAATTCAATCAGCTATACTACATTTCAGTTATAATAAATAAATATTGGATAACAATGTTATGTTTATGAAAGTATAATAAAGGTTGTCAGATGTCATTTGGTGTGATGTGTTTATTGAAGGGGACAGGGACAAAAACATTTTAAACACAATGATTTTACAATATCCAAAGCTAACACAAAATATCCATAGCTTAATTAACTATTCCAAATTAAACATAATATAACAACATTGGTTTAAAATAGATACAACTTATATGACAGTGATTAAATATTTAGATACATTTTTAGACAGTATAGTGAAGTAACTAGTAAGTTGGTATAATACAAGCAGGTGTTGCAGTATGAAGTCAGACATAAAAAAACAGTTACTATATATTTATATATAAAGAGTCTAAGTTTGTTTTGGAGTACAACATAAGGTTAATGCTGACAGGCACAGCAAATTAGCATAAGCAGATTTAATAAAATTGATTTAATGCTTTAGTTTGTAAACATAAACATGGACTTCATCAGAATAACAGACACAATAATAAAATTGAAGTAAACAAGCAAGTCCCACACTTTTTTGATTATTTAATAATGTATAACATTTTTTATATTATGAATTTTGAGAACTTGTTACACTAATAGCATTTCCTTTTGACAAATATTATGTTTATGATACCATTTGTTTTGTTCTTATGATGTTTTAGGAATAATGACATAAGATTTAACCTAGATTGCTTTTTGCTGTGTCAGCCAGTGTTTACCTCATATTGTTTTTTTTTTTGTTTTGTTTTTTATTATACTGGTTGTGGTGTATATTTGTTTCATTTTGTTTAACAGCAGTTTTACATAGGATGTGGGCACTGGTTTGAAGTTATAAGTTGATATGGTGATATATTGCTATTGGGCATGGTTAGGATTAGATGTTGGAGAATCCTTGGTTAAGGATGGTATGCTATCTATTAAATAAGAGTTGAATTCTATTCAACTTTAGAGTATGAATTATTTGGACTAGGGATAGGGTTGAATTTTTGTCCAGTATGTAAGAATCTGACATTGCACCAATGGTGGTGATTTTGCTATGCTCTGATACTAGGATCCAGTCAATCAAGGAATTTAACATCTTGGCTATAATGCGTGGAGCTATTAATTAGTTGTGTGAATTCATATAACTTCATGCTAGATGTAGGGGATTTAGATGTTACTTCCAACCAACTGATACTTACATCACCTTGTAGTATTTTTTCATGTGGAAATGTTATGGATATCTAATCATCTAGTGTAGCTGTATTGTCACAAGGAGGGATGTAAAGGATATTAAATAATATGTGTTTATTTTCAGTATAGTAATAAAACTCCTGAATTTATTTTTTTTTTGTGGGGAAATGTGGCAGTTGTTGGTAAATATTAAAGCAATACTATCACCTTTCCTCTTTATACAGTCATTACAAATTACATTATATTATATTATATTATATTATATTATATTATATTATATTATATTATATTATATCATATTATATTTATTTTTAAAGAAATTTGATTACTGGGAAAGTCAGACTGGTTAGGAGCCCATTTTCAGTAGAGGCCTGAGATGAAAAGCTTCTAAGTATTACACAACATTTTAACAAAATACATTTTACAGTTTTTAAAAATATTACAAAAAACAAATACAGTTTAGATAATTATACCAAACTAGACATAGTATGAAAACATTGGTTAGGAGTAAGTACAACTTATATGACAACAACTTAATAGTTTGGGAAATTTTAGCCAGTTTATAGAGAAATTAATAGTACGCTAGTATAATACAAACAGGAATTGCAATACAAAGTAAGATAAAAGCAGGCTTATTGTATATTTAAAGAGAAAGCCATGGGAGAGAAATTGATAGAAGTATGGAAGTAAGTAAAGAAAGAAAAATAAGGGGATGTAAGTTATGAACAGGTATCTGTCCACATTTAAGAATATAGTTTATCCTGGTGTAGAGATGTTTTTTGTCTAAGAAGTTTTTAAGAATAATTTTGAAGGATGGGAGGGAGGGTATTGATCTGAGGGATTGAAATAAGGAGTTCCAGGCCTTAACATCATGGTACAAGAATAGAAAATGCCCAGCAGATTTGATAGGTTTGTAAACAAACAGCAGTTTTTGGTCATTCAATTATAAAGACTGACTATGAACATAGTTGTACAGAATGTTATTCAGTGCTTGACAAGCAAGTGAATTCTGGATAATTTTATAGATGTGTATATGTTAGTTGATGGGTAGTTTTTACTAATCTGAAGGGGGTATTTGCTACAAATTTAGCATCTTTGTTGCTCAAATTTTGATTTTTGTGATGCACGAAGGTTAATAAGGATGGGAGCTCCATGAAGAAGTGTGAGGAGGAGATAAGCAGTGGCAAGTATAGCATTAGTTGTGTCAGTGAGACAGTTTTGGCTCTATAAAGCACCCCTCGCTTTTGATGAGATTTTCTTATGTAATTTTATGTGCGTAAGTCACATTTAAAATTATCATCCACTGACATCCCAAATAATTTTCAATGAAAAGTGACTTCAGTGGTTATATTATCAAGAGAGTGGGTGTTATTTATTTTTTCATGGGAGAGGGATTTGGGGAAAAAATAGTAGTTTGTTTTTTTAGGGTTGATCATGACTTGTGAGTTAGAAAGCTATGTTGCAGTTGCTGTTAAAGCTTTCTGAGTAATTTTTGCCATGTTGTCAGATGTGCAAATGAGTGTGGAGTCATTTACATATTGTATTAGAAAGACCTGTTGTGTGGCTGTGTGGAGGCTATGGGTGAGGATGTAAAAGAGTAGGGGACCAAGGATAGAGGCTTCTGGTACACCGGTGTTGACCATGGAGGAGAAAGGTGAAGTGCCATTTTGCTTACTGATAGCTGTTGAAGAGGTAGCGTTTGAAACATAGAGGGGTGGGCTGATAAGATACCTAATGAAAGTATTTAAAGTAGGATTTTGTTGTGACAAACTGTGTATAAGGCTTTAGACAAGTCTAGAAAGAAGTAGGAGACTAGTTTGCCATTATCTCTAGCTTTATTGACAGTATCTGTCATAAGTTAGAAGTACGGTGTTAGTATTATGTGAAGAACTGAAGCCATGTTGTATAGGGACTAGCAGTTCTTGCAGGAGACATTTTAGTAATTGTTTTTGAATACACTTTTCAAGTAATTTGGAGTGGGGTATAAGATTGTTATAAGTCTAAAGTTAAAAATGTCTGTTGAATTTCCTCCTTTGTATAGAGGGATAATGTGTGAGTTTTTTCCAAAGATAGGGAATATGGGATTCCTGGACTGACCTATTAATAAGGACTGAGAGAGGAGGTGTTATTTTGGAGTTGTTTATGCTGGGTTTCATCCAAGTTTCAGTTATAGTGAAAATATCAGGCTTGTTTTGGATAATCTAGACATTTAACTCAGTAGTTTTATATCTTATGCTTCCAATATTTATGTCAGCAAAAGTTAGATTATTGGGGTCAGGTGTCAAATCATTGTGGAATTAGACTACTGTGTAGAAGAGAATTGTCTTGATGTTGATTTTGACAGCTGAGCCAAGATTAGGCTCATTGTCCAATTCTAGGAGAGTTTTAGTATATTGAGCGTTTATTGATTCTTGTTTTTCAGACATAATTTTCCACTTAATTTTATTTTGATTTGAGATGAAATGGAATTAATCAGTTTATATTTGGAATAATGGTGATGAGCAGCATGGAATAGGTTTTGATGTGATGTTTGGACACATTAGGGAGGAAGTATGGATAGGTGATTGGAACAGATTTGGAGAGATTGGGTGAATTCAGCATATGGATGTGGGTTTGGCATAATGGTTAAGGTCTTTGTCTAAAAGACACATGATACAGGGTTTGATTCTGACCTCAAATTACTAACCATGCTTAAAATGACCTTTTAGGGTCGCTCGCCTAGTATTCACCTATGAACCTATGTTGAGAGCTATTATTGAGTCATGGTAGGATGAGACATGGCCCAGTAGGAGGAGAAGAATAAAGAATATGTGGAAGGATAGCATGATTAAATAAAGAGATCTATATTTTGTTGATGTCAGGTAGTGGAAAAGTAAGAACCAAGAGGGAAGCGAGAATTTGCAGGGCTGTAGGATATTTAATAGTGGTGGAGTCTGAAAGCTGGTAGAAGGCAAGTAGAACGTATTTTTTATGATGGAGGAAATGTAGGGTGTCCTGATATATTTTCTTTTGTTTCCAAAATGTAATAAATACAGTGTTTTGAACACATGCAGTATGAGGATTTAATTATGAGAGGAAGTAGTGAGGGTTTATTTGGGGAAAGTAGAAGTTGAAATGTCGAGTAATAGATAGATTCTGTTTGGATGGGTCAGTGTATGGATATAGTGCAAAGCAATACTGGAGGGTAAAGGTTTGTTGGGAAAAGAAGCTAAATGTTAAATGAAAGTTGGAAAATAAGAAATTAGAAACATAAGTGCTTGTATGCTAGCAGTTAAGTTGTAAGAAATGGGCATCACTTATTACAGAAATCATATGGACTACCTACAGCATATTGTTTTAGCAATATAAATTTAATGAGCACTGCTTATGCCTTAGTACTTGATTATTTGGCCTTTACAGACTTCCCAACTTATCTACTACTCATCTGTGTCTTGTTTATGTGCTAATTGTATATCTTTGTAAATCTTTGCATAATGTGCATTAGATATATTTTATACTTACAGCCATTCAGCTCCTGAAAGCCAAAAAGAGTTATATACTTTACTAATTTTTTTCAATCGTTGACCATAGTTAGGAGTTAGAGCAGGTTTACCTCAGTTATTAATGAATCACATCTATGAATAAGTCTCATTTGTGCAGTTTAAAAAGACTTTGAAAACCATAGTGTTTTAAATTAGTAGTCACTTTGTGTTATGTATATTGCTGTGCATGGAGGGCAACAATTATACTGATATCTGGAAACAGACAAATCAGTTAAGCACTTCTTAGGTGCAGACCTGACCTCAATAGTTAAATATTCAATGCTTGACTTGTTAAGTTTGGTTATTACATGAAGCAGTTAAATCTGCCAGTACTGGCCAGAAAATGACAGTCGCAAAATGCGAACACTTTTATTTTGCCTGCTATGTGTGTTGGCAAAGTGACCCTGATTTTGTGCAACATAGAATCTGTTACATCAGCTTTCTGACAGTGCTCATGAAATGTTTTACAGCATTCAATGCTGGAAAAACATTTAGTGAATTTTTTCCCCTGTAACCAGTAGTACATGAAGTAGATAAAGCTTCATGCACTACAAAGAATTGTAATCTGGTTTCCGATCATATCCACGTATTATGTGTTCTTGACATGAGAGCCAAGATCCACCTCTCCAGCTTCACTCGTGAGATGAATTTCTTGAAATCCATTCCTCAACATATAATAAACTGGTTATGATCGGTGACCTGCTCATAATCTCCTATACTGTCTCAGTTCATAACACTATGAATAATATTGTATGCTGTCTCATACTGACTCAGAATTAGTCTCAATATAAATTGCCTACATGCATTTTAATGGTTTGGAATTTTCCTCACTAGGCCACTGCTAAAAAAGTGATGCCCACAGTCAAATTTAAAGGAAAAATACAGTTATTAAATATATATATATATATATATATATATATATATATATATATACTTATGATTTGCATTTAGTTGGTCGACTAACACAAATGTCAACATCTTGAAGGTAAATCACTCTAGATCAAAATGGATATGTTGACTTCCAAATACACATCAGTGCATGCAAATAATTAATTAAAAAAGAAACATAAACAATATTCTGTCATGTGGGAAGCTGTGCTCCCCCCCCCATGCACACTCACCTTGGAAAGGGAATGCTCCCCTACCTGGGGATTGTTGATCTCGCACACCTGTTTATCTGTAATGTCAACCAAATACAGTTGATTAAACATATGTCAACCAAATTCCAGGTCAACCAAATCAATGGAAACCATATATGAGAATGATGCGTGAACAGATATTCAGCTGGTGAAGACGACTAGTGCTCACCTTGTATGGTTATCATCTTGCTCTCATTCTAGTACCTTCATGTTCAGGCCTTCTACGTTTGTGCAGTGCATCTTTATGAATCAAATTATGTACCTTCATCTGATTACTGCTGTCAGCAATAGATTATTATAGGAGTGGCTAATTTCACATCAAGCCTGTTCATCATTTGTACTACCTAATTAATGTAGTTCGTTTTCAATTTGTTGTTTGTTCTATATAGTTATATAAGATAATGAATTCTTATTTATTGCTTCCTTGCAAATTGTATTGTATTATCTCTTCATGTATGACTAGTCAAGTTCCATCAAAACAAGTCTACAACTTGAAAAAACAACCAGTTATAAATCTTGTCTGAATTAAAAAGCAAAACATACATCTTTTAGGGTGTAAGCCTCCCACAGTCTCCAGATATCCATGTGCCAACTCAGTTGTTACCTAAACTTGAAGAAAGTAAACATTCCCCAAAAGAATGGAATTACTACCAGTGCACATTCAGAATCCACACCTGCAGTAATTTTTGATGGCTCATTATCCAGTTTAAGCTAAATATGGTGCAAAGAAAGTACACTATCACTCACAGATTTTCTGTAGTATTCTTCATTAAGGCTCTACTGAAAATGAGACTTCCAATCTAGACTTTCCCAGATAAGAAATATTAATACTTCCTGAAGTTTCTCAAACAGTGCTGCATCAAGTTTCTTCTCTATATCTGTTACCTTATGTGAAGACTGGTAGAGAAGGGTGAAGACTGCCAGCATAGTCAAATAGAATTTGCTACATAATTCTGGCATTTGTAAATATAAATATAAAATACAGGTTTGTTTCTCAAATGAAAGAAAACACGGTGAAATGTGGACTTCAAAATTGTAGCAACATTGCCATCTGCTGTAAGGAAAACTAAGCCAAGCATTTCAAATGTTCTTTGAAATTAAAATTATGTTTTGTATGTCCTTTGAAGTTAGAATTTGGAGTTGATGAGTCTGGAGTAAGCATCCTGTCTATTGTTTTAAGGCTAAAGTTAATGACCAGAATTTACATGTGAAATGTCCTTTATTGTTCTAAGTGTAAAAGAATGTAAATGCAGTTTTGGTGGGTTTGGGAACAAGGACATTGTAAACAAATGATGTAATGTTTTAGCAGAACTGCAGTTTCAATTTAAACACTGAGAACCAGAGATTATTAAGCATTTTTGTCTTGATATTCAACTCAGCACTGCCTTGCTCTATGTAAGTAAGTTATCTTAGAAGTGTGTTTTCTTGTAAAAATAGATAGGACTATAAAGATTAGACTAAGTGTTTTTTCTGTTATGTCAGAACTGTACTACGGAGTTATTTTAAGTTTCTGTGTGATCTCTGAACTCTTGAATAGCACTGTGGTGTAGTAGTATCATCTTGTGTTTTAATTATTTATTATTAAATATATTAAAAACCTTTTACCTGTGACTGGTTTATGTAGAGATAAGTTAATCTCTAGAGTACATTGCATATTTATAGAGTTTACTGTCTAAGCCACTCCTATAGCTTTAGCCCTGGGCTATACTACCAATTGGATAATAATATTGCACAGTAATAATTGGACACCCTTTTAAGGGCCTTTGGGTAGCTGATAAATGTTAGCTGGTGGTGGCAGTAATTACTACTGTATAGTCTGGGTATGGGTGCACAGCTGGAGAAACTGTGTCAGCCTTTCCCAGGAGTGTCTGTGAAGTTGTGTAAATACTTATCTCAAAGTGTGTGTGTGTGTGTGTGTGTGTGTGTGTGTGTGTGTGTGTGTGTGTGTGTGTGTGTGTGTGTGTGTCAGCTACTTGGGCAGGGACATGAAGCACTGGTTGGACAAAGAGGGTACTGGAGGTTAGCTTGGCAATGAGGCTGAGATCTGGACCTTATAGCTGTGCCAGTGGGGAGTCTTATTGGGGACCTGGGGAGCAAGGGAGTGACCAGCCCCGGACTGACTGTGATCTCTGTGTGCTCTTAAGGGAAATTGCACTTCACTGTGTATATTTGTTATCCTTTCCTCTCATATGAGACGCCATCTCTGGTGTTAGTGGTGAGGACTGAGGCTCCTTGATTTCTGGGCCAGGGCATGGCCATCACACCTTACTTGTAATGTTACTATTTCATGTCACCACTTGTGTTTTCTTTATAATCATATACACCGATTGTACTATATGTTACTTTTTACTCTGTTTTTCCAGTCAACCCACCACAAACTTGAAAAACTTTTTTGTAGTATTTATGATACACACAGTTTTGCTGAAATCCCAGAAAAAAGTAGATTGTTTCTATGATACCATCTCTATTTGTTTGACCATAACTGATGCCAAATTAATAATTTTCTGATAACTCTTATAATGCTTCCTAAAGCAGAACAACTGTAATCATCTTTCATTTACAATGGACTCTGAATTGTAGATAAGGCACTTGTTATTGGTGGCTTGTTTCTTCTGAACCATAGTAGACATTACAATATCTTGTTCCATTTTTTACATTTTAAATGGATATGACTTGTGGCTGATTGTCAATAGCTACATACATATACCTATATTGTGTCCCTCTGCCATATTGTTCAGCTTACTCTGTCTCACAGTATTCTGCGACCTGCTGTCATACTTCGAACTCACAGAGGTGATAGGAGGCCTGTTGTGCAGTATCATACAAAAGATTGGAATATCTTGAGAATACTTGAACACCTTTCATTGTTTTACAGTGTTTGTGAATGAAGCAGAAATAGTGGTTTCATGAATAGCAATGCAATGTTTGTGTATCTCTAAGTTGATAGGAATGCAGACAGATGTGACTGAATTTCACAATCTGGGTGTGATAATTTTGTGTCTCTGTGCTATTATCTGGTGGATCTATGGACTTCGATTTAAGAAATAACACCTACTGTGGTTAATAACGAACAGTTATTTTTTAGACAAATGGTGTAGCAGCATACGCCAGATGCAATCCAATGGGTGGCAGCTTTAGATGAATACACAGGTATGTGTAGAAATTAAGTAACTGGCAATGCGGCTCTGTAAATTACAAATATCTGGTGTTTAGAATATGTTTAGATTAAAATCAGTTTCAACAGAATTAATTTTTTAACAACAGCCACAGCACTGAAGTGTCATTTACTGAATATTTCATAGTAGAAAAGCAGTTAAGGAATGTATTACAGTTTAAATGAACAAACAGAGCTTATTTGCTAGTTGAGAAGTGGCAGACATTCATCACACTCCATTTGTCTATTCCACTTTAAGCCATGTTTTAGATAATAAAAACGACAAAAGGAAATGAGGCTTTTTTTCTCAAAGCAGTGTAATCATTTCCGGGCAGAATTTAGCTATTATGTGACATTTTTGTTTATGCTAATGGTCTCTTATCTCCCCACAGTAACTTGCATAGTGACCTCACTTTCCCAGAGGGCAGAAGTGACATCACCTTCTGGCCACAGGCTTCCTGATAACATTTAGCCTCTGTCAGAACCATTTATACATTTGAAATAAAATGGAGTACCCTTTGGTACATGTTTGCACTTCCCTATATCAACTCAAAGTGCCTGATAGTAGATTTCTGACTGAAATAGTCATTTACATGTTAAAAATGAGGTAAGGATTTTATAGAGGATTCTAGTGTACTAAATTATTAAGAAATTGTCATATCCATTATCCTAAATCATAACATTAAAACGTTTCAAATAAAATACGAAATATATGTCTGTAATTGCTGTCATCTGGTTACTGACAGTCTATCAAATATCCAATGAATAAATCCTGAAGATATTTTAGAGAGACAGCAAATTTTGACTTACTTATTTCAAAGTTTACAAAATTTTTAATTTGCAAATACAGTGATGTGGAAAATGTTTATGTGCCATTTTATTGCCCTTTTCTATGACATTTAGTGTGGGCCTGTTCCCAAATATCTGCACTTGGAGCAGGATGCTGTCCCTAGCTTGTCACAGTAACAAAAAAGCCAGGTATTTCATAAACATGTTTACATGTAACATATGTTAATGAGGAAGTTTCCAAGCTTTGCTTGTAGCACTGAAGATCAATGGACATTTCCGAGGACTTTTTGAAATATGGTTGTGTGGAAAACTGGTGAGTATTCATGAATATCGATCTGTGCCCTGCCAAGTACCAGTCAGGAGCAAGAGTTAACTGTGTTCCAGCAGTTCTAAATACCACAAGTGAAAATAGCCCATGTCTAACTGCATATGTGAAGACAGAGAGATAATAAACATACTGTTACAGCTACTTTTATGAAAGATAACACTTACGCACACTGACATCTGTATATTACACACACACACACACACACACACACACACACACACGCACACACACACACACACACACACACACACACACATACACTTATGTGCACACTGAAACTCTCACACAAACACATATTTGCACATGTGAGCACACATGCACATGCGCACACACTCACATACACACACATACTTATGTGCACACAGAAACTCTCACACAAACACATATTTACACATGTGAGCTGAGCACACATGGACACAGAGACACCCCCCACCCCCACACCCACATCTGCAACCACACACCCACTCACACACACACACACACACACACACACACACACACACACACACACACACACACACACACACACACACACACGCACAGAAACTCTCACACACACATAATTGCACATGTGAGCACACATGCACACAGACACACACACATGCAAATTAACACACTATAGCTAGACAGGAAATCTCTTATTCTGTATAATGCAGATTTGATGCAAGAAGGTCCACCCGTATATGAACATTATTTTTTTCATAATATCTTAATAGATCGAGATAAACTATTTTGAAAAAATTTACAACTACTTTAATTAAAAATTCTGTGGCTGAATCCTAGATGGTGTGTTATATAGCTTGCATTGCATTGTGCTATATGTAATGAATCAAGTTAACTGTCAGCATAAAGAATCTCCAATCAACATTAAATTAAATTAAGTGTGTTACTTCATTACTTTAGTGTCTTCTACAGATCATAATTGCATTTCCCATTCCAATGAAACCTGGCTCTAGCTACATAAACTTCTCTTCATAAACCATTATGCACCTTTGGCTAAGCAATTTACATCCATCCACTCACAGTATAACCACCACACATAAAAACATGGCATATTTGTTATAAACCACCTTAGGGCAACCCTGTTCTGTGCAGCATGAGCCTTTTCCTATTTAGGATCAAATACCTGGGACAAGTTTTCAGTTAAGCCATGCAGCATCTAGACATAATTAATTACAAAAGTATAATCTACATAATAAAACCTATTCAAGAATTGCAATGAAGTCTCAGGGCATCCCCTGTATAGCTATTGTGCTATATGAATTAGAAGACTGTGGCTTGTCCTTGCAGCTTGGAGCAGTAACGTTCCACATACACATACAGTAAGTAGCTTCATTTCATGCCATGTTATAGCAATACATTATCTTTTCATGGTATATTTTGTAGCCTCAGTGTGTCAGCCTTCAGCACTGGTTTGCAGTGGGACCAGTAGATGTTAGTCATGTCTATCTGAAGTCACTTTTCTCTAAAAATGTACCACAAGTTGAACATGCAGCTTTAGATGGGATGTGTATATGGTATGCCTGAAAATTCCATTGTTTTCTATTGATGTTCATAGAAATCTGGCTGTAAGAGTATACAATGGGTGAAACACTGTATCTATTTTTATCCTACTGCATTGTATTGTGTTTTTGCAGGTGAAATGCTAGACCACCATTACAGAGGAGATAATATGTGGTAAATGTATCTGTTCATAGTTATGCTAACACTTTGGATGCAGAGACTACTGTAATCTCACTAATGATGTATTTCCAGGGCTAAGGTATGGGTACATAGGTTCATAGGTGAATACTAGACTAGATGCCCTTGTGGGCCATTTCAAGCCTAGCCAATTTCCCTTTGTGCGCTTGAATTAACCCATCATGTGGTTGATAATTATGCATTACCCCAATAAGCTATAACTAGGGTTATACCATAGGTAATTGAGGGGACCCATGCATGTGATAAAGCATTTTGGGGCTAGCTTTGTCCATTAGCAATGCAGGAGGCAGTCCTGGGGTAAATTTTCTGTTTCTCATCCATAGATCCAAGTAGCACTTGGTTATGGACTCGGATGAACTTTGTTTTACGTGGCTGGGGAGTCTGTTCCACAACAGTGGTATCCTCTGCGAGATATACCTGTCCCTCCAAACCATTCTGTTGATGTTGCAGAAGAGGTTTAGGTCCCTAGACCAAGTATTTCTGATGCCATTTTGCTGGCTGATATGCAGTAAATTTATCAGTATTGGGATGGAGTATGTCTTGTACATCAGAGACAGGTCACTTCTTAGCAGTCTGAAAGACAATGAGTATAGTGACAGGGCTTTACGTCAGTCCATGTAGGACATGTTGTTTAAGCCTTAGATACTTTTAGTAAGGTATCTCTGTGGGTGTTTCAGTTGTTGCATGTCTCTGGACAGATACACCAAAGGGGGCATTATATTCAGTAATTGGCTCAGTGAGGATGACTAAAGGCGGGCAATGACATCCTTAGATATAGGCACAATTCCTTTGTTTATAAGCTATGTAATATACAAGAACTTTCTTACAACAATAGACATGTGTTGACCAAAAGTTGGTTCACTGTCCATATAAGTTCTCAAGTCCAAAACAACTGATGTAGCTCCTAGGGACACACTGTCAATGTGGTAGTTCCTTGGGGTAGCTAAATTCTCAAAGGATACAATAATGCATTTTTTTGCTATTTTAGTTTCAGTTCATGATTTTGGCACCAGTTATTTATTTGGAACAAATCTTCCTGCAGGGTGGCTAAGTCATTTGGGGATTCAATGATTGCTCACAGCATGTAGTCATCTGCAGACTTAGTCAGTCAGAGGTCTTTGCTACTGCCCTTTATTTCAGAAAAGTAGATTGCCAAACAGAAGAGATCCCAGCACAGTACACTGGGGTACTACTCTGGTGAAGGGTCTCTTTGTGGAGGTAATGTCCTCTATTTTGATTCCTGTGTCCTATCTGTGAGAGAATTGTCAATTCAGTGGGTGACTTAGGGGTTCATTCACAGTTTATTTAGCTTTTCTGAAATGCCTGAGTGATGGATTGTGTCAAAAGGTTTGGCTAGATTGAGGTATGTGGTGTGTAATGTTTTTGTCTTCATCTATTGCTTTGGTGACCTTTTCAAAAAAAAAAAACTCCACCATGTTGAGTAAGCATAACCTGCCCTCGATGAATCAAAGTTGAGACAGTTTCAATGTTTGGAGGTCCCCTATGTTCTGATTGATTAGTTCCATGATAAGTCTTTTCATTGCTTTGCATATGAGGATGGCCAGACTTATGGGTCTGCAATTGCCTAGGTCTGTGAAAAGTCTTCCCTTATGCAGGGAAATGACTGTAGCTAGTCTCTATTCACTTGGTACAAAACCTGCACAGAGGCCAAGATTGAACAGTGTCATTAGTGGTGTGGCTAAGTTATGATCTGTGCTATTTACAATGCATCCAATGATATTGTCAAGACCAACTGATGTAGTGTTTTCAGTTTTGGATAACATTTTAAGACTTGGGCTTATATAATAGCAGGTGCTGAGCCAGTTTCGAGTATATCTTGAGGGACACATGGGAGGGAAAGAGGGGTAAAGTAAGACTTAAAAACTATGTTCTTCCATTATCATTCTACATTTTTTCATAGATCTTAATCCTTACAAATATTCTGTGATATCTACAAGTTGGAACAGAATTTTTTCATTTTAGTGCAGGTTCTCTGCAGTATCACCCCAATCTTTTGGAAACCAGTCCTTTCTTTAGGAAGTGTGGTTCCAATAATAATTTGCAAAATATCATTCTAAAATTCCTGAACATTTATCTGTGCTCTGACTGCACAAGACCTTGTACAGCAAATTCAAGAATTAACTTGAAAAATAATTTGGATTGCCAGTCT
The DNA here is from genome assembly GCF_019279795.1 of Protopterus annectens. Classification (NCBI taxonomy): domain Eukaryota; kingdom Metazoa; phylum Chordata; order Ceratodontiformes; family Protopteridae; genus Protopterus; species Protopterus annectens. The sequence goes on from NC_056744.1 coordinate 241,432,881, forward strand.
AGATTTGTTAAACAGAAATGTAGTAGAGAAATTTGAAGTAATTATAAAATGGAAAGTTTGTAACATACAGTGCCAGTCTACAAATTCAAGAATTAACTTGAAAAATAATTTGGATTGCCAGTCTAGATTTGTTAAACAGAAATATAGTAGAGAAATTTGAAGTAATTATAAAATGGAAAGTTTGTAACATACAGTGCCAGTCTCGAGTAAAAATCAGTAGGATGTTTTCATTGGTTCTTTTATTTTCTTGGTAGCTTTTAACATCACCATAAGTTAAAAAAAAAACATTTTAAAGCACAAATATAATAAGGTTGAAGCCCTGACTAGATCCAGGTGACTTGAGTTCAGCTAAAGCATTTGATGCCTGTTGGATTTGATGTGAAGGAGTAGAGTAATTGTAAGGCTTAATATTTCTTCCCTCTGTCTGGTTGGAAGAAGGGTGGTGTATGCTCACAAGCATACTCTGTACACTAAGCACCCCACTGGAGACTAGGAATAACACAGATGTGCTTGTGTATAAGGGAGCAGAGCAAATTGATCAAAACTTTTGAAGGCATGCTGTACAACACAGAGTTTGATTGAATATGACACCTTAAAGCTGATGGCTGGCATACACTGGAGCAAATAAAAAAAACAAACATTTTTATAGATTGATTGATTGTTTTAATTTATTAATTTCTTTTTTATAAAATCAATGTCCTGATGTGTCTATTTGGTGACTTGTAATCATGCATATTTCGTAGGGAAGTTAACATTTACACAGAAGACTTGAGGGAAGAGTTTGTTTCAGCAAAAAATGACATAGAACTAGCATATAAATTACAAACAAGCTAGACAAACGAAATAAAATGTTGCAGAAAATATATTGCAGATGAAGTGACATACAACATACAATTAGCATAACAAATCAGATATTTAAACAGAGATGTTGAGCTTAGTGAAAGTGGAATGTGACATGAGAAACTGGATTAGAATAACCATTCTCTGTACCATTGCTGAGAAGTTTACTTTCACAAACGACAAAAGAGAAACAAAGATGAGAAGTGGAAATCTTAAGCAACTATAGAAATACATCCTCAGAAGAATTGTTTGTTTTGTTTTTTTTTTTTCTTTCTGATACTTGTTATTAAAATGAAAGTGCTGTGGAATGTTATAATGGAGAGGGTAAAGTTGTCACGTGAACTGCATAAAGACTGAGCAGGATAGTATGTAGGGTTAGATTAGCTGAATAATTAAGTAACATGGTCCAACAGGGCCTAGTGATAATGCAGTGTGCACCTATGCAGACATAAAGGTAAAGAATCCTGAGAATAAATACTATTCTAATAATGCCCATTTAGGTAAGTAAGGAAGACAGATTGTAGATGGCAATGTTACTTTTCAAGTTATTCATTCCACAACAAAGCAAATCCATTAGGCATAAGTGCCTCATTTCATGGGTGGACTAGGCACACTGCCAGGTGAAACTCCAAGACTGTCCATGGCAGCAGATGTAAGACAGCAACCAAATCTTTTAACTCAAAGAGCACTTTATTTGATGAAAAATAATAAAATAAGTTGATAAAATAAGTTGAATAGCAATAATAAATCAGCAATAAATCAAGCACTTTTTCAAGATAAAGCACACAGTCAACAGTCCCTTTTTAAAATAGTAAAAGACAACCCCCTAATTACTCTCCAGCAATAAGTTACATTCATCAATTAGAATCTCATAAATTATTCAGCAGCAAGTATAACCGGTCTTAGGCATAGGACAACTAGGCGGTCGCCTAGGGCGCCGCTCTAGCAGGGGCACTTTTCCAGTATTTATTTGGTATAGGTAGACCAGGATGGGGGGCATTGGGTAGTGTAGTGTGGGGGGTGCCATGGAGCCCTTTTGCCTAGGGCACCAGTTGACCTAAGGCCGCTCCTGACAGCTGGATAATTCTTTTTTTAAAAGTATAGAAACTGTATAAAAGATAAATAACACTCTAACTGTAAACCATAACATGTATAATATCTTGCAAAAAAAATTCACCCTCCAAACATTTAAAATAAATTGTGTGTATATGTATATACACATACACACTTCTCTTTTTATCTATTTATCTATCTAGTGCCTTCAATTTGAGAAAACACGCTAAAGACAGGGCATCATTTATACCTGGCGAACTTGTTGCATTCATTCTAATTTGCCATATAGCCTCCTGTTTTTCTAATTGTAGTGTCCATGGGCCACCCCTTGGGTCAATTTCAAGTCTGTCCAGAATCATAAACTTAAAAGTATGGTCAGGGAAATCATTACGGTGCTTTGCAAGAGCATTCATCTCTTTTTTCAACCTGATATCTCTAAGGTGTTTGTAAATTCTACTTTTAAGCTTTCTTTCAGTTTTTCCAATGTAGTATGCTGGGCATTTCATGCACAAAGCACAATATACCACTCTTTCAGTCTGGCACGAACCTTTTTTTATTTTTATTATAGTCCCGATTATTACACAAGAGGGTCCCTCTAAAATGTGTGTACACATTGTGCATGACCCACATTTTTTTCATATAGCCTACTACAGGTTTCTTAATTTTTGTTCAAAAATATTTTTGAGGGTTTGCCCCTCCTGTATACTATGTTCGGTTTTTCACCCACCCATTCTCGAACATCGTTGCATGATCTAGCAATAGCCCAATTCTTATGTACGACATCTGCAATAATTTTACTGGACCTATTATAGGCTGTAACCAATGCTGACCTGGAGTATGCTACTCCTACGGTCTCAGTTTGCACCTCCCCACTCTCCTTATTGGACCAATGATAGGTCATAGCATCTACCACTCTAGCATCAGTTACCCCTATGGTCTCAGTTGATTCTTCATGCTCATCTCTCTCTGTATATCCATTAAGGTCATCCATCCCTATAAGTAAATGTGGTTCATTTATATCCTGGTTAAGGATGGCTTTACAGTGTCCTCTTTCTCTTTTATTTACTACTTCAATAAGTAACTCATTCACTAAAATAGTAGGATAACCCCTTTTAACAAACATTTCTTTCAGTAATTCACATTCTCCAAGGAATGTTTCCAAACAAGTAATGATGTGGACAACTCTTACAAATGGCCCCTTTATGACAGCCTTTTTCTGTTTGTAGGGGTGAGCAGTGTTAAAATGCAGGAAGCTATTAGAATATGTTTCCTTATGGAAAATTTCAGATTGGAACACACCTAAAGAGCTACTCTTTACCAATCTAACATCCAAGTATGCAATTTCACTTACTCCTATAGTATGGGTGAAACTTCAAAAATTGGGTAGAATTGTTAATATACATGAAGAATTCATTAATCACCCCTTACGAGCCAACCCAAAACACAAAAATGTCATCCAAAAAACGAATATAAAGTCTACAATATTTATAAAAGACTGATTCTATTAAGAACTTTTTCTCCCATTGCAGCATGACTATGCTCGCATACAGGGCCCCACAAGGTGAGCCCATAGCAACCCCCTTTGTCTGAAGAAAGTATTCTTTATTGAAAAATATAAATTTTTTCCTTAGTACCAGGTTTAAAAGTTGTTCATAAACATTTATTTTTGGTTGAGGAATTCCTCACTCATGTAAGTACTCACAAAACCATTCTACACCTAGATCATGTGGTATCACTGTATATAGGTCTTTCACGTCCAAATTTATAAAAATCCCTGCTTCATTAAATTCCAACCGGTTAATCCTCTCCAGGTGAAGTGAATTGTTCAGAGCCCCACAGTAAGAAATGGTATGAGGTTTAATATAAACAGACATGCAATTAGAGCAAGAAAGAGTTTTCTTTCTTAAAAGTAGTAGTACAGAAGTACAGATTAGGAAGGCAAGGCTACCAAGAGTGGGGAATTATAGATCTAGTTTATGAAAATTAGGGTTCAGTTTTATCAAGAGGAATGATATTCAGGTTATATAATTCTGCAAGATGAAATTAAGGCATTATCTCATTGTGTAGAATTCCCAAGGCAACCAGAGTGTGATGAATCGCAGTAGAGATAATCAATAGTAAAACTGAAACATGAGCAAAAGGGATATTAAAAATAAAACAAAGAAATTGATGATTTGTCCAAAAGGACAAATTGGAACAGGGAAACAAAATAATAAACCTGGATGCCCAAAGTGATAAAACAAGCAGAAAAGAATAATAGTTATAATAAAGCACAGTTTTGGTTCTTTTTTATAAGAGAATGGAAAATTAAGCATCTGAAAATACAGACTAAAATAAGCAAGAAAGAGAAAAAAAGACCCTGTATAAAAGGGGTTAGAAAAGATGAAAACACGGAAAAATAAGCTGGTTTATGGATTTGAATGACAAAAGAAAAGTCTGTTTCAAACTGAGGATGGCATTGTTTGTGTCTAGATACAGAAGTTGCAAACACTTAAGCTGATCTTTACCTGAAGGCAAAGTCCAAGAATGTGCAAACTGAACTTAAGATGTTAACAGCACAGCTCTAAGAGACTGACAATAAAATTGAGGAGAGCTATACACAAACTCACACTCATAACACTGACGTGACTAGTTCCTGAAAGCAAGAGCAGGAAACATTGCTCCAGTTGGTGCAGCAAAAGAAATCTGAAAGTATCAAGGAAAGCAAACACCTTGTTCTACTCCATGAATAAATTAAAAGGCAACAGAAAAAAGAACTACACTGACAAAGATATAATAAATGAAGTGCAACTGAACAGCACATGAAGAAGGCAGGAAAATGGTAAAAAAGATTAAATGGCTATTCACTGTGTTGCAAGAAGAAAACATTAAAATGTTGCATGCTGCTGTTCTTGAAGGAAAAATTACATATAAACATTGGAAGCTGAGAATGATATTAAAAAGAAAATATTTGGAGAAAGTAAACAGTTAAGTAAAACAATGAGGTAACACTTTCTGCTCATGTGGAGTTAATACGTAAAAGTTACACTTTTGTAACAGACATGCAAAAGGAAAATGTTTCAATTATCCTTTATGTTGAACATAACCCAGCAGTGGAGTCTAGACTAAAAGGTATGTCAGTTAAATCTGATCTAAACTATCCTGAGAAACCCAAACCTATCAAACTGCCACCATCAAAACAATAAAAAGAAAAGGAGCTGCTCCTGTGTAGCTGGAAGTAGAAAATCTTTCTGTAAAGAAAACTTTGCAAGTAAGTAAGTAAAATGCTATTTGTAAAACATAATAGTAGAATTTTGCAGAAAGCTTGATATTGCAGAAAATGTAATTGTGTGTGTAGGAAAGTGGTGAGCATAATCAATCATATAGCAACTGAGTTTTTGTCAGTGAGAACAGTGCCAGTACTGACAGCAATTAGCCAGAAAATTCACCGCAAGCAGAGAAAAGCTTGGCATAAGGTAGAAGGGAAAATCTGCTGCTGAGCCAACTGCTATGAGAAACCCAGAATGAAGAACCTAGCAAGGCCAGTGTGGTAAAGCTATATTACATGAGAAGCTTGTTGATTTGCTAACAAGTATCTCAGTGAATCAAAGTACCCTAACCTAGAGAAAAATCTAGAGATAAAAGACCAGTATATGCAAATGAAGGCAATATATCATCAAATGAGAGAAATGCTTTGGCATATGACAGATATAAATCCACAAGTGAAAAGTCACAAAGGAATAACAGTAGCATGAAGCACTAGGCAGAGTTAAAGATGCCAGGGCAATATCCACACAAAGAGAAATTCAAGTTGCAGGCATACTGCATTCAGATTTGCCAAAAGAAAGGGTTTAATCTTAACAAGGCAGTATATACCCAGAATAAATTTAGATGTTATTCTTGCACAGATGTCGTCAATTTTGCAGGGAAATACCCCAAAGTAATACTATTATACCAATGATGTTCGAAAAAAAGTATCCCTATGGTATGGGAACTTTCAGTATGCTATGTTGGACAGGAGGGTCTACAGTGGTGGTGACATCTGGTGTAGCAACTTCTAGAAAAAGGATTCTTTTTTATCAAACTGTGCAAACAAAATCCTAATATCATGGATTTAGAGCTAATAGAAATGCTCACTGTTCTTGAATGCAGGAGAAGGAAAAAATCTAAAAAAGTACAACTGAGAACCAAGAAGAGAGCTGGGGTGAGATATCACCACAGAACTGAGAAGAAAGATGAAGATGAAATCTCTCCCAAAAAAACTAAGAAAAGAGCTAGAGTGAGATCTCAGCAAAGAAACAAAAAGAGAATTAAGAGGATCTCAAAGAGAGCTGTTACATTAAGGCCAGAATACATACTGAAACTGGAATGCCTAATCAGAGAAGATCGACTGGAAGCTGATGCTACCTCAGATGAATTTGTGGGAATAAAGATCCAAGCCAGGCTGAATCAATAGAAAGCTAAAGGGAAGTTAAAACTTGGGAAAATAAAATGGTAGTCGTTACCTATGCTTCTTGAAAAAAAAAAAAAAGATGTGAGTACTGTTTCATTTGGCTTTGAGAAGTCTGCATTATTTTGAACTAGTGACAAAGCAGAAATGTTTTGTGTTAGCCTTTGGAAGTTCAGTTTACCTAAGACTAAACTAATTAACAAACTTTTGTGTTTCTGAAAATAGTTTACCTTTATATGCCTTTGTTTACACCCAAGATCGTTCAGGAAAAAGAGATTACTTGTTTAGCAAAAGTACTTGTGTTTTCTTTGGCCTACAAGTTGTGTGTTTTGATTGAGCTAACATTCTCCAAGATGTTACAACTAGGACTGAAAACTGCAGGCAGATAAAGCAAAACAACACAAAGACAGAGGAAGGCAGACAAGACTAGCTGTACTAATAATGGATGAGTGAAGAAGAAGTAGGTTCAATGTACAAAAAAGGACACTCAAATAAGGGAGAGGAAGGCGAAAACAGAATGCAAGGGACATATTTTGAAAAGATGTCTGTAGAAACAAAACAAGGAGGATATAAATGTGTCTGATTAAAAGAGACAATCAACGCACAATCACATCTGTCCACATTTCCACAACTATACTTTTGCACAACAGTTTGCAAATGCAAAAAGTCAGTTGCAAATTCACAGGGATGGGACACAGACTACAACTGAATGGTATAACAAGCATACCTACAGCAATATGCAACATCAGTATTAGTTATTTTTGCACTGCCACTGGTGAGCACCAAGCAAAACAGCACTCTTGTGATCACACATATGATCAATACAGAAGGATATGAGGTCAGTGTTCAGTGCCAGCTGGCAACCACAGCTGTGCAACATACCTTACTCTCATGGAACAGTTAGGGTACATATCTCTAATCGTTATGTGATCTTCAATAAGAAATGTGTCATTTTTACTGGCTTAGATCACCATTCCCAATAAACACTTCCTGCATGCATAAATCTCTTACTAAAGATCAAGTATGTCTTGTAGATTCCCACAAAGCAGTCCTTCCTTCTGAACTCTTTTCCCTCTTGGATAGCAGTCCAAATGCTGACCTACAGATGGTAAACCCCTATATGCCATCATCTGCTTGGGATGACTAATGTTGTATGGTGCATTAATATGACAGAAAAATGGTATAGGGATATATAGCAGCCCACCCACAGGTCACTCACAATACCCAGGGTTATGTGCCACTTGTTAAATAGTCAGAATGCGTGCAAACAAACTAAACTGCTACCTGTATATCAACAAACAGGCAACATTCTCCTCTCCATCTACAAGAAAAAGAG
>NC_056744.1:241445538-241585538 GCF_019279795.1 Protopterus annectens
GTAATATAAAAAAGAAAACAGGTAAAACAGATAAAACAGCAACATTCACCCCTTTACATGTGCGCATTGCCAATATTCTTGTCCTTAATTTCTGAATAAGTACATTACATGTTGACTGAGTATAGTAGTGACATGCTCCTATCATCCATACCATTGTAGCTAAGAACCTGATTTGAACACTTCCATTACTCTGTAGGTTTGCCTCATACTCCCTCCACATCTCAGAGAATCTGCACACATAGGAAACATTATTTTATTATTAACCATAAATAAAATCAATAAGATTACTTCTAAAACTGAACACAGTCTGACAAAACTACTTATGCCTTCTCAGTGCATGCCATTAGAACTATCATATCATAGTTTATTTCTTAATTTTAGCTAATGAATCTCTAAACATTCCCCTAAATTCAGCAAGCCCTGCACAGTGTGCAGGACTAGTGCAGGAGCTCCAGCAGGCAATATATCTGCCGTGCGATCCAGGAATAAGCTGTAGGGATGTGGACGAGCGCTCTTGCACTAGTCCTGCATGGACTCAGCCCCTGTATGCAAATTACCCCATTTGCAGGTGAAATCTATGCAAAGAGGTGAATTTGTGATCCAGGAAGCTGGAAGCCGGTTGTGCAGGACTAGTGTAATTTGCAGAAATGTACTCGGTCAGTAGCCCAGTACATTTCTACAAACTACAAAACAGAGCCATAACAGCTCCAAATAAAGGGTGGATATTATGTAGAAAGCATGCCAATGGCCATATTTGGCCATTGGCATGGAAAACAGTTGCAAAAATAAAAAAAAAATCGACTTTTATTTTTTTTTTGTTGATCTTGGCTGTTTAAGCGTAGGACAGCGGCACGCAAATGGGATTGGGTGAAAAATAAAATAAAAACCCTAAAATAAGCATTCTAACCAAAATCATTATTTTGCCATTATACTCAATGGCAGGCAGAAGGCAACATGGCCAGTGAATAGTGATTGCTAAGGGGGGAGGCTCAGTGTGGGAGCTGTAACTATGCATCAGCAGGCAATCCTATGCAGATGAGGGGAATGGTACTGAATCCCAGATTTCCCCTGCATGCTAGTCAGCACCCAACAGTGTAAGAGGAGGAATAGCTTGGTGCAATCCTATGAGTTAGCTGACATCATAGAGGTGTGTGTCAGGCATACTGTAAGCAGATTGGAGCCCTGTGACTTTTGTTTGCCCTTAGCTTAGCAGAGCTAAGCAAGGGTGTGTGTCTCTGGCTGCCTAGCACTCTTTACATTGCCTAAGTGGGTGTGTGCACCGCGCACCGGGTTTTAAAGGGGAAAAACAAAGTAAACCAGGAAATAGCAGCTCTGTGCACATGTGAGCACTGTGTTTGTGCGGCGTGCCCCTGGGCTAAAACAGGAAGGCAATGGGAAGGGAAAACAGCAGTAGGAAGGTAATCTAGGAAAACTAGCAAAGCTGGCAGGTGAAATGTATCAGAATCAGCCAATTACACTGGCAGTAGACCAGCCCAGCCCAGAACACTACTATAAACAATGCAAACACCTTTCCCTCTGTTTTTCCCCACATACTCTATGCCATCGATATATACAAGCGGGGAACTTTTAACAAACAAAAACAACAAAATGATAGGGGCTGCAGCAGCTATCAGACATCAACATGTGGAAGAGGCTGAGGGTGGGGAGTATGAGAATGCTGTCGACCAACCCACAGTGAGGAGACGGAGAAGGGTGTACAGACCCAGGGTAACCTACCAGGGGCTACAAGAGATGGAGATAGTGGAGCACTATAGGGTGGACTGGAACCTTCTACTGCAAATTGTTGAGCTGTGCCAGCCACGCCTGACACACAGAACTAACAGAGGGTAACCCATCCCAGTGGATACCAAGGTATGTGTATGCCTAGGAATACTAGCCACAGGTACCTCCCAAAGCCCAACTGGAGATATCATGGGGATCGATCTCACAGGCATCAGCATCCAGGGTATTCCACCAGTTCCTGGATGCCATGTCAACACATGCTAGTGAGCACATGTATTTCCTCAACACCCGTGAGGTGTTGGCCAGCAATATGTGTCTGTTCCACCAAATAACAGAATACCCTGAGGTAGTGGGTGCTATGGACTGCATGCACATATGTATCAAAGCACCACCCGGTGAGCAAGGTAGGGTCTACATCAACGGCAAGGACTCCCACTCCATTAACTGCCAGGTTGTGTGCAATGCCCAGGGCATTATAATGAATGTGTGTGCTGGCTGCCCTGGAAGCTATCACGATTCCCACATCTGGCATCTAATGTAGCTGTACCAGAGATTTGCCAATGGGGGCATCCCTTACGGTCACCTAGTGAAGGATGCTGGTTATGCACTGGATCCGTGGCTGATGACACCCATCAGAAATGCACACACACCCTAACAAAAACTCCATAATGAGGCACATGCACAGACCAGAATTATAATAGAGCATGTGTTTGGGATGCTCAAGTCATGGTTCTGGTGCCTGGACACATCCAGTAAAGACCTGCAGTACTCACCAGCTACATGTACTTAAATTGTCATTGTATGTGTCATGCTACACAATATGATCCGGCAGAAAAAGCTGCAGCAGGAACAGCACGGGGCAGGGCCACCCAGCCCCCCACCAATGCCAAGGTCTACACAGGCAAGAGTGACTCGGAGGAGGAATAACCCAATCCTGCCCGAGTAGGCAGGTGGAGGCATGCCCGGTATGCCCTTGCCTTGGCAAAGAGGCAACATGTAGCACATACACTGACACAGTAGGGACCCAGGGAATGACACCTCTCTCTGACTCACACATACAGTAAAAGGGATGTCAACCATGACACTAACTGTGCTCAACCATGTATAGAGAGTGTACTATGTGCATCCGACATAGGCAGCCCTCCAGCACCATACTCAATACTGGCAGAGCCACAAGGTAAGTCACGCTTCTTAGCAATTGCCGAATGGAGTAGTATGTGTTGTTACTTGTATCTTGGTATGGATGTGAGTATGCAAGGGAATCATGTGGCTGAATGGGATGCCAGCAGATAGCAGACACCTACAGTGGCAGCATGAGATCTGTAACAAATACTGGTGTCACCATAGTAGCCATTACTACACATGATGACAAAACCCACTGCAGTAAATGTGCTGGGCCACATGTGTGCCCATATGACACACACATGCCAGCCAGGGAGGTTTATATACCCAACAACAGTCTCAGCCAGCAGAACAAGTGTAGACAACACAAACAAAGGCTGTGCTAAGGCCTCTGAATGTTGCCTATGGGTAACCTCCCCCCAGGCCTACACAGACAGACTACATCAGGTCAGGCAGTAGGATGTTAGTTCTGAAGTGTAGGAAGTCAGAAACAAATATGTAGGTCAATCAAACCTAAGACCTGTAGTACACTGATATGGCTCTAGTCAGTATGATAGATTAGAATACAGAGTGAAATGGAGTACCTGACATACCAGTACAGTCATAGCAAATGTGTACAACTGTCAGGTGTTCCTCCCCCAATCCTACATAGAAATGTAGAAACAGTCAGGTGTGCCCCCCAATCCTGTGTAGAAATGTAGAAACAGTCTGGTGTGCACCCCCCAATCCTATGTAGAAATGTAGTAACAGTCAGGTGCCCCCCTCCAATCCAATGTAGACATGTAGTAACATGTATGTGTAGTAGGTATAATACCAGTGGAGCAATGATGACCTGAGATGGCTAAGGTAGCATGATAGATTGTAGCATATGTACAATATGCAGGTATGCGTATGTTAGGTTGGTGTGTGCTTCATATTGTGTGAGAATGGTGATGTCGAGGTTTGACCTGGTGGCCATTGCCCACTACTGCCGAAAACAGGGTCAAGTCCTCACAACTGCAGTGCCAAAGACAATTCACCCCAGTATAACACGTGCTAGCAGTAAGCTATTGTAAATGTATGGTGGTAATATGTGTCACCATCTGAAAGATGGACATGGCATGACTGTTGGGCTAGATATACAAGCAGTACACAGGGAAACGTACCTCAGACATAAAGTATATAATGTGTAACTGTGAAATGAACACACCCTTGGAATTGTACATACAGTTATGCATCACATTATCTGGGCTTGTAGTAGGGAATACCAGTGTTGCCTGGCAGAACACTTGCAGATCACAAAAGTGATAGGAGTGATGCACTGGGAAACAGCTGATGTCCCTGCACAAGCCAGCATAACTGGAATGCCCCATGCATATATGTGAGTCAGATGCAAGTAGTGTCCATAGCACACATGCACCCAGCTAACCCAAACACCACCCACAGTTACCTCTCTAGTTGAATTCCTGCTGTTAGGAATGGGTACAATATGACCCCCACCTGTGTATGGCAATAGCGAAAGAATGCAGCATGCAGTGCAGGTGTCCCATGCAGGTGTGCCCCTGGCTGTAAGTAGCACCCTGACAGCATCCACACCACCTGATCAATACTGATAGAAAGTATTGGCATGAACACCTAGCACACTTACCCTGTCACCCCAGGGGAATATACTCTATGGCAATCTGGGAATGTAGGACTGACAGAAAGCAATGGCCTGCTACAGGCCTGCATCACCACCAAATGACCTACAGGCCTCTGCTAAAGTCCTGCGTCTCACCCGTACTGCCAGTGTATGCTATGTCATGGACACCCAAATAACAACACTCCACATAAGCCATATGCAAGGACAAGAGGACATACCACAGTAACATGTCCACCATGTCCCACTGTGGACCAACACCAAAACACAGCTGTGATGAGGTGATAACTATAGGGAAAGTATCAGAAAATGTATGCATAATGTATGGAAGAGGATAGCATAATACAGGGGAGGTGGGAGCATGGGCAGCATGGAATGTGCAAGGTCCAACACAGCCATGTGAACATACTATCCCTGGCTGCAAACACAAATATGAGTGGCTACAAACCTGCCCGCACACCACAATAGGGGTAATGTCCTGACTTATGACCCCTGCCTCTGGGTAACCTGTGTGAATCTGTACAGCTGTGAGATATTGCCACAGCAAGATAAGGCCATACTGTCATGTTGATGGATGTACAAGTATGGGATCCCCTGCCAGCACTGTACCAAGGTGTTGAACTGGATACACAGACCCAGCAGCAAATGTCTGAAGCTCCCCTCCAGAATGGCATAACTTTCTATGAATATGTAAGTGTTTGACCACAATACTGAACACAGCTGCATTCACCTTGTGTTTCCCAGGACATCACTGTGAGCAAAAATTTCCACCTGACAGTACTTGAGGACATAAAACATCACAGTGTATAACAGTACACATGTCTGAATAGCTCTGCTAACACCAGTACCATGTAGCAGACGCAGCATATACACAATCAACTACAGGATGCACTATCCCTTGCACAGTTTGACCTCATATTGCCAACTGATCTACAGATATCCTGCAGAAACAGCTTGCTACCTGTAGGTGTAGAACACAAAGGTCTGCACTGGAGTGCAAACTACCTGGAATGGATCCACACATTCAATACAGAAGGGCATACTGGGCATGCTCACACACTTAGAGAAATTAAGGCAATGTCAGACAACAACATACTGAAAGATCATACTGGACATGCTCACACACAAACAAATGAAGCCCATGTCTGCCAACAACAGTGGACTATACATATCTGACATTTACAGATGTTACTGCATACACTCCTCAGTATGCACCAGTCATGCTTTGCACACATATTGGATAGGAATACACACATATATCCAAGGGCTACACACTATAATATGCCAAAAGTACACATACATAGATGTGTGGAAGAAAGTGACAGCAGCAAAGGGCCTTCCATCGTGAGGCCTGTCCTACCCAGCACACAGCCAAATGGCTACAACCACATGATGTGTAACTGTCACTCACTGTAGAAATTAGCCGCTGGTATCCCTCAGCATTACAGACTCTGTGGTGCAAGTGCTAACTGTGCAACATGACTGTACAAGGCAATAGTCATCTAGCAGTTGTATGCACGTACCTGCAGAATATAAACCTGCATGTGCCTGAGTGTGGTGTGTCTACCTCTAGATGAATGGGTTATGGCCCATGCACACACACTGCCCTCCCCATGGCCCTACTTTGGCAAGTCTGCTGATGTCATTCACTTTGAAATACACCTTTGGGAAAGAAGTAGCCCAGTAATCTCCATGGCATGTCCTCTAACTGCACAATGCTGTAGTGTGATAAACTAGTTAGGTAGGAGTTCTAATCCCAGACATGGCAACTGTGTGTGTTTGTGTGTCTCTGTCTGTGTAGGGAGCAATGTTTTTTAGGCTGGTCACACTCATTACAATTCAAATGCCCTACTTTGGAAAGGCTGCTGATGTCATTCAGCTTGAAATACACCTTTGGGAAAAAAATAACCCAGTCATCTCTGTGGTGCATCCTATAACTGCGTAATGTTGTAGTGTAATAAACTAGTTTAGTAGGAGTTCTAATCCAAGACATGGCAACTGTGTGTGTGTGTGTGTGTGTGTGTGTGTGTGTGTGTGTGTGTGTGTGTGTGTGTGTGTGTGTGTGTGTCTGTGTAGGCAGCAATGCTTTTCAGGCTAGTCACACTCACTACAATTCAAATGCCCTACTTTGGCAAGGTTGCTGATGTCATTCACTTTGAAATACACCTTTGGGAAAAGAGTAGCTCAATAATCTCTATGATGCATCATATAACTGTGTAATGCTGTAGTGTGATAAATTAATCAGCTATTAGTTCTAATTCCAGACATTGCAGCTATGTGTGTGCGTGTCTGTGTAGGGAGCAATACTATTTAGGCTAGTCACACTCACTACAATTCAAATGCCTTACTTTGGCAAGCCTGCTGATGTCATTCACTGTAAAATACATCTTTGGGAAAAGAGAAGCCCAGTAATCTCCATGATGCGTCCTATAACAGTGTGATATGGTACTTTGGTAGTGTTATATTCCCACACATGGTAAGTGTGGATGTTTGTGTGTGTGTGTTTCTTTGTCTGTATAGGGAGCAAAACTTTTTAGGCTAGTTTCATTCACTACAATTCAAATGCCATCCTTTGGCAAGCCTGCTGATGTCATTCACTGTGAAATAGACCTTTGGGAAAGGAGTAGCCCAGTAATTTCTGTGTTGCATCCTATAACAGTGTAATGCTGTAGCATGATATAGTACTTTGGTAGGAGTTCTATTCCCACACATGGCAAGAGTGGATGTTTGTGTGTGTGTTTCTTTGCCTGTGCAGGGAGCAACATTTTTGAGGCCATTCACAGTCACTACAACCTCAATTGACATTCTTTGGCAAGCTTGCTGATGCCATTCCCAGTGAAATACACCTGTGTAACAACCTAATTAGGTAGGAGTTCTAATCTCAGAGATGGCAAGTCTGTGTGTGCGTTTCTGTGTTTGTCATTCATATGCTGTGTGGAGGTGGCTGGGAGTGCGTAACAACTGGACTCATTGTGGTGTGGGTTTTGCAAATTTCTTATATGGTGGCCCTATTATATGTGACAATCTCCATCTTACAAGGATAACAGATGTGAAATAGCCGAGATGCTTGGGTGCCAATCCATACCCCTACATATGACATCAAGGCCTGGCAAACAAAGTTAGCAACCCTTGTATTACCCAGAGAACACTCTCAACCCATGTCTCATACAGAGACACACTTGCCTAGGCAACAACCGCTATGTTAGTAGTACCCTACATATTGCCAACAGATAGTAACCATGGTGTGATTGCAGTGGACTGCAGAGGGCATGGCACCCTTTCCATCAGTACAATAGGCATGTTCATGCAGACATGTGCCTTCACTATGATGCCTGCAACACCTGTGGTGCCATCAAATGTGACCCTCAAAGGACATGCCATGCCTTAAACACATGCCGTGGATGGACATATGCCACTGACACCAGGGAATACCTGTATCATGCTATCAATGTAGGTGCAGGGTCAACCTGCTGTCCATTACCAGTTTCTGCCACATGAGGCCAGGACTGGCACATCTGATGATAACAATCTGTGTACACAACATGGACCAGACACCCCAGGTACAGTTCCACATGTCACTGTACATGCATGTGTGATGTGTGCACATCTCAGACAGCATCCATGTCATGGACTAAAGAACACATACATGGCAAGCATTGCACAGCAATGACCACACACAATAGTTACCCAGGTGACTGGATGGTGAATACAATACCCACCTGTGTGGGCCAATCCAGACACTACACCCCTGAGCCACACTGCAGACCATTGTCATGTGGCCTGATGCCAAGGTATACCCTTTACCTAGCCTTGCATAGCCTTCTGGCAGAGTCAACCACTACACACCCATGAAGCAATGCATGCATGCATATCAGTACTTGCACTCTGTGTCTGTGTGTGTGGTGTATGATGCTTTAGACCACATTCACACTCACAGCAATTTTGATTGGCATACTGAAGCATGCTGTCTGATGTCAGACACCTTCACACCTTTGTCCATATAAACTCCAGATAACCCATGTGGTGCATGTGATGCCTACACATTAGTGTATTGTGGCAAACTAACTAGTTAGGAAGTGTATTCCTGACCCTGCCGTGTGTGTCAATGTGTGTGAGTCCCTGAGAGGGTGTGGCTGTGTTGACACTGACACCTGTTCATGTGGACAGGCACGTGTACTACACCTACCTTATTGCTACCATATCACTGTTGCAGATGTCACTCACCATCACATATATGTTTGGACAGCTCCTCAACATGTAGGCTATGTGGTGCATGCAATAATTGCATAGACATGTGATAGGAATACATAGTCATTCATGGGTTTGAAACCCTGTACTGGTAGGTGTGTGACACAAACATGCTTATGTTTTACTCTCCCACCCCCTCCCTGACTTTGTCTCTGTCTGTCTCTCTCACTACATCTCTGGTGGATGTGGAAAATTACACCTGCTTTGCTAAGGCAGCAGCTTGTGTTTTGTAAGTGATGCTCATGATCATAGGGTTGCCACCTTTTAAGAGGGCCAAAGTGGGACATGGGGGTATGGCCAATATGACACTGGCCACAACCTCTACTGTGATGTCACCACCAGAGTGGTGAAGGAGATGCTGTTATGGGTACGATGAATGGCTGCTGGAGTAAGAGCTGGATGGATGAATGACTGGATGGATGGCTTGCTGGATGGATGGCTGAAAGAATGGATGCATGGCTGGATGGATGGCTGGCTGCATGAATGGATGGATGATTGGCTGCATGAGTGGCTGGGGGCTGGATGGATGACTGGCTGGAGTGGCTAGCTGATTGGTAGGAGTAGCTGCTGGATGGATGGCTTGATGGATGGATGCCTGGCTGGATGGATGACTGGCTACATGAATGGATGGATGGATGGCTGGCTGCATGGCTGGCTGGCTGGATGGATGGATGGATGGATGGATGGATGGATGGATGGATGGATGGATGGATGGAGGATGGCTGGATGGATGGATGGATGGATGGATGGATGGATGGATGGATGGATGGCTGGCTGGAGGAGGAGGATGGCTGGCTGGCTGGCTGAAGGAGGAGGAGGATGACTGGCAGGCTGGATAGAGGAGGAGGACAGCTGGCTGGATGGAGGATGGCTGGCTGGATGAGGACGATAGCTGGCTGGATGGCTGGAGGATTGCTGGCTGGCTGGATGGAGGAGGAGGATGGCTGGCTGGCTGGAGGAGAAGGATGGATGGCTGGCTGGCTGGATGGAGGAGTATGGCTGGCTGGCTGGCTGGCTGGATCGCTTGTTATATAAAAAAAATTGCGGTCTTTTTTTAGCGGCTGTAGAAGCGGTAAAACAAAGCGCTCCTACAGCCGAGATTGTTGCAGGGCTCTTCCTACCCCAATCCCCACCCCTTACATGAATTGCAGCCAATTGCTGCATGAATTAAAGCACCCAGACTTAACGGGCAGCAGTTTTGCCTACAGGTCCGGGTTGGTGACGTAACTGAATTGCCGTGAAAAAGCTGGAAGTAATTGTGACTTTCCCATGGCAATTCAGTGCGATCGCAAAAGCAGGACTTTTCAAGTCCCACTACTTGATACAGCGGGCAACAGGATAAGGTGGCTTAACCCATGAGTGTCCCGATGATAATGGGATGGGTGGCAACCCTACAAGATCAGCTGATGGCCTCTGTATGAATTGCAGCCCTCTTCTAGCTGATTGCATGTGGAACAGCTGTGGTAACATTCTAATAGCCAATTGCATGGAAGCAAACTCCAATATCTAGGAACATCATGTTGGTGTTGGGCCTTTTCATTCACTGTGAGCAGGTCCTAGATCTGATGTTTGGCAAACAGCATCACAGATGGATTTGGGATTTACCTCTAACGACATACACTGTGGAAACAGGCCAACACACAGGAGGGGCATGTGCTTGACATGTCTACAGAATGTAAGTGTGCTATTCTGCATTTGAAGTATTGGGTGTGTGTCAACATGGCTGGTCTACATGTTTTAATACCTGTCATGACAGTGCTATGTTTTTGAGGAAACCCCCATCTATAAGGTCATCTGCAGACTGGGCAGTGTGTGGTGCATTTTGTTTCTTGTGTTACTCACAGAACACCTATCTGAGAACTGCAGAAGCATAGTGTGAGGATTGCAGTCAGTACATGGTGAAAGCCATGAGAGTTACTGACTTCATATCCGTCATAGGACATATGTCACAACAAACCCTGTTACAACAGTAAATGTATGAGGGTATCACAGCAACATGTCAATATTGGCCCTGTGTTTGTGCTTCCAGCCACAACTCTGTCAACCTTTGTACATATGTCATGCAGTAAGAGATGCATATGTTCTGTACACCATTATTTATTGACATCATATCTGATAACAAGCCAGTGACATATCAGACTGCTTTACATTATGTATAGTAAGGGTTATATTTGAGGACATGACATGGGAATTCTGTGGTTGTGTGTACAGTACTGAGGTCTGTGTATGTATGACGATTGTCGACAGTGTGTGTATTGTGAATATGTACCTTGACCTGTGTACAGACTGTGGTAGATGTCATTGTTCTTGGTCTTGCTCTATCTGATGTTACATGTTGCTCCAGTGTATGGTACTCTATTGGCTTACATGTCGCAGGGCCAAACACACACATGATCCATACCACAGACAGGCATTGGACCACACTGTGTAGTGGCCCACTATATGTAGGGTTAGTGTGTGAATGGCACATATGAGGATGGCGTTGATTAAACAGTCCATATACTTTAATATTAAGCTAGCTTACCATATGTGTCTGTGGTGTGTTCACATTCGTTGTGGATATGCACTTTCACACAGGTGTCTGCTCCTCTCTACTGTGACATACCTGTAGAACCAGCTATATTTGCAGGTACATGTGTATTCCCTCATAAGAAATGTAGGCCAGTGTTGTGGCAGTCTGTCTGTAGTTTGCATGTGTTTTGTTACATGTCTAGCAACTTAGTGTAATTACCCAGTGTGATGTTATGTCCAGATATTTGCCAGATGTACTGCTGCCAGGCCACCATAACTGTCATGCATTTCTGACAAAGCAGTGGGATGCTGTACAGATGCACATCACTAACTAGTGGGTAGTATCTGGCCATGTGACCTCTGCACCAGCAGTTATGTGTCAGAACAGACAAGGAGTGTGTGAATGCATAACCTATGTGGGCATATGTATTCAAGTATTTACGTGCTATACCCATTTACATGGCTGTTGACATCCACATTGTCAGGCTTGGTCCACATGTCTTGCACTAAGGGTTTCTGCATATACTTCTGAACTGACCAGATTGTGTCGCACGGTCCAAATGTATTAGACATATCTCTGCTGTAGTCCACAGGGTCATTACTGTGCTAGCAGTGGTACTGTACTATGATGTCCTTAGGATGCCTGCCAGTAGCCAATGGTGCACATGTTAAAAGCAGATGTGACCTCCCACACACAATTGGTCTGTTAAGACAACCCCTATTACAGTATTAACATTTTACATATATACCTGCAATACATACCTGACATCCCTTGCACTAAGAGGTTAGGACTATTGGGGCTGAGGTAGGACTCCACTCCATGTTCTGGACATATGGTGAACATATATGTATATATAATTCTCCATATATCTATATAGATAAATGTACATATACAAAATAACATACATAGATGGATATATATATATATATATATATATATATATATATATATAAACACTCAAATATATACATATACACAGAAATTCATGTCTACACATATACAGATATAGATACATATGAACATATATGGATATCTACACATATATTGACAGTAATAGGTGTATCAGAACAGATACGTATGCATATATAGTTATAGATATCTACATGTATATATCTACATAAAAAGGCATATCTGTAGAAATAGGATGTGCATACATATATAGCTTTATATATATATATATATATATATATATATATATATATATATATATATATATATATATATATATATACACACACACACACACACACACACACACACATACACACACAGAGATCTACACATGGCCATATATATATATATATATATATATATATATATATATATATATATATATATATATTTATATGATGCACTATACAGATGTGTATACAGACATATGTATGGATATACATGTGTATATACATGTAGACATATATCAACATCCAGGGCTGTTCATTTTGTTGCTGGGCAGAACAAGGGCTGTTGGATACAGAGTGGTTAAGGCAGTTTTGAGCAGCTTTAAGTGTGTTTGCATGGGTTTGTGTGAAGGTAAGCAGTGTTAAGCTATGGGTAAACATATGGGCGCTTACACAGTGTAGGCTTTGATTACCAGTTCACAAATCAGTTTAGCTGTTATATTGGAGCAATGTTGATACCTACTAAGCATGACTTAGCCCTGGTAACCAGTTTTCACCATCCAGTCTGATAACATAGCAGGGTAATGACATCTGTAATAAATGTATGTGATGCTATGTACAATACATGCACCTATGCACTGTCAGTACAGTACCAAGGAATGTGAGTGTCATGCCTGGGACACACAAGTATATGAGATCTGTACAACACTGTTATCCTTGTGAATATGTTACATACAGGGGTAGTAGCCCAGGGTACATGCTGTCACACTGGCATGTAGTGTATCATGGCGGTACTACTGTTGACAGTGTTTTCCAGGAAAGAGTAAAGTGCTAAATGTTGAACTGACAACAGGCACACCTGCAGGCATAGCTGGACTCTGACGCCTCCCTGTTGTGTCCCTGGTGTGTGAGCTGTGTCACAGTATATATCCCCTACTGGATAATGATCCGGCAAGTGGAATATAACTGTAGACTACCGTCTGTACAGCACATGTCAGTGAGGGCTTCCAACATGTAGTTATGGCATACATATTGTTGTCAAACATCTATCTGTCACCACATTCATCCTACTGCATAGCTACTTGCCAAGCTGATGACTGTCAGTTCCTGTACAGATGTGCAGATGGCAGGTATCTGGCTGGGATATGTACAGGCAACCTATGCTTGATTGATACTGAGATGTCTGCCCAGCTGTGTAAGAACTGGCATATATAGGAGAGAACACCCTGTACGCACCACATGCCATGGTTACCTCGACTACACTACCACAGTCAACAGAACATGCTTGGGTATAGGTCTCCATCACAGACACTAGCCATGTGTTGTAATAGATGTTGCATACATGTCATCTTGATCACCTCAGTGGCCATGTGCAGGAGGTGCCCAGAGGATTGGCTGATGCAGGTCACTCTCACCCTGAGGGTCACCACAGTGGTGTCTGTCGATAGATTGCCTGCTGCCACATGGCAGATAGCAGGATACCACTGTACACACATTCCCTACACAATTCATGTGGCCATGGACAATAGCTAGGTACGCAGCTATGACCACCTGCAATGATGCACCCCAGTACTGACACATGTGTATGTGTGCATTAGTGAGGATAGCAGTGTCTGTGTGTTAGTACACCTGTACTTGGGAATTCCATGAGGGCCTTCCCAACCACCACAACACCCATTTCCATAGTCAGTTGCGGCTGCTGCTGTATGGGACATTACATGTACCCTGTTATGCTCCTCTCCCTACCAGATACACAAGCCTTGCAGTACCAGCACAGCAGTGTTGTACAAATGGGTCGATAGGCAGAGGATACCCATTGAGTTCTGGCAAGTGTGTGTATGCGTGCATGTCCATATAACTGTAGGGTACAGCATTCTGAGGCCACATACTCCGATTACAATACCCAGTGCCACACAGTAGTACAGATAGTGTTGTTGTTGCCCATAGGTGAGGCATGACAATGTAACACCCTAATATGCCTGTGGCATGTGCATTAGATGCACATCCCTGTATTACCACTGTTGGGATATACAATGGGTTATACCACAGTCATGGGCAATGCGTGATGGTGGGTATGTCAGAGTGTCATCATGGGTTTCAGGGAGTACAATATCCGAGGATGTGGGTGCTGTGTACACTGTCATTACACCAAGGTACACCCAGTATATGTCCCATGTACCACTTTATGGTGACCACTGTCACCATCAACCATACAGGTAACTGATGCCACAATCCAGCCCAGTTATACATGTGTTGTGTGCAGCCTACTTGTAACACATTGGACACACACTCAAGTTAGTTAGTGATATGCCTAGGTCTCTCAGGCATGTGTCTGCTTGTTATGTGTCTGTTAATGTGTATATGATCGTGTGTCACACTATGCATTGTCCATATACAACGATTACATCCCCCATTAGCAAACTCTACATGTCTGGGGATGGTCTGCATGTAACATGTAACCTGGAACACACCTCACCCTAAATGATGTGTGGTGTGTGCAATGAAAGCCACACACTTCAGTAGCACTACACACCTAGGCAGGGGTGTAGTCCCAGTGTTGCCAAGTAAGAGTGTGTGTGTATGTGGATGGGTCTACATCAAGTTGCAGATTATACACATCCCAGTGGATCACCTGTCCACATGGCACAGGCAATAACTGTTATACAAACCTGTGACATGTGTTCAACTGTACCCCAGATATGTCACAGCCATAGTGTCACCACAGTGCCATACCCCATTGTGGAATATGACTGCAGACCATCCTCCTGCTGACACATGTACACCTACAAAACAAATAGATGACATTATGGAGACCACAATCAACCAGTGTTACAAACAGCTATAATGCATCATTGCTGGATGGCTACAATACCTGACATGTATGCCTTAAACTTTACTCCTGACAACATGTTACACTGCAGTACTTTGATACAATGTAGTACAGTCACCATGTGCATCAGAACCATATTAGCCTGTTCCTGCATCGATGTTATGGATGACAGGGACGTGGCACAGGTATCATCATATGCACAGGGTGTGTTGGTTTGCTAGAGGCAGAGGGTGGGCCATACATTTGACACCATGTGTGTGAGTGAGGGGTGTAATGAGGTGAACTGGGTGTGGTGATGTGGTGTGTGTAGGTATGGAGTTGCACTAAGTGTGTTCGTATAGTGTGTGGGTATGCATGCACACAGTTCTGCCATGTAGCTGCCCTATACAGGTGTTTATGGACAGCTGCAGACCATACCTGGCAGGTTGTGCAGTTCACTGCCTCTGGCCACAGACATGTGGACTGTGCCTGCCAGGGTTTCCATGGGCACATCCAGGTACAGGCCTCAATGTGTTACTCTCCCCTGATGAAGACAGATGTCTGCTGGAAACAGGTTCCTCCTGGGAATGGCCAGGACCATGTGCTCGTGGCCTGCTGTGGTGTGATGTGGACAGTACCCCCTGCAGTATTGGGGCTGCTACTGCCACTAAGGGAGCTTCTTGGTGTCCTAGTATGTCCAGATTTACTGCAAGTTGTTCTTTGTCTACGTCCATGTGGCCATCGCCGCACTCCCACCACATGTTCAAGCACAGACAAACCACAGTCGATGAGGGCCATCATCTCACCAGACCATCTATCCATGAGCTCAGTATAAGCACGGATAGCACCGGACAGTTCACGGAAGTTGTCACTTGCAGATGTGAGAGCAGCCCTCTGCAGCCTCAGGCCCTGTCTGGTGTAACATTCCATATGTGCCTGCACCACCATGACAGCCTGAAACATGCGCCTGGTGGTACCAGTTGTGGTGCTTCTGCCAGGGACATGATGACCAGTGGCCCTACGATGAGCACCCTGGGACATCTGCCCATGTTGTGCCCTGCCAGACATCTGGCTATGCCTGCTGTGACCAGACACAGTAGGCATGGATACCGCACTACCACCAAATGCCAGCTTTCCCTCTGCTATGGCTACTTGTGATGGGATACGTATAGGCACTTAAACTGTGTGGGGTTGGGGTGGCTAAAAGGGGGATGTCAAATGATGACACTGTTTCAGCCCCTGACAACCCCACCTGTGCCTCAACAGTACTATCATCATCTTTGGTATCTGTATGAACACCAACATTAGAATGCATGCAGGAGGGACCCTGACCCACCTCGCCACCTGTTGGGGAATACAAGAAACACACTTTAAGACCTGTACATCATTGCATAACAGTACACACAGAGGCATACACACACACACACGCACACACACACACACGCACACACACACACACAAACACACACACAAACCTACCACCTTAATACTACCTGGCCGTGACTTTACAGACAGTCCCACATTTATTCCCATGTGTTCTCCATCCTGCAACACACTTGGTAACATATACACATTAATACCACTCATTAACATATCATTCCTCTAAATGCCTAGACAAGTGATCACAACAAAAGACCTGTTACTCCATTACCTCCCTGACCTGAGTGGAGTGGTTTTACATGGCCTCACTGCTGTCATTCAGTGTTCACCCTGTGTATGTCCGGACATTGTGAGCATGGCCCCTATATGTCAGGGGCTATGTTCACTCCATAATATCATGCACTGGAACGTCATGTGTAAGTATTGCTCAGTACATGTCAGATATGCTGCTCAATCAACCTATCATGTGAAAACTGCAATATATGGATATACTCCCTGGTGTTGTCTAGTAATTCCCCAATGCATCTGTAGTGCTGCATATGTGGGTTGTCAGTCACCCCTCTGCTGAATGCAATATTAAGAGTATACCTGGTGTCTACTTTCCCCCCAATGCATGTTCCATGCTACAGACCTTATTATACTATCATCTGTCCTGTGATTGCATACATGAAAGTATTCCTGGTGTGTCATGTGTTAGTCCATGTCCATGTACTGGACGATCCCAAGGGGAAGTACTACTGTATGAACAACCCTACAATCATACATATGCATACATGGGCACCCAGACAAATACACACACATGCACACACACATCCTACATGCATCAACCTCCCTCCACTTCACCAGAATGACCCTACAGACAAAAATAACCACCCACTGAGAAACACACACACACACATACAGATGCGGTTGCACAATGATAGTACACACAGTCCTCCTATTACCCATCTGTCAACATGCATAACATATGGTACACAACATCATGCAGTGCAGCTATAGTCAATCCATGCTAGCAACAGTATACATGTGTGTGATGCATGTGCTGTGTTAGTAGGTGATGCATCTTCCCCTGGATACCACTTCATCCATGTACATTGTATTGCTGTGCACCTGTTCTGCACCCTGCCATGTACTGTGCACCAAACCTCACAGGTGTACAACCCATTGCTGAATGTGTAGTATTGTGTCAGTTATGTCAGCTCTAATGCTCACAGCCCCTTTGTTTTTCAGCAACACATACCTGGGATGATATAAGGACAGATGTCATTTGTGAATGCCTGATGTCTTGTTTACAGATCTCAACATCAGCGGACCATGTATGACCAATCCAATACTATTACACTGACAACCTTCAGAGCATACCATGGCTATGGGGAGTGTACACACCCTTATTGATATGATGCACCCTTCCTTGATCTGCCATGGGACCACATCACTGCATATATTAACAGTACATGAGCTTGATATGTGACATGTGCCCTGTACATTCACATGCAGTGTCTACGGAATGTGTAAGGTGTGGGGATGCTGACCATGATGCATACACTCCATGTGTGCATATGTGTGCACACCTTTATCATGATGATTTGTTGCACCTATTGTTATGTATACTACAGCAGTCCCTACTCCTGGCAGGGGGTATACTAGCATGGGCCATCTGCATTTGCCAATGCATGTTCAGTCTGCCCTACACATGTCCCCCAAAACTGCATGATTGCAAGGTCTACTCATGTGCACAACCCTTGGTGTTCACACACTGCCATCACTATTGCTGTGGGGGTAAGGTTACATCTGCCACAGTTCCTGAAACTGACTGTGTGCAGATACAGACATTCTTAGCATCCTTAGGATTCCTGCTGCAGTGCACTGGTGTGTCATGCTGACACGCCCTCCCCACCTTCAGCTTTTTTGCAGATGCTTGACAAGTAAGGCCTATACATGTGTGTCAGTTTGCAGTGTCCCTGAACATCACATGTTACAGCCTAGTCCCAGCTGATAATGTGGGCCACAATAATACGTTATGCCATAGTGTAACTCTGTAACAATTGCCATTGAACTACTGGTATATACACTGTTGTTGCACTTTATACGGGTGATGTTTCACACATGTCCCTATGGTAGGCCATGTCTCCTACCATTATGTTACTCCCTGTGGACACATTCCACAATGACAGGATGTTAGTTATCTTGTAGGTGTCTGACATACTCTTCCAATACCCCATCATGGTCACCACTGTGATGCCGTGCATTTAACAGCAACAGTACGTGCACATGTACAGCATGCATTCTGGGTAGGTGTGTTAGATGTGTGCATGGAATATACCATAGCCATTACATGCCCGGTGTATTGGCA
This sequence comes from Protopterus annectens, assembly GCF_019279795.1. Taxonomy (NCBI): domain Eukaryota; kingdom Metazoa; phylum Chordata; order Ceratodontiformes; family Protopteridae; genus Protopterus; species Protopterus annectens. Next base: position 241,464,442 of record NC_056744.1, read on the forward strand.
AGCTTCAACATAAACTATTCTCACCAGCTACAGGCTGCTGACTTGGTGGTATACTGGAGGGACCGAGATAAGAGGGTGAGAGATGTGAAGTCAGTGGCCACACCTGTGGCATTGCTACAGGATGGTGCAGCATTACAGACATCAACAGTACATGTTCACAATACTACCATGTATGCATATTTGTTTATCACTACTATGCAGCAACAAACTATATCTATGACATGTCAGATATGCATGATCTACCTGTACAGATAAGGATGCATATGCAACAGTGGTCTACTGATGTGCCCTGCAGCCTTACCTGCATGCTCCTCAGCTGGTGTGTGGGTAGCACCCACCTCCATAATGGTGTCTGGCAGTTGTTGGCTATGCAGATGGGCAGGTGCTATGAAGCTGGCGAGGAGCTCCTTAACACGTGTTGGGGGAGAGGGATGGCATGGCTCCCCCTGTTGCAAGGTTATCCCCCCAGACTGCAGCAGCATGCCAATGGGCATTGTGAAGTGGGTTGGAACAATTATGCCAGACCTGCTCATAACTGCGGTTGTGCAGTCCAACATCACTGATCCTGTGGACTAAGTCGATCCACAGGGCAGTCCGCTCCTGCTGCTCATGGGCGGCCTGAACAAACAGGACAGGGTAGTGCTGGATTAGGTGGTTTAGCCCTATTTCATTCTCAGCAGCTGAGTAAGCTGGGAGCCGTCCATGTGACATCTTGCCTGAAAGACATAAAGATGGAAACAGGTCTGAGCAACTCATACAGCAAGGTTACCACAGTTCTTAATACACATCTCTGTCACCTTCTCACCATATCCGCAACAACAAATGGTACACACAACTCAATAGGTATGGCTACAAGTTACCTACCAGTGGGACAGATATTGTATTGTAACACACTTTGTGCTATGTGTTTGTAGCTATGTTCCCTGTGTGGACCCTATCATTGCTGGCCTGTTACAGACTATTCACCTGCATGCCATTGTCAGGGCCACTATGGTTCCATATATGCCTGTGGTATGCTTGCTATGTGATTGCTCACATCTGACATTCTGTGTTATTGGGGATATCTATGCATGCTGTAGGACATGTTCCGGGATTGTGTATATTATTACTACTCACATATGTCTATAACAGTGACACAATAGCATGTTTAGGGAATATTTGCCAGCAGAACCACCTCTCCAAACTCATCTGCCCAAGTTACCAGGCCACATCACATGTGGGACCCACCCTGGGGCCTCCTCAGGTACTGGTCCTGCACTACCTTCAGGTGGAACCAACTCAGGGGATGTTGCCCCCCCCCCCGAGGACACACACAGACATGATCTTGTCCTCCGAGGTCAGGTCCAGGGTCTATTCCATAGCGGGCTCCACAGACACATGTGGGATGTGCTACATCACCTCAAGGCACTCAGTACACATTCACAGGGTCCACATGCTCCTCCTGCTCAGCCTCCAGGACAGGCGCCTTTGGGACGTGGACTGCTGTTGTGAGTAGCAGTGGGTGGGAGGCTTGTTCCCATTGTGTCCATATTGGGGCCCATGCGGCTTCTACATCACAGACCACACACACCATCCAGAGTGTTTACCCACCACATGTGTCACATACCACCCCTGTAGGCTGACCTCTATATCTACAAAACCGGGCCACCTCCACAACTATACCTGCCATAGTTTCCCATATTCCCTTTCCTTACTTTACAGCCAAGGGCAATGTGGTCCCAACAAGGGTTTCACATGTGACATGCCCATCCATGTTGCACACACTGACAGCTGTATATAGCTGTGTGTATTGCTATGTGTGTTGTTCCTTTGCACATAACATGCAGCACTGTGGTGGTAATATAGGAGACATATATTTACATGCATATATATGCGTGTGTGTTTGTATATATGTAGATACGTGCATATATATATATATATATATATATATATATATATATATATATATATATGTGTGTGAGTGTGTGTGTGTGTGTGTGTGTATGTTGTATATATGTGTTTATATATATGTCTACATATGGGTATCTGTATATCTGTGGGCATACATGTGTATGTATATATATATATATATATATATATATATATATATATATATATATATATATATATATATATATATATATATATATATATATATATATATATATGTACCCATATACATACCTATATATCGTGTACATTCAGATCTCAGGTCCACAATCTCACACCACCTTCCTACACAGCTGCACTGTTCTGCCTTGTTACAACACAGACAGGTGCCACATATGGACACAGCCTAACATTAGCGGGGGTATATGTAGGGCCAGATTGCAAGTAACCCTATTATACACCTATGGCATTCCAGCATTCTACAATATAGGTTAACCTGAGTATCCTGAAAGTGGTGAGCTGTGGAACCCATGTGTCCATCATTATGGCATTACTTCCACCATCAGCTATTGGCCACAGTCATATACATGCTTCCCATTACACAACACACACTATGATGGCTTACATCTTATCAGACAGTGCTGCTCTGCACAGTTGACTGGTATGGCCCACTACCCACAGGGAGAGACTCTATTGTTCTTAGCAGTTGCTCAGCTGAACATCATTACAACAACAAAACCTGATGGCACATATCAGTCATTCCATATCATCTATCCCATTATTATGGACCAAGTACTGCAGTCAATTACATGCATATATACTTCACATACCTGTTGTGGGAATGATGTCTCTTCTGGATAGTTTGCTGGATGGTTGTTTGTTTTTTTTTTTGCCTTTCACTCACTCTCTCTCTCAGTCTATCTCCAGTAAATGGATTGAGCTGCTTTGAATAGATTGCAGCATGGATTTTGGAGATGATGCACGTGATCAGGTGATGGCATCTGCACCAGTCAGTGTCCTCCACTTGCTACCTACGTGTAGCATGCTGTGTAGTACTTCCAATTATCACTGTCATGGCAACCCACTGCTATAAATCCCTACATCATGTGGCTGTGGTCCTTTTACCTTTCCTGTATGGTGGACATCCTTCCTGTGTGGTGGGCAGCAGTGTTACAGACAGCAGGTAGCAATACTTCTTACAAGAGAACTTGCATACTCAGGCCAGCTACCTATTTGTATTAGGTTCCAGAACTACAGACAGAGAGTGTAAGTAGTGTTGTTGTATGCATTGTATAACACCAGTGTTACAGGGTTTGTGTGTACATACTAGTTTAACATGGAATGCAGTCTGTCTGCATAGCTCTCAACTATGGGCCTATCCACTTGATCGCTAGAGGTGTGCCTGTTACATTTTGTCTGTCCGCTACATAGGTCTTGTGTAAGATATATCACTGGCAGTGCGTGTGTGTTGAGTGCTATCAGTACATGGCTACATCCATTTGTGTTTCTCACTTCATATTTCTGACTAAGGGTATGTTGAAGACTATCCTGTAACACCAGCAACGTGCTTAGAGTATAAACACACTATTTCACATTTGGGCCTGTGTTCCAGCTTCTGTCCTCCATCTACATAAAAGGCTTTATCCATATGACTTGCTGTCAGTGGTTGTTATGTAGTGGGCTGTGAGTATGTCATGCTGCCATTCCTGCCATCATTCCACTGCTGTTGTGGCCCCCACACATATTGTGGGGTTGGGTCCATATATGTGTGGGCTTCATTTACATAATACATGTGAGCCCTTATGCAGTCCAGAGGCCAGTATATGTAACACTGGTATATGGCCCTGTATGTCTATAGGGGGGATGCACCATAACTAACATAGGCTGTTATAACATGTGGGGGTATCAGGGGAAAGCTGTCTTAAGGTATCTGGATGTGCATTGCCATACAATTCACATTGGGTAAATGCAGGCCTATTGCTTCCTGCCATACAGACTGTTCTGTTTGTCAGTGTGATTGTGATGGCATCAGTTATGCCTTGTTATGTAACAGATACATCCCATTGTGTTAACTGAGGACTTTACCCCCTAGTGATTGTGTACAAGGTGTAGATAGAGGCTGCTGGACTATACATCTGCATTTCTTACTGTTGATTGATTGTTATCCTGTGGCCCAGTCTGTCTTTACAGTTGCACTACTTGAAGGCCTTGGCCTGGACAGCAACATATGTAAACCTTTCTAGAGTACTGTATTAATTTATCTGTTTGATATTTGCATTAGCCTGTTTATATGTATGTCAGAGTCTAAATATCTATATGCCATGGAATATACAATTGTAATAGTACACAAATAAAGCTTTCCCATGTATGCAAACCTGTGTATGGTGTTATATCCTTTGACCTCTCTTTGGGTATATGTTGCAGGCAGCAATTGACATTTGTATAGGTGGCTCATACAGTTTCCAGTTGGTAAGGTGGCAACTGTAGGCATAGTGGCTGTTCCATATTGTGTGCATCTTCTACCTATATATCTTCCTATATATATATATATATATATATATATATATATATATATATATATATATATATATATATATATATATATCTGTGTGTGCATGTGTATATATCTGTATCTGCATATATGTGTCTGTGTACATGTATCTTAGGAATGTTGATTGCTTCCACATTGTACATTCCCTATGGTAGCCAGACTGTACTGCATGATATGTTACTGATACCAGCCTGATATCATACAGATGGGATGGAGTACTGTTAACATCTTGTGTCCATGCTGTGTCAGGTCCTGGTTATAGGATTTGTGACAGTTGGTACTGTATTGCAGGGCAGACGTGTCTGGCTTTGGGGGGGATATCTATACATACAAGTTGTATGTTGCTTGGGCCCCCTCACCCCCATTAATGGTGCATGTGGACATATATGTTTTTGTTATGTTCTCTTTTATATCTATAGATATATGTCTGTATATACATATAGAGATATATATTTAGGCTTACATGTATATATTGCTGTAGATATATATATATATATATATATATATATATATATATATATATATATATATACATATATATATATATATATATATACATATATATATATATATATATATATATATATATATATATATATATATAAATATGTAAACATATATATCTATAGATGTATGCATATGCATATATATATATATATATATATATATATATATATATATATATATATATATATATATATATAGGTCCCATACAGAACGATGACAGCTCACAATGCCGACACCCATATGGCCAACGGCATATGATTGATGTTCAAAATATCAACAATGGGGAAATGCTATCTCCCAATAGTGCAGAATGGAAATATTTCCATTAATGCACTGTAGTGCGATCTCGGAGTTGGTGTATTAATGGTATGGGGTGTTTGGGGGCGGAGCCCACATGGGGAGGTGCAGGGGGCAGAGCCCCCCTGCTAGCACAAAAAAGGAAATTTTATTTTCCTTTTTTGTGAAGTTCTGGCACTGTTGATATTGTGAGTGTCGACCATATGGCGTCGGCCATATAGGTGACGGCATTTTGGGCTGTCGGTGTTCTGTAGGTGATCCATATATATATATATATAGAGAGAGAGAGAGAGAGAGAGAGAGAGAGAGAGATATGTATCTACATATATAGATATGATATATCTATTTAGATATAAATATATGGGTCTACTGCATTTGACTGAAAATACACTTCACTGAACTGAAGTTACTAGGACCACTGCACTGAAAGCCCACTTCACTGAAAACTCATTTGACTGAAACTCACTTAGTTGAAAGTTATACATGGCCTTTTCCTCACTCTAGTGTGATCCTGGAGTTAGTATATATATTAAGGGGGGTGTGGGGCACAGCACCCCACATTGGGGGGGTGTGGGGGCAAAGACCCCACATATGTTGGTTATATATTCTCTTCTGGAAACAGTTATTCATTGCACTTTTAAGTATCAATGTGTATAGTTTAAAATGCTTATAATATGTGGGGGGCTATGCCCCCCACACCCCCCAATGTGAGGGCTATGCCCCATACACCCCCCTTAATATATATATATATATATATATATACTAACTCCAGGATTGCACTACAGTGGGGGAAAGGCCATATATAACTTTCAGTGTGAAATGAGTTTCAGTCAAATGAGTTTTCAGTGAAGTGGGATTTCAGTGAAGTGATCCCACTGATTTCATTTTCAGTGAAGTGTATTTTCAGTCAAATGCAGTAGACCCATATATATATATATATATATATATATATATATATATATATATATATATATATATATATATATACACACACACACATACACACACACACACACGCACACACACACACACACACATACACACATACACATACATCTACATGTTTAAATACTTTTCCTGTACTGTTGAATGACTGTGCTGGATGATATGTTTGAGAAAACATCAGGCTTTTGTGTATCTCACATGGCTTAGTGGCAAATCACTTTGGTTGTGGTGTGCAGGTTCCTGGGCTCGAGACTTGTACAGGCTGTTTGTTTTGTTGCTGGGCAGAACAAGGGCTGTTGGATACAGAGTGATTAAGGTACTTTTAAGCGGTTGTAAGCGGGTTTGCGAGGGTTTGCATGGAGGTAAGCACTGCTAACTTCCGGTTACAGTTTCTTATACTGATTTAGCTTCTCAACTGCTTAACCTGTGTAGGCATTGCTTACCCCCATGCAAACAGGCTTAACCCCACTTACTGCTGCTTAAAAGTGCTTACTCCCACATACCCCCATGCTAATTTCTTTAAAAGAAAAGAAAAAAAGGGTTGATAGGAAAGTGGTGAAAAAGGGGCACAAAGAGGGGAAAGACAGTAGGGAAAATAGCTAGGGATGTGGAGGAAGGGTGTAGGGAAGGTCCACAGCTCCCCATTTCTTCTACAGCAACAGCTGTGCATATACACTGAATTTGGAGGTAGATTTGGACACTCCAACCCATGAGAGAGGGGCGAGGACAACAAGAATATGTTGTGATGCCAATTAGACCAGATTACATTAGTCCAGTGGATACATATGCGAAATGGACAGCTATGTATGGGGCAAGATTTTCTTTGGGGAGCAGATTGCCTTTTTTTTCAGGTGAGAGTGGGATGTTGGGGAGGGATAGTAGGTATATTTGGGGAGGTAGGTTGTGTAGCTTAACAGACAAGACAAGCAAGATGCATACCAGTGGGGTATATGACACATGTGGGGGATAAACACCTTGATGGGGAGGGGTGCTCAGAAATAGGAAGCCCATGAGCCCCCTAGAGGAAACAGTGGGACTGAGGTCTCCAGCCATGGGCAGTCACCACTGCACTTTCACAGCCCCAAAGGTGTCTGTTCTGGGAGCTGAGTTGTTGAGCCATGCCAACCCTATAGTTGCGACATGCGGCCCTCGAACTGGCGTAGCAAATCTACAAACTCCTGGTTGAGCTCGCTACGCACCACGACCCGGACCTGGCGACAGGTGTCAGGTTCCTATATGTGCCCACTCCCATGGGGGGGTGAGCCCCATCCCCTGAGGCATTTCCACCCAAAGGTGATGCAGGACCAACGGATGAGGATGTCCCGGGTTAGGCCCCAGATATGCTGGTGTCCGGTGGCACGGCCAGCTGAGGTGGGACAGGTGGGTCTGCTGGGACCCACACTCCCATACGTGCTATAGTATTTATGTTGTATGAACATATGTGGGTTAGTAATAGTCTGCACATTCCAGGATTAGGTATAACAGCATGCATAGATATTCCCATTAACCCAGACACCAGATATGTAACAGTTGTATATCAAAACAGAGCACATGCATATATGGGACCACAGTGGTAATTACAACAGCATGCAGGTACATTGATGGCACCATGCCACCAATGTTGGAGTATTTCAACATAGCACATGCATAGAAACAGATTTAAATAATTATCAAACAATAGGACATATGTCCCAACATTACAGTTAAGGCATCACGTACCAATTTAGTTGGGTATTTAGTTTATTGCTGCAGATATGGTGGTGGTGGGAGGGGGATGTCAATTAACAACTAGTATATTCCTGTAGTTCGCATTACTTTCCTAGTCAGTGCTGTTATCTGTACCTTACAAGTATTAGTACACTACTCTAGTGCCTTAGTTTGGACAGTGGTATGGCTGTTGATAACTATATACATGAACTGGTTTTGCCTGCATTATACACCTCTTACCTGGTATAGCTGTGGAGGACTTATTTGTTAACTCTAACTGTTTCTACACATACTTCAAGATTCCAGGTTGATGTTATGCACATACCTGTCCATCTCTTTTTGGACAGACTCTGGCCATGTCCTGACCACATGCTGGTGAACCAGGACATATGTAGACTATTACCCTCTTCAACCTTTAGTGACTTACGACACTCTTATACAGGATTTCGTAGACAGTTGTATTATGTAGCACAGTGTGAGTGACAGTGATGAGTGATACCTTATTATTCAGAGCAACTGCAACAATAACAATGTCATGCAATACCAGAGTAAACAGTACTAGCACAGGATATTGATCTTTTATTTCTAGGCACAGTGCTCGTATATGATGGACCTGTGGGAGCAATGTTTGTTAGCACTCCCTGAATGTTGCCACACAAAGAACCAGAATCCACATTAGTATTATGCACATACATCTCACTCTGTTACTGTACACACTCTGGTCACAGCTTGACAACATGGGGGTGTAGTTGGGACATACTTGGCTTATTACTCTCATAACATTTTGGTGAGTTGCTAGCGTGACAGGTTTGTTCTTATAGATGTGTGACAATCAGTTGTATTTCCTGTTTGCTGCCTAAACATCTAGGATCATCCCACTGATTTCCCAGGGGGACAGCGTGACAGGCAACAGATATGGGCCGATATACTGGACATTCTGGACTTACCTGTACAGTTGTGGAGTATGATTCTGTATGCAGCCTACTTCCAACCCCAGGATTCAAACCATGGCTGTGTCTGCTAACACTAAAAAACTGTCCATCACAGTTGTGTGTGCTATATAGATATTGCTGTATATCTCTTATTTTATTTCTGTCTATAATTCACCTGTGTTTTTACATTCTGACCTTGTATTACAACACTGTTATACAGGATTTCCTAGACAGTTATATTATGTTGCACAGTGTGGGTGACAGTGATGAGTAATACCTTATTATTCAGAGTAACTGCAACAATAACAATGCCATACAATACCAAAGTAAATAGTACCAGTACAGGGTATCAATCTTTTATTTCTGTGCACAGTGCTCGTATCTGATGGACCTGTGGGAGCTATATTTGTTAGAACTACCTGAATGTTTTCACACAAAGTTCCAGATTCCATATTAGTATTATGCACATACATCTCACTCTGTTACTGTACACACTCTGGTCACAGCTTGACAACATGGGGGTGTAGATGGGACATACTTGGCTTATTACTCTCATAACAGTTTGGGGAGTTGCTAGAGTTACAGGTTTGTCCTTATGGATGTGCGTCAATCAGTTGTATTTCTTGTTTGCTGCCTATACGTCTGGGATCATCCCACTGATTTACCAGGGGAAAGAGTGACAGGAAGCAGATATGGGCCAATTTACTGGACATTCTGGACAGTTGTGGGGTATGATTCTGTATGCAGACTGCTACCACTCCCAGGATTTGAACCATGGCTGTGTGTGCTAAAAATTCAACAGTTCTTGGCTCAGTTGCATGTGATATTTGGATTTTGTTGTCTGTCTTTTTATGTTTTCTATCTATGTCTCTCTCAGTTGCACTTAAGGACTTATGGGGATTACACCAGTCATATACAGACATTCCTGCACATTTTATTTATGTTGCACAGTGTTGGTAACAGTACTTAATACACCAGTACTATTAAGTGATTGCAAATTTACATTACCACATGATACCAGAGTAAACACATGCAGTCCAGCAGTTAGACCTTCATTGTCAGGCTATTATGCTTTTATTTACATACAACATATATGAGACTCTTCCTGCCATATTCTCTGGTGTATGCAGTACTTGCCTTAAACCATACAGGTTTTATACAGGCAATTAACTTACTAATACTTTTAGATTTATTTCCTATGACAGTACATGCAAGAGTATTACTAACCTGCCTCGTGTCGCAACCTCTTCAAGCGACATTCATGGGCCTCCTGGTTTGCAGCCTGCTCACTTGCCACTGTGAGGAACATAAGAGGAATATTTAGCCACCATACCTATCCATAATATACATGAGCTGGCAATTATTAAGCAGGTAGTGGAGAGATACTTACACACAACTGGGACCTCCCGTGTACTCCTAGCCTCTTGGATCCACTGATCCAAGACATCCCCCTTTTGCCACTTAAGGTCAGCATAGTGATGTGTGATCTGCTCACCAGTTCGGGGTATGCCAGTGGCGCTGGTGAGGTCACGGGCGAGACAGTCCTAGGCTTCCACTTTATATTGGGAACCCTGGTACTGGCCCTGCAGTAGTCTCTGCTCATGGTCTTTGACAAGGAGTCCTGCCATGACTCTGGACTCCTGAATGCCCCAGCGCTGCACCGGAAAGTGCACACCCTCTCCCATTCCAGACATGGTGCCTGCAAGGGGAAGCTACAACCAGTTATGAGATGTATTCCCACCTGTTGGGTTGAAATAGGGCAGATTTCCTGCACTTTACCTTGATTGTACGGTTGTGAAAAAGCTAAGCTATGGGTAAACCTGCTTACCTAAGGCTGGCATTGTTTAAAGGGGTATACCAATGGGCAAATTGAGTTAGCTGGCCTACATATTGCTTACACATACTAAGCTGGCCTGTGCAATGTTTAGCATTACTTAATATTTAATTTGCATTATATTTGCTTTTTGGCATTGATTTATCATTCATTACATGTTATATATGTATCTGGTATCCATGATTCATGTGTATGTACACTGTATGTGGTTCTTGTGTTTATTAGGGGATTTCAACACTTTATTACAATTACACCTCACATCTGGGCTTACTGCAGTACTTCAGTTCACATATTTATGTTAGGTAGTAGGTTATAGAACATAAGAGTGTATATAGATTCCTTTCACATGTTCAGTTTGATTATACTATAGTGAAGATTTGTTTGGTGATAACCTCAATCTTATGTACTCCTGTGATGCCTTAGTAGTTAACTAGTGTGACTATAGTGTACAGGCTCTTGGGTTCAAGACCTGCAAAGTCTGTTTATTTTGTTTCTGGCCAGAACAGCAGCTGTTGCATACAGAGTGATTAAGGCACTTTTAACCACTTGTAAGTGGGTTTGCATGGGTTTGCATGAGCTAAGCAATGCTAACTTCCAGTTAAATATGCTTGCAGAGAGTTGGCTTAAATATTGCTTAACCTGTGTGCGCATTGCTTTCCCCCAAGCAAATGGGCTTACACCCTCTTACTAGTGCTTAATAAGGCTTATACTTGCTTACTAGTCCTTACTCCCACTTACCATTGCACTAATTTAGACAGTAATGTCTAATGGTTCTTGGGAAGGTGGAGGATTTGGAAGCTGTATGGAGTTATCATTCATTACACATTTTACCTTTCATTTGTCCCCCTTATTCCTGTGTACATATACTGTATGGGGCACATGTGATTATCTGTAGACTGCAACATTATGACACTGAAACCTCACATCTTCATTTACTGCGGTACTCTAGTTCACAAATATATGTTATTTAGTAGGTCATGCAACTAAAAATATTGTTCATAAAGTGATTTGACATGGAAAATGGAATGTGCTGCAGTTGGACTTGAACCGGGAATGACTGCTCATAAGGTGAATGCTCTGCCCACTGCACTACTGCTGTACTGCTTCATTTGCATATACCTTGCTTTTTATCTTCTTGTGCCATTTAAGCTGCATTAACCGTAGCTAAGCAATGGGCAAACCCATGCACCTACTGTTAAATTTCATCTGTTTTATAAAAAAAATATTTTATATTTGTTGTTTTAACTATTGCTCTTGTACATGTGGGGGGATGGGGATATTGCTGTGTGTATGCATGCACCTATGAGCAGTATCGCTCATTCTTTTGGGACTTGTCTGCTGTTCGTCATTGCAGGGGCATGTATATTCTGAGAGCTCTACTCTCAGACTTGCCACCTGCACTCTTACATGCTCCATGTAAGATTAAGAGTTCAGGCAGCGCACCTTCATTAATATGCATGGCGCGCTGCCATCCTGCTCTTAAATGGCTGCTTCCATGCAGGACTAAGCTATTCCTGCAAGGAAGGATAGTAAATCCAGGGGATTGTCTCTCTATTCCTATAAGGAAAAACACACACACCCAATATAACAGAAAGGGTATAAAAGGAAAACTTGACGCAAGATCAGAACATGACAGATGTATCTGACAGTACCAAGATATAAAGCTGAAAGAGATGTCTTCATTATGTGGCACTCACAGATACACATGAGACAAAAATCATCTGCCATTCCCCATGGCTTTATACAGTTTGATTTTTCAGACTGCAATACATGTCTTGAAAGAGACAGAATTATCTGTTCATCTCTGTTGCCTCAAACTATGTGCATCCTAGAAAGGAAGGCATAAAGGGAAAATGCAGAAGGTGTAACCATGCTGAGAAATTAATATGGTAAAATGACTATAATCTAGTCCCATTAGACACATTCATAACTCGATATAATCACAGCAGTAGTACTGTATGTGAAACACATGTAAATAACACCAGATATTTTACTACAAAAGCTGACAGCATGAATGCACTTGAATCCCACAATCTGACTTAGAAAAAATCTAGTGCCTACAATAGTCCTAAAGAAAACCAAATCTTTAGAGATGATGAAAGTATGAGTAGGGGTGGAATCAATGATCTCGGTGTCGAAGTATATACTCAATTTTAGGTTTAGAAGAATGTCAGTCTGAGATCATATTGAGCTTTTCACGGTGATGTTGGCTGGGTGAATGCTGAAGCAGAAAAAAAAAAGAAGTTACCTTTTAAAAAGAGATGGTGCCTTGGTTTACAGAGGAATTGTATGCAGGCCTCCAGCTCAAAGTAGAAAAGGAAAATCACTGCAGTGGCTTGCATTCAAAACAATGGTCATTTCAAGTCTTACAAAGTCATTTTTTAGTAGTAGAAATACACAGGAAACTTAGTTGTGAGAGTTTATATTGGTTTAGTATTCTTAAACAAGGATGATATGATATTGTTGAGTTAGCAGTGCATAATCAGGAAGCTACCACTGCAAATACAGTGACAAATGACCAAAATAACTGCAGAGTCAAGCATGCAGAAGTGATTTTTTTTCTTTTCAAACACCAACTTTATTGGTGTATAACACATTACCATTTAACAATTCCATTCATACATGTGTACAGTTTCACGACAGAATACCACATAAACTAAATCATACAATTATAAATGTAACAACTCATGAAAACTAATTCTGAAACCAAGCATCATAATTTCAGTGTTTTTTTTTTCCCTAAAGCACAAACCTATCAGGGTGCAAAATGATAATTTTGAAATTTGTCATACAAGATAGGCAGAGTGTGTCATTGCACAAAATAAATGTAAACATCTGTACAATGAAGAACAGTATCTGTGAAGGAATACCACCATTTATGGAGAAAATAAAGGTATTCACCCTTTGAAACAATGGGAAGTAGCAAAGACTGTAAAACATAAAAGGCTTATGATCAGGGAAACACAAATAGCCTGAATCAGGGTGAGGAGAAAACATTTTATTTTAGATTCATTTGGGGGATAAGATGCCAGATAATTCTTTGTTAAATAAAGCAGATAATAGGTAGGTGGTCAGGAAACATTCATAACACAGAGGGGATGCCAGCTCATTACCACTGATTAGTATTCACGGGAGAAAATATGGATAAAGTAAAATATTGGTTAAATTAATGTAGAAAAGATTTCAAAAATAGGACTTAGCAGTACTTTGGTCTGTTATGAGATTCATCCCACCATTTTAAAAGGTCTGAAAACAGAAACCATTATACTGTTAGCTGTACCTTATAATAATCTATGAAGAATGCTATGATATTTAAAGGCTGAAAAAGATTATTTTTCTCAATAGCAGAAGCAGGAGAGAGAAAAATCAGGGTACTAGAAGTAAACAACAGTGTTACAAAAGGGTTGTTACCTATTTGCAAATTATAATAAATAAATACATATAAAACCAGAGTATCAGGAAGCCAGTGAGGTACAAGAACTTGGGGAGTAAGAGTTTTCTTTAGAAAGGGCATATAACAATAATAGCAGTGTTCTAGAAGGGATATTAAGCAAGTGATAATGCCCTCCAGGGTGATTGTTATTAGAGAATAATTCCCATGCAGGGGTGTTCTAAGGATCGATGCCACAGGCAAAGGTCTACAACATCTCTTGAAGGATGTTATTTCCACAGTGGCATCCACCTTGGACAGCACTGTTCTACTTTAAAAATGGGCTATCTGTGAAATTTTTAATATTTGTTTTATTATTAGTGTATACCTTGCTTTATATTTTTTTATGTAAAATTGTTCCTCCATCTAATGTTTCCAAGTTTCTGCAGCATATATAATTGTTGGAGGAAATATTTTACAGCCAAAATATAAATTATAGAAGTGTTTAATGTCAGCACACACACACACACACACACACACAGAAAGTCTCACAGCTACAGAAGCAGAGGCAGAGTCACTCAGATATACATAGACCCCCCCCACACACACACACACACACACACATACACACATACAAATGCATACACACACACACACACACACACACACACACACACACACACACACACACACACACACACACACACACCTGTTAACTGCCATGACAGACTGATACCAAAAAGATCAGTTTCAGTCCTTGGTTTGATGGAGTCAGTAGAAGAAATTAATGCATGTCCCTTGAGTAATATAGGTGCATATGAAGTGAAATATAAGTTTAAAAAAATACAATGAAGTAAAATGTAGACATAAAGTGAATAACTGTAATTTAGGAATAGAAGTGAGATGCAAATGCATATACACATAGAGTTAAATGCAGTGTTATAATTCATATGTTGCATTATTTATATAAAAATTAAAACAGTTTGAAATGTTAAGTACTATATCAAAACTATATCAAACCAGCCTGTAGAAAGGAAAGTTACTTGAAGACTACTGCATTATTCGTTGCACTGTTGGGTTATATTAAATTGTTTTAAATGTTTTGTCAGAGATGGACAGGAAGGAGAGAAAGATGATAAAGATTCTCCTATATTGAGTTAACTAGTAAAAACTGTAAAGAGGATTCAAAAGTAAATTGATTAATGAGAAAAACAAATTAATATACTTGGCAAAAGAAAATTCAAAATGTAAGTTACACAACTGAGAAGTTGTATGGCAGTTTGAAACAAAATTATGAGTGCCGTGTCCATTCATATTTTGCAAAGAAACTTCATGACAAGTCTTCAAGAGTAGAAATAATCTCAAGTTAAACACAAGGAAGTATATTTAGGAGTAGCAGGAATCAAATAAGTGCCATAATCACCCTTGTATCCTAGACAGGCTGTAGTAGAAGTTCATAGGCTCATAGAAGAGTATTAGCCTAATGGCTCCAGAACCCTTACAAGCCTAGCCATTGTTATCCAGATTTTACCCAATTTTCAATGATTAGAAACAAAATGAGATATAACATCAATAATACAATATCAATATAACATCAATGATTAAATATTTTAGATGAAAAAATAGTAAAATACATTACATGTAGTATGTGAACTGCAAAGGATTGGCTGTCCTAGTCTCTAATGAGAATCTTTGCCTTGTTGAGGTAGCCTATTATTCCAAGAAACAGTTTTTTCCTACAATGTTGTAAAATAAAGCTCATTGTTATGTCTAACTTCTACTGAGGCCAATAACTTATATGCCATGCAGTCAGAAGATTTGTTAAGGTGGTCAATCGTTTGGTTCAGCAGCCTATTACACATAACTTTCAACCTCCAGCTCAAGAAATCTGAACAAAACTAAAATAATAGTGGGAGGAACAAAGATCCAAAACCAGGGACACATTTTAAATATTGCTCTTATGAGCTTAGAAACTGGTTAGACTTACATGTTTTGCATTATCATGCATTTTCTGAAGGAGTTTATGTCTGAACCTCAAACAAATGCTATTATTTAGCAAATCCAGTCCTCAATGATTTGGCTGAAAAACACAAATTTTATGAGTAACAGACAAAAAACAGGATTCAAAAATCTGGGCATTCCATGAAAATCTGGACAGTTGAACAGTATGAATTGTTCAGGGAGAAGCACGGATTTTACCCATTCATTGATACTGGCAGTAACCGTACACTATTGTGTTCCTATAGTGCTGCATAACAGCAAGCTTTTAAGACAGTCACCCCAGCATGTTCATCTTTAATTGCAGTACAGAGTAAAGTATGCCTTCAGGCAAACATAAATGTTTGAGGGCGAACCAGACAGAGAGACTGAAAAGGAATGGCACTGATATGTAATCATTTTAATTCATTTGTTCAATGTTAAAAGTTTGAAATATTAGTCTACCCATTCAAGTAAAATGTCTGACTGGTCTCTTAAGTCATTTGGCATGTTTCCCCATATGCATATGTCTGCCGCTTTAAATAATCAACAACATGGCTTTTAGTTTGCTGCTTTTGTTCATTATTTATACTTGCTTGTTTTCCCTTAAATGGCCCTATGACCAAGTTTGTCCATTATTCATAATGTGCAATCAACATGGTGTTCCCTATACAATTTCTTTCAGTCAAGATAGCAGGGTCCCACCATTAGTAAGAATGCATCAGCAAGGTGGCACTACTTACATTCCCTTTCTTTTGGCAAGAGAAGAGAAAAGGTAAATAGTTGCTGGTAGAGATGAATCTGCTCTTGAATTTTGTTGCACCACAGTCTGTTCAAGATCTAACCTAGTTTGTACCAACCCAGACAGCAACTCTCTTAGCTTACCATCACTTGCATGTGTAAAAGCATATATTTCTATATATTGCTACCAGTAAAAAAACAGTTTGTTATATTTTCTTTACTTTGCTTCTTCAAGGTACCATGCAGCTGGCAGACACATCTGCCTCTCACCTCTCTTTCTTTCATCAATCTGTCCCATGTTTCCTGAATCCCTCAAGTGAGCTATGCACCATCCAGTCTGCGTACCCATTATATGCACACAACAGCCCTCTATCTAAAGTAAAGCATCTTGGGGTTATGATTATAGCTTCTTCTGAATGTTTGACCTCTTAAACCACTACCTTTCATTTCTCTTCATTTCTACTTCATCATGTGGTCATCATTACCTGAATAGGACTGCTTAAATGTGAGCCATATCTTCATTACAATAAGTCACCTAAAAGTGAAACATAGCTTTGCTGAAAAGACTTAGGACTGCTATCAAAAATGGATGCATTTATGGTTCAGTTGTTTATATAAGCAGGATGGCATAAGTAACACAGTCTGATAGGCTGTAAGATGTCTTTTGATCCCTGGCTTAATGATTTCTTCTTAATATTTCAGTAGTTTAAATGATAAAATCCCACATGGTTATATTAATTAAATTGATATAATTGCCAGAGTGATCTTTTTCTATTCACAGATATGATATAGACCATGTTCCAGTGAGGAAACATGGTGTAAATATTACAGCACAGGTCTGTGAACTAATTCTGTTCTTTAACAAAGTGACACATACAGATCGTGCATTTCAGATTTAACTTGTTATTCCCAACCTGACTTTTCAGATATCACTGAAAATCAACACTATTATGGTGACTACAACTAAGTATAATGCATCACAGGAATGCAATCATGTCCTGTGGTGTGTGTTTGTGTGTGTCACAGGGGGAGATAATAATATTATTTCAAAATGAAGGCTTCCATACCAAAATTGTTTCGGAATCTGTAGCAGAACTAGGGATGAGCATGATGTTGTAGCTTACTGAAATTTAAGTGGCAGTGAAACTGCTGTGCACATCACACAAGGCCATCATATGGCACTAAGCCCACTTACACTGTATTGGGATGCAGGGTATCTGACCATCAGCAAGAAAGGTGGACATAAAAGCAGTCTTTTGACAAGACTATTGTGTGTTGAAGGAGATGTGTTATTTTTATTTTATTATTTTGATGGCCTGGGTTTGGCAGCATTATGTTCAGAGGCATGACTTTCCGTAATTTGATGTGTAGCCCTACTATAAAAAAGGAAAATGTATAAATGTATTCTGTGGAAACAAATCCCTGCTGCAAGGCTTTTAAGAAGGGGGGTGCTTAGTTGGACCATTCTCAGAGCTCTTCTAAGTAGGACTGCTTTACTAAATCAATGTTATCTATATATGACAAATCTGTGCCTCAGGAGAAAGTAATATTAACATACTGTTAAATAAAGTACAACTGGAAAATAAAAGGAAACTGCTTGTGCACAATGATTGTTTGCTCAAAATCATAAATACAAAGTAAGATTCAAATGATGATTTTTTAATTGTGATTTTATTGCAGACAAGACAACAAAGGAGGCAGACTTAAAAAATAGACTGTAAACTAGTTTTCTTTTGTGACCTGAGAAGTGTTTCTAAAAAAAATGTAAATTTAAAATATGTTTTATGTAACAGATTGCTACATTAATGCTAGGGAGGGTTACAATTGCAAAAGACTGAAACAGTCAAAGCCTCCAGTTTTCCTATCATTAATAAACTAACTAAGAGGTGGAGTACATATGGTGTCAATACACTTTAATTAAGTGTAATAATTCCCTTTTTCCTGAGTCAGAAGTACTAAGACAGATTTCCCTTTCGAGATTTGCTGCTTGGTTGCATTCCTGTAGATAAATAATTCACAATTTTCAGTGAAACACTAGTGCCCTCTTCAGGAAGAATAGCTTAATGTGTGCTTGCTGTGTATAGTTCCTACAGCACAGATTTACAGAATTTGGTCCTGCAACTAATTGTGACTTGCCATGAAATTTTACTGTTTATATGATTCCAAAACTGATTACATGCTGAGTTAAATCCACCAAACACAAATACAAAAGTGAAGGATATATCAACTGATTTTTTCTGTCTTTTTATGCTGGTTTGTCATGTTTTAGTGAAAAAAAATATATTTTTGGCATGGAAGCTGAATTGTGGCTGCATCATTTGAATGCAAGTGTATATGAAAAGGAATTAATAAAAATCTCTTGCCTATGGAGAGTGCATTTGTAGAAAACAATTGTTCAGTGACCTTAAGCACTACAAAGAGATAGGCTGATCATTAGTGACATGTTGATAAAATATTAGCGCATTTGCCATTAAATTGTACAGTATACTGTTTTACACAGAGTGTGAAGAAGAATGCAAAGAAGCTGAAAAGAGAGGTGTGATGTGACATAGTACTGCTCTGTGGTACCGAAAACTGGGCAGTGAAGGCAGAGCAGATGAGGAAGCTGCAGGTGATGGAGATGAAGTGCCCGAGATGAGTGGTAGGATGCACACTGTGGGAGAGATGAAGAAATTACCCCAAAGCAGCTCCATTTCCAGAAAGAGTCAAACAGAATACATTTCAGGGGTTCAGGCACATGTGCATGAAAACTGAAGACAAACTTGTGAAGAAGATTTGGCACAGGCAAAAAAAAGTGAAGAGGAAACAAGAGTGCCCAACAAAGAGATTGATAGATTGTGTGAGAAAAAGATCTGTGACTCTCACTGCTAGACTTGACTGTTGAAGAAGGTAAGACAGAGACACTAAATTGAGACAGATGCCAACAGTTGATGTGACACCATAACACCATGTAAAAAATGGGGAAAAGGGAGTGATTCTGATGACTATAGGAAGCATATAGGTGCTAGATAGTTTTAATATAATGGATTTATACACTACAACTGAATTACAATAAAATGGATCCATCTATTCTATATATATATATATATATATGTATATGTATATATATATATATATATATATATATATGTGTGTGTGTGTGTGTGTGTGTGTGTGTGTGTGTGTGTGCGTGTGTGTGTATATATATATATATATATATATATATATATATATATATATATATATATATATATATATATATATATATATATATATATATATATATATATATATATATATACATATTTAGGTCTACCTGAAAACGCCAAATGTCCACAACGATGGCAACGAGAACACCGACTCCAGAAGATCGACAACGGAGATGATTGAAAGTTGAGAATCCCGACGCTGAGAACACCGACATGTTAAAGTAAGTGTGCAATAGGGACAGACGTTAGGGTCAGGGTGTGGGTAAGGTAAGTATGTGATAGTGACGGACGTTAGGGTAGGGTGCAGTTCAGGTAAGTGTGCAATAGTGACAGACTTTAGGTTTAGGGGCGGGTTAAGTGAGTTAGGGTTAGGGTGCGGGTAAGGTAAATGTGCAATAGTGACGGACTTGAGGGTTAGGGGTGGATTAAGTGAGTTAGGGTCAGGTTGTGGGTAAGGTAAGTATGTGATAGTGATGGACATTAGGGTAGGGTGTGGTTTAGGTAAGTGTGCAATAGTGACGGACTTTAGGTTTAGGGGCGGGTTAAGTGAGTTAGGGTTTGGGTGCGGATAAGGTAATTGTGCAATAGTGATGGACTTGAGGGTTAGGGGTGGATTAAGTGAGTTAGGGTTAGGGTGCGGATAAGGTAAGTGTGAGATAGTGACAGACTTAAGGGTTAGGGGCGGATTAAGTGAGTTAGGGTTAGGGTGCGGGTAAGGTAAGTGCGCGATAGTGACGGACTTGAATAAGGTAAGTGTGAGATAGTGACAGACTTAAGGGTTAGGGGCGGATTAAGTGAGTTAGGGTTAGGGTGCGGGTAAGGTAAGTGCGCGGTAGTGACAGACCTTAGGGTTAGGGTTTGGGTTAAGGTTAGTGCATAGATAGTTGCGTATGTAAGGTTTAGTGTAGATTTGTAAGGTTTTTGATGTGCTTGTGTTGTGTGTGTGTTTTTCAGGAAAGGTATTTGTTTTGTTGATTGTCTGGATTGTGGTTTGTCGGGTATGTGAAGTTTCATGTTTTTGAACTTTCGGTTTCTTTCGATTTTGCCATGTTGGTTTTTTCATTGTCGGTGTTTTGGTGTGTCGGTGTTATCAGATAGACCCATATATATATATATATATATATATATATATATATATATATATATATATATATATATATATATATATGGTTTACTATTGAAATGTCGAACGGCACTACATCGACTGTACTATAGTCAAACATGGAAGTTCGAAAATAGTAATGTCAACGACAAAAAAACAATCTAGGACTGTTTTTTAACATGGGTCGAGGTAGGGAGATGTTTGTAGTTCTGAATAATACTGAACACCTACCTCGACACATGTTAAAACCATTCCTAGATTGTTTTTTTGATGTCGACATTACTATTTTCGAACTTCCGTGTTCGACTATAGTACAGTCGACGTAGTGCCGTTCGACATTTTAATAGCAAACCTATATATATATATATATATATATATATATATATATATATATATATAGGTTCGTAGGTTTATAGGTAGGTACTAGGCTATCGGCCCTGGGGCCTGTATAAGCCTAGCCAAAAAGGTTCTCTGGCTTTTGCCACCCAAGAAAATTATTTTCCTGTGCCCCTGTCAAGCAGTGCCACAGAAGTGATCCCCGGGGTGAATTTTCTATTTCCCATCCATCATCAAGATTTTTCTTAAAGAGGGCCAATGAGCAGCTTTCCTTGACATGAATGGGTAGTTTGTTCCAGAGTATGGGAAGTCTCTGGGACAGGCATCTATCCCTCCAGCATGTTCTGTTTATCGTGGTGACAAAGTTTAGGTCCCTGGAATGTGTAGCTTGGAGAGATTGAGATTTCTTTAAGTGTAGCATGTCCAACAGCTCTGGGTTTGACATAGCTTTGTATGTTTGGCAGAGATTGTCTCTGAGTAGATGAAATGCAATGCAGTAGATCTGGAGTTTTTTGAGATGGTCTGCGTATGGCATCTGTTTGAGGCTGGTAATCCTCTTAGTGAGGTATTTCTGTGGCCTTTCCAATTGTTGTAGGTGTCTTGTGAGATACATGCCAAACGGGGCATTGTACTCTATAATGGGTCTGATGAGGATGAGTAGAGAGGAACAATGACCTCCTTTTTTCTAGAGGAGAACCCTTTTGTGATGAGGTGTGCCATGCAGAAGGATTTCCTGACTACTGTGCTGATGTGGTTATCAAAGGAGAGACTACTGTCCACCTGTGTCCTGAGGTCTCTTATCACACTTTCAGTGTTTAGTGAGCTACTGCCTATGTGGTAGTTCATTCGTACCGAGTTTTTCCCAAAGAGGATGACAAAGCACTTCTTGGCATTGAACTTAAGGCCATGACTTTGACATCAAGCATCTGTCTCTGTGAGGCCCTTTTGTAGGATGTCTACATCACTAGGTGATTCTATTATGGCTCCCAGTTTGCAGTCATCTGTGAACTTTGTTAGCCAAAGACCTTCTGTGTTGGTCTGCACTTCAGAGAAGTAGATGCTGAACAGGAGAGGACCCAGGACTGAACCCTGTGGTACTCCACTTGCCACTGGTCTGAAGTCAGACTTGGTGTCGGCTACTTTTACTATGTGGGCTCTGTCAGTGAGCCAGTTGGCCACCCATCTTGTGACATAGGGATTTATGCCCAGTTTAGTGAGTTTATTTTAAATTCCAGAGTGGGGGAAGGTATCAAAAGCCTTGGCGAGGTCAAGATAGGCTGTGTGCACTACCTTGCCCGCTTCTATGGATCTAGTGACTGCTTCAAAGAAGTCAATCAGGTTTAGTAGACATCTTTTACAAACCCAAACTGAGTGAGGTCCAGGGTTTGGAGGTTACCTATGTCTTTGTTTATAAGCTCCAAAATGATACGTTCCATGGCCTTGCAGACCAGGCTTGTCAGGCTAATGGGGCGGTAGTTTCCAGGGTCCGTGGTGGCACCCCCTTTGTGGAGTGGGATAACTGCCACTGTACGCCAGTCAGTAGGCACATAGCCTGAGGTGAGGCTATGATTGAACATGGCACTTAGGTGAGGTGCCAATTCATTCTGTAGTTCATGCAGTACGCAGCCTGGAATGTTGTCTGGTACCATGTATGCTGTGTTCTTGGCTTTGGAGAGTGCAGTCTTTACTTGTTCATCCATGATTACAGGGGCTTTGCATTCTTCCGGTATTAAGATGGGCCCTTTGTAGGGTAAGTGGGTGGTAAAGTTAGCACTGAACCTATCTGCCGGGATGTTGGTAATATCGGTTGATTCTGTATAATTAGTGCCATTGTGCTGTAGCTCAGAGCAGATCTGAGTGTTGCCATTGAGATTCTTGACATAGCTGTAGAATGCTTTGTGGTTGTCTTTGGCATCAGTGGTGATTTTATTTTCATAACTGGCTTTGGAGGACTTTATGAGGGATCTCAAACTTCTTGCTGAGGCTGACCATGGAGTGCTAGTCTTGGGATTTTTCTCTTTTTCGGAACAGCTTCTTCCTTCTGTTGTAGAGTTTGTTTATAGCAGAGGACTACCAGATCGGCTTCCTTTTTTTGGAGGATAGTGTCTTGCTTCTGTTGGGGATGGCACGATCCATGCACTCATGTATGTGCTTATACAGTGCATTTGTGTAAGATTCAGCAGTCGTACCTGTATTTTCCGTCTGCATGGGTGTAGAGAAGTTTGCCACTTCTGTCTTAAGAAGCACAAAGTTGGCTTTGGAGTAGTTTTTGATGGTGGTTTCCTTAATGGGGGGGGGGTGGGATATGGATTTCTAGGGTGATTAGCTTGTGGTCGGATCTGACCAGCGAGAAGTTGACCTCTGGTGTTGAACATTGGTTGCCCATATTGGTAATGACCAGGTCCAGGATATTGCTGCCCCTGGTGGGGGTGTGGACAAGCTGATCCAAGGCGTTGGAATTTATGAATTCCAGAAAACGTTGAGTGAATGAGTTGGTACATGAGTAGTTTTTCCAGTTGATGGTAGTGTAGTTGAAATTGCCCATAATTAAGGTATTGGGTTGTAGCTTAATATTTTCCAGTATCTTTGAAATGAAGAGTAGGAATACTGGGGCATGGTGGGGGATCTGTAACAAGCTACAACCTGGATTGCAGTATTTCCCAGTGTTAGTTGCACTTGGATAATTTCGGATGCATTATCTTGAGCATCTAGCCTGAAGATGTGGATATCCTTAATGAATATGGACACGCCTCCGCCTTTATTGTTTTGGTCCAGGTTAGGTTATCAAAAGGTGTGGTATGAATTATAGCCTGGTAATGCACGGTTGATCTCTGGAGCCTTGAACCAGGTATCTGTCACTGCACAGATGTCGATGTTCTCCATTTTAAGGAGTGCCTTGAGTGAGTGCATTTTGAGGTTTAGACTTCTACCATTGAGTAGCATTACCCTCAGAGTGTGTTTGTTACGGTGGTGAATTTAGCATTTGAACCTTGCCTAAAAAAAGGGACTATATGGGTGGCAAGAGCCTTAGCCAGTATCCAGAATACCAGGGGTGGCAGGCGCAGGCCATCTCTGGCAAAGCATTGTGGTCTGTCGACCATGTTGTCCCAGGCAGACAGATACTGGATCCTCTTAGAATGACATCAGAAGCTTAGCCAATTGTTGAAGTCAATCATTTCATCCTTGTACTGTGGTATCATTCTGGGTGATGGCAGGATGCTACTCAGGGCTAAGTGGTATCATTCTGGGCGATGGCTGGATGCTGCTCAGGGCCATATGTATATGTGTGTGCGTGTGCATAGATATATATATATATATATATATTTATATATATATATATATATATATATATATATATATATATATATATATATATATATATGTATATATATATATATATATATATATATATATATATATGTGTGTGTGTGTGTGTGTGTATGTGTGCGTGTGCGTATAAAGAATGTGTATAAAGAGAGAGGTGTGTGTGTGTGTGTGTGTGTGTGTGTGTGTGTGTGTGTGTGTGTGTGTGTGTGTGTGTGTGTGTGAAATGGAACTTCGGACTGAGTACATTCAATAAACCATACAATATACAGTTACACAGCCATACACACACAAGTCCATGCCTGATATATGTTAGTTACACTCACCTCGAGAAGCTTGTTTCGAAGTTATCATGTTATAAAGCTTATGGCCTCAGACAAGAGTTATTTGCTTACTGCCGGTGTCCATATTTGTATGTATGGGCGTTTAAGTACATGTATATGGGTATGTGTATGCATATATCTACATATTACATCACCACACTTATTTTTATAACTTTTTTTGTATTTGGCCTTCTAAAACTGTTAACAGCATTTCCATTGCCTCAGGTGGATTAATATGCTCTTTGGAATGGACTGTTAATTTCTTACAGTGACAGTGACTGAGAACTACAAAATTGTTCAAAGGATAAGAAAAAGGCTTTGAATGCAATAAATAATATCGATTTCCAACACTCACAGGTATATTTTACAACATTTTTGCATAAAGGCTATGTCTCCTGCCCTTCTACATTGGGAAGAGGGCTAACTCCACACAACCCTGCCACTCATAATATATGCACTGATTCTGAAATTGCTATGTCCTTCATGTCAGAGGAAACCTGAAAGATACTGTAATACATGTCTCATTCCATATCCTTATGTGTTTTAGACTACACCAGGTAGATAGTGTGGTCTTCATATATCATGGTCATTTAACATTGTGGTCTCAATAATGAAACTAAAATATACTAATACATTCCCTATTGCATTAGTAATTACAGAAAAATAACATGCACTGCTAAGAAAATTATTATAAATAGTACTTCAGTAATGGATCGGAGGATGTCTTGTATGACAAACACAGATCCATGTTTAACAGTCTATAAGATGCCGAATATAGTGACAGAGTCATGAGTTGGTCCATGTACAACATGTTGGTTAGGCCTTGAATCATTTTAGTAAGGGATTTCTAAGGGTATTGTCACATGTGTCTAGATAGAAACACAGAAAAGGGGGCATTATATTTAATAATTTGCCTAATGAAGGCTGAGTAAATAGGGACTATGACATCTCTAGATCTAGACACATTCCCTTGTGCAATATAGAAGGGTTTTCTTAAAACAATGGTTAGGTCAGGTCTACATAAATTCCCAAATACCAAACAACTGGGTCAACTCTAAGGTGTGTATTGTCAACAAGGTAGTTCCCTGGGGTAGATGACTTCCCAAAGGATACAATAATGCATATTTGGCACCTAGTTTCAGTCCATGATATTGGCACCAGTTATTTAATTGCGATGAATCTTCCTGCAGGATGGATAAGTCAAATGATATTTCAATGACTGCTTCTAGCTTGCAGCCATCTGCAAACTTAGTTAGCCAGGTTTCCTTGTCATTGACATTTACTTCAGAAAGTAAATGCCAAACAGGAGAGATCCCTGGACAGAACCTTGGGGGACTCCACTGGTGACTGTCTTTGTGATGATAACTAACCCTGTTTTGATTATCTGTGTCCTATCATGCAGCCTTCTGGCAATCAAGCAGGTGACATAGGGGTTTATTCCCAATGTATTTACCTTTTCTGCTACTGTTAGTGGAGAATTGTGTCAAAGGTAAGGTATCTGGTGTGTACTATTTTGTCTTAGTCCATTGCTTTGGTGAACTTTTCAAAAAACATCCACTAAGATGAATAAGTATGAACTGCCCTTGAATTCAAAATGAGATGAGTCCAGTGTTTTGAGGTTCCCTATGTCCTGATCTATTAATTCCATGAGAAGTCTTTCCATGGTTTTGCACATGAAGCTAGTCAGACATACAGGTCTGAAATTACCTGTATTTTTGGAATGTCTCTCTTTATGCAGGAGAATGAATGCAGCAGGTCTTGAGGGGCAGGTGAGGGTGAAAGAGGGGAAAAGGTAGTGCTAAATATATTGACCAGTAGGTTTGCTATTTCTTCAGCCTTAGTGTAGGTAATATTCTTCACAATTAGCTCAGCACATTGCTGCATTGTGCTTGTAAGATTACATGCAAAACTAAAAATGCCTTGTGACTGTCTTTGCTTGGTTAGCTAGTTAAACCTCAAACTTGGCTTTGCTGGATTTTATTAAACTCCTGAGTTATGTTTATTTCGGCGACAAGGGCTCTAACATTCTATGAATTGCACAATTACTTTTGGTCAAAATTCATTTCCTTTTATTGTAAAGTTTGTTGATATTATGGTTCTACCATGTGGGCTTGTTTCTGGGATTTGCCCTGCACTTGTTCCTATGGGATGCAGTTGTATCTATGCAGCTGTTTTCATGCTGGTATAGTGTGGTGGTATACATTTCAGTGCATTCAGTGTAGTTAATTGCTTTTGGTAGGGATTTAAAGCTTGCCAATGTATCACTTAGGAGTAGGTAGTTTGTTTTAAAAAAATCCTAAAGGTACCTTGGGTGGAAGGGATCGCTGGTTTCAATTTTATTTCAAAGGAGACTGGTTTATGGTCATACCTAACAAGTAATGACAATATTCAAGGGATGGTGCAAGATACTCCCATATTAGTAAGAACAAGATCCAAGCTGTTATTCCTCCTAGTGAGTACTCTGAGTAAATGCCCTGGGCATTGGTACTGACAAAGTCCAGGAATCTCTGTGCTTGTGCACTACTGGTAGTATAGGTCTCCCAGTCTATAGTTGGATAGTTTAGATCACCTAGAACACTGATACTGGGTTTAAAACTGTGATTCTAGTTCCTGTAGATAGCTGTTGACATCCTTCTTTTGTCATAGAAGGAAAGAAGCTAGCCAATATATGGGACACAACCTTTCTGATTGTTATTTGGACATTAAGAAGCTCTAGTGCATCATACTGCTTTACCAGCCTTGATGTGAGTCTCTTCTAGATGCAGACAGATATTTTTCCACCTTTTTTCCTTGCTGTGCAGTAGTTGGTCTAAACATGTGGAAGGCATAATAGCCCAGCATAGATGGAGTGCTGTCCATTATTTTAAACCATGTCTCAGTCACTGCACAATCGTCAATAGCTTCCAGAGTGAGAAGGGCTTGTAGGCAGTGGGCCAGGCTCCTAAATTTGGTCAGTAACATCTTCATATTTCCTTTGTTTGTTTCATTATGTTGATAGGTTTATCGGGTTAGCATTGTCTAAAAAAGCAACTATGAAGCAAGAGAATGTATTTGCCAGTAATCAAAGCCATAGATGGGACAGATGTACACTGTAGCTCCTCTCATCACATTGGCAAAATAATAACATAGACTGAACATATAAAAACAGTATTCTAAGCACATATACCTCTAAAATTATCTTTTCACATACTAAATGTTTCACTTGTCATCATGGTGACAATAGGTTCTTAGGTTCATGGGTGGGTACTAGGCTAACGACCCCAAGGGACTTTTTAAAACTAGCCGTGCATCCCAAATCTCTGACAAGTTCTGGTACCCATGATAAGTATAAGATGGAGCTTAGCAGATGAAACATTTACAAGTAGGTACCTGGGAGATGAACCATTTACAGGCTGCCTATGTCAATTAGAAAAAATAGGTGCCACACTAGGGATGAATTTCCTGTTCCCCATCCAGTTGTCCAAGTTACATGTGAATTGGGTTACGGAGGAACTCTGCTTCACTTGGATGTAGTGCCTGTTCCAGAGATGGTGTAGTCTCTGGGATATATACCTGTCTCTCCAGTAGGTCCTACTTATATCACAGGCAAGGTTTAAGTCTTTAGAATGGGCAATTCTACTGTTGTTTCTTTTGCTGATATGCAGGAGGTCCATCAGTGTGGGGTCTGACAATGTTCTGTATGCCAGGCATAGATCTCCCCTCAACAGCCTGTAGTAGACATAATACAGGGATAGGGCCTTGATGCAGTCTGCATAGGACATTTTCCTTATGTTCTGTATTATTTTAGTGAGGAACCTCTGTGGACATTCCATTTGTTGGCAAAGCCTGGTTAGGTACATACAAAAAGGGGACATTGAACTCAATGATAGGTCTGATGAATGCCAAATACAGTGGAACAATAACTTTCTTGGACCTAGATGTTGTTACTTTGTTTATAAGTTGTGCAACATAGAATGATTTCCTTACTAATGTAGACATATGATGGTCAAAGGCCAGATTAGTGAGTATGTGTGTTCCTATGTCCCTGACTTCTGGGTCATCTTTAAGGGGTGTGTTGTCAATATGATAGTTATTAGGGGTGGATGACTTCCCAAAGGATACTATCTTGCATTTCTTGACATTTAGTTTTAGCCCATGGCTCTGACAGCAGTTGTTTGTCTGTGTCAGCCCTTCCTGGAGGACATTTGTGTCAGTGTGGGATTCAATGACAGCTGTTAATTTGAAATAATCTGCATATTTATTCAGCCAGAGACCATTGACAATGGCCTTGACTTCACAGAAGTACATGCCAAAATGGAGTGGTCCAAAGACTGATCCCTGAGGTGTTCCACTTGTGAGTGGCCTCTTTGTAGAGGTGGACTCCCCAATTTTAACATAATAGATCCTGTCTGTGAGCCAATTGGCTATCCACTGGGTGACACATGGGTTTGTACCTACCCTTTTGAGTTTGTTAACAATGCTCAAGTATTGTAGCAGTTAGCATTGCTGCCTCACAGCAAGAGGTTCTCCGGTTCGTTTCTTGGCTGGGGTGCCTTCTGTGCGGCATCTGCATGTCCTCCCTGTGGTCGCGTGGGTTTCCTCCGGGTGCTCCAGTTTCCTCCCACATCCCAAAGACATGCTGCAGGTGGATTGGACACTCTAAATTGACCCTAGGTGTGAGTGCGTGCATGTGTGTGCCTTCTGTGGAAGGTTGGGCACTGGCCTGGAAATTCGACACCTTAAAACTCCACTGCCAATCATGAGCAGACAGGTGATCCGCTGTGGCAACCCCTAACTGGGAAAAGCCGAAAGAATGCTCAAGTGTGGTTTTGTGTCAAATCCCTTGGTCAGGTCAAGGTAGGCATTGTGAACTAATTCGCCCTCATCCATTGCTATGGTGACCTTCTCAAAGAAGTCCACCAGGTTGACTAGGCATGATCTGCCCTTGATGAAACCAAAGTGACTTGAATCCAGTGTCTGGAGGGTTACTATATCATTATTGATCATTTCCATGATAATTCTTTCCATGGCTTTGCATATATGACTAGTGAGACTTATGGGTGTCTAGTTTCCAGGGACTGTAGATGGCCCACCTTTATGCAGATGGATGACCATTACTGCTTTCCATTCCTGAGGCCTAAAGCCTGTTTGGAGGCTACAGTTAAATAGCAATTCCAGACAGCCTGATAGGTCATATTTCATTCTATTTAGAAGGCATCCTGTGATATTGTCTGAGCCCATTGATGCAGTGTTCTTGGCCTTAGACAGAGCATTAAAGACCTGTTCCTTAGTTTTAGCAGGGGTTGTTATATTTAATGGTATTTATAGAGGGAAGGTTGAAGGGGAGAAAGTGGCAAAGTTGGAGATGAATTTGTCAGCCATCAGGTTTGCTATATCTTCTGGCTCAGTATAGGTGGCTCCATTAACAATGAGCTCTCCACACAATTGTGTATTGCCTTTAAGGTTGTGGACATAGATAGAGAATGCCTTGTGGTTGTCCTTGGCCTGGGATGCCAAATTTACCTCAAAGATGACTTTGGTAGACTGTATTTGTCCTCTGAGGTGTTTGTTTAGTTTGATAAGAATGCGTTTATCCTGCTGGGTGCTGCAGCTCCTAATTTTTGCCATGATTTTCTTTTTTCTGCTATATAGTTTATTGATTTTGTGATTCCACCAGGGTGGTTTGTTTTTTGAGTTCATTCTGTACTTCTTCCTGGTGTGTACAGCAGCTGCCTTTATGCAGCTATTAACATGCTTGTGTAGGGTTTCTGTGAACAGTTCTGCATAGGCAGCAGGGTTCTCAGTGTTTATGGGGGCTTGAAATTTTGCCAGTTATCACTTAATAGCAGGATGTTAACCTTACAGTAGTTCCTGAATATTACAGGGTTAGCTGGGGGTCCAGGTTTTATTTTTACTTTAAAGGAGACCATTTTGTGGTTTGACTTTTCCAGGGACAATATTACACTGGTTAGTGTGCAGCACTCTCTCATATTAGTGAGGACCAGATCCAGTATTACTGAACCCTATGTTGGTATATTAACAACCTAGTCCAGGGAGTTTGTGTTTACAAAATCTAGGAATCTCTGTGCCTGTATGTTTGGTGTTGTATAGGATTCTCAGATGATAGTAGGGTAATTAAATTTGCCCGTGAATATGGTATTGGGTTGCATGGTGAGAGCTTCCAATATGTTGAAATGCATTGTATGGGTTTCCTGGGTCATCGAGAGGGACCTACAGCTTGCAAGGAAGTGGTATTGGAATTTGCCTAGGATGATTTGAACACGGAGTAGCTCAAGTGCATTGTCATGTTTTACCAACCTTGAGGTATATTTATTTTTGATATAAATCGAGACACCTTCACCTTTTTTCCCTGTCTGTGCAGTAGCTGGTCTAAATGTGTGGAAGGCATTATAACCTTGCATTGTTGGTGTGCTCTCCATGGCTTTGAACCATGTCTTAGTGACTGCACAGACGTCAGCATTCTCTAGGGTGAAGAGACCTTCTAGGGAGTGAAGTTCTGGTTTAGACTCCTAGCATTGAGCAGTAATACCTTTAGAGTGTCTTGGGTATGATTTGCTATGTCAGAAGTACTTTCAATTTGTCATTGCCTAAAAAAGGCACTACGGGGGAAGATAATGTTTTAGCTAAAATTCAAAACCCTAGAGAAGAGAGGTGCAAACCATCCCTGGCAAAGCAGTGTTGTCTGTTGACCATCTCCTTCCATGCTGACAAATATTGCACCTCTTAGACTGACACCAGAAACTAAGCCAGTTATTAAAACCATTCATCTTGTGTTCATAGTGTGGCATCCTCCTTGGAGAAGGTAAAACACTGCTCAATGTTAGGCTACTACCAGCATGGGACACATATTCTGAGAGCTCTGTGATGTCTCTCTTCATAGATTCTAAGGAGGTATGTCTCAGGTCATTTACACCCACATGGACTATGACTGAGTTATACTGGTACTTGAGGTCCAGTAACGTGTGTGTGTCTGTGTGTCTGTGTGTGTGTGTGTGTGTGTGTGTGTGTGTGTGTGTGTGTGTGTGTGTGTGTGTGTGTGTGTGTGTGTGTGTGTGTGTATGTGCAATGTGGCAGATCCTAAACCCTGATAAGCAACTGACCATGACTTTCTCCTTACTCCAGTGTGGCTCATGAAGGAGTATCCAAAGACCAGAATGCTGGATTGTGTGGTTGCTTGCCATATGGGCTTAGAAGTAGAGGCTCCATGGCATGTGGCTGTATTTGTTGATGTGGGTGTTGTTTTGAAAGAGTGCATTCAGGGCTGCTGAGGGTATTTGTTATGTGTAGTTCATCTAGGAAGTCTTTGTGGTTTAGGAAGGTTACCTTTAAATGCCTCAGCATGTGCACTACTGCCAATCTTATTGACATTATGAGTACTGTTATGTGAGAGCTTTGCCTTCAGTGATATTGTGTGACTACATCTCTCACATACCACATCAGTTTGTTTGAGAATTAACTATTGTCAGTAAACTTAAGGCAATTTTTGCATTGCCCAGGATGCCCATATCCACCAAACTGGTAATGGAGATAGTGGGAAAGTTCATATCTATGGCAACAGACTCTTTTTATTGATTAGACAGATTGAGAATATAAAGCAATGTTAGGAGTCTCCAGTTTGCAACTCTGGGGACAGTGCTTGTCATTAAAAACTAGTTGTCCTGTGTGCAACTATGTATTGGTGAAATTTCAATTATGCTTTTACAGGAAAAATGTCACTCAAGGTATCTGTCTCTATACATGGCACTGCTAAACACTTGAGGGGAAACTAATAAGTAGACCCTGAACATTTAAGGATGAAGTATTTATACAGATATTCTGAAGTTCGAGACAAATCAAGCACTACTTATTGAAAACAAAGAAATAGCTTGTCAAGAATGATGAAAATAGAGGACTCATGTGAATGGCTACTGCCCAGCTACTACTAGTGCTGGTCTCATCACAGCTTCACTATGCTGGGATACAATGCTCCTTTGCTTTTTGTTGCACCAGAAGCAAAACATTAGCACCAATCCCAAGATGAGAAGCAGGCCACAGCCTGTTTGATGAGCCACAGTCTTGTCCCAGATGATGTAATGGTCTGTGCACTTGTTGTAGCCTTTTCCTGGAAAATGCTTTGAATAACAACTAGACTAATTAGGAATGTCAATCACAGACACTCACTGCCCAACCAGAAACAGCCAGAAATCAATGTAATCTGCTATTTCTCTCACTAGGAACAGAATATAAGCACAAATTCCAAGCTGTCACCTATGAAGCAGTTAATAGGCTTTCTGGTGATCAGCACTCTCCAGAAAACAATGGCCCTGTGTTCCTTCTGTCACCAGATGAAAACAGAAGCACTAATCCCAAGATGACTACTGGGAGACAGAATGTGGGCTGTCCAATAATTGGTGGTCTTGCAATAGGTGTTGCAGATTTTTAAGATAAGATGGAAAAAGAAGAGTTAATATTTTAAGCACTGCAGTGTATACTAAGCAGTTAAAAAGCAGGAGTAACTTAAGCTTTAGCTGTCCTAGTGGACAGCCACTAATTTTAAAAGAGAAAGATTGAAAGAGGAGGGCACTTTGTATTCTGGTTGTATGGAACAGAGTGAGATGGCCAATAAATTTAAATAGTTGAAGGGGACTGATTTCACAAAATGATAATTTTGTGCTTACTCACAACAGCCAATGACAGGGGAGAGGGAATGAGATATGTGATCAAATTAAAATAAAGGGCAGATAACTAGAAAGACACAGCTGAGTTTAAGAATACAACATCACCAGGGCTTGTGAGTGGGTAAAATTTTCTGTGTGATTCAAAAGAGACATAGTTGTGGTCTCTTTCCTAGTTTTAATATGCAGTTATTAAGACCTCAACAGCACCAGAGTGGGAGGGTGGTTAAAATATTTTTGTGTGACTCACAAGAGACACAGCTGTGGTCTCTTTCCTGGTTTTAATATGCAAAGATGGCATTGTACTCAATGAGAGGTTTGATGAATGCTGAATACATTAAAACAATGACCTCCTTGGACCTAGATGCAATGCATTTGTTTATAAGTCTCACAACATAGAATGATATCCTCACTCCTGTAGACACGAGATGGTCAAAGCTAGATTAATGTCTATATATGTCCCTAAGTCCCTGACTACTGTGTCGTCTTCTAAGGATGTGTTGTCAATATGATAGTTACCAGTGGCGGTGGACTTCCCAAAGGATACTATTACGGATTTTTTTCCTCTGTATTTATTTATTAACATTTGATTATCAGGAAAGTCCAAATGGGTAGAAACCCATTTTTAGCCCAGCCTGCGGAGAAAAGATCCAAATTATTGAAAAACATTTTAAGAACAATAATTTTACTATCTTCAAAAATAAACCAAAAACATCTGCAGTTTAAATGATTATACCAAATTAGACATAATGTAAAAAGAATCAGTACAAGTTGTATGACAATCATTTAATATTTATTGACGTTTTACATAGATTGTAGAAAAATTAAAGGTAAGTTAGTCTAATACAAACAGGAATTGCAATATGAAGTGAGAGAAAAACAGACTTATGGCATATGTACAGAAAGTCAGAGAAGAGAATTTGATAGACGGAAGGCAGTAGGTGAAGAAGGGAGAGTAAGGAGGTATAAGGAATGAAACTGTACTTGTTCACATTTATGGGTATACTTTTTCCTGGTTTTGAGAAAGAGCAAACCCATGTTTTAACTAGGAAATCTTTCAGACCTGATGGATACAAGAATGGAGTTTCAGGCCTTAGCACATTTGTACGAGTATAGACAATGCCCAGCAGATTTGCTAGGTTTGTAGAAAGACAGGAGTTTTTGGTCACTGGACTGCAATGACCGAATGGGAATATAGTTGTGTAGAAAGCTTTTGGACAGGCAGATGGATGCTGAATAAGTTTATAGGTGGTAAGAAGCTGTGTATATGTTAGTTGATGAGGCAGTTCTAACTAATGTATGTTTTTCAGTGCTATGCAGTGGTGGGTCCGGAAAGGGGTATGTGCTGCAAATTTAACAACTTTGTTATAGCATTGTTCAGGTTTTAATTTTTTTGAAGCCTGGAGGTTAGTAATGATGGGAGCAACATAAAGAAGTGTGGCAGGAGATAAGTAGTGGCAAGTGTAGTTTTAGTTGCATCGGTGAAAACGTTTTTGATACATTTTTCTTATGCAATTTTGTATATGCAGGTTAAATGTAAGATTATTATCCACTATCACCCTTAATAATTTTCTATGAGTAGTGACTTCAATGGTTGATTTATCAAGAGAGAAGACTTTATTTTTTTTTTCATGAGAGAGGGATTTAGGGGAAAAAGTAGTAATTTGAGTTTTGAGCATGAGTGGTAAGTTATGAAGCCATATTAAAGTGGCTGTTAAAGCTTCCTTATTAATTTTTTTGGAAATGTACCATGTTGTCACATGTGCAAATGAGAGTGGAATCATCAGTGCATTGTATTAGGGTGGCCTGCTGTGTGGATGTATAGAGAGTGTTGGTGAAAATGTTAAAGAGGAGGAGATCAAGGATAGAGTCTTGTGGTACACCGGTGGTGACTGGGAGGTAAGGAAAGAGCCTGACTGATACCTTTTGAACAGGTAGCCTTTGAACCAAAGAAGGGTGGGATGAGTGAGTCCTAATGAGGATATATGAAGTAGAAGTTTGTTGTGACAAACTGCATTCAAAGGCTTTAGACATGTCTAGAAATAAGGAAGAGACTAGTTTACTATTACTTTTAGTTTTACTGACAGTATCTATATAGGTTAGAAGGGCAGTACTAGTAGTATGGGAAGGACAGAAGCCATGTTGCGTAGGGGATAGGAGTTCGTCCTGCAACAAATAGTCTAGCAATTGTTTTTGAATACATTTTTCAAGTATTTTTATGAGGGGAGATAAAATTGCTATATGTATAAAGTTATTGATGTCTGTTGAATGTCCTCTTTTGTGCAGACGGATACTGTGTGACATTTTCCAGAGAGAGGGAATGTGGGATTCCTGGACTGGCCTATTTATAATGATTGAGACAGGATAGGCAATGCTATTGGCTGCTATATTTAGGTACTCACCTGAAAGATCATCAGTTGAAGAAGGGGATGGTTTAAGTTTATTTAAGTGTAGTTTTATATAGCATGTGGACACAGGTTTGAAGTTGAAAGTGGATGTGGTGATATGTGACTTTTGGGCAGGGTTGGGATTAGATGTTGAGAAATCCTTCATTAGAGATGCTATACTATCAAAAAATAAGAGTTGAACTGTATTGCAGTTTCAAGTTCTGAGTTATTGGAAGAGGAGTTTGGGTTCATTTTTTGGTCTGGATGTAAGACTTCTTTAATTAGATGTCCAACATTTTTAGGGTTGCATTTAGTATCATTCTAAAAGTTATAGTATAGTTTTTGTCTTCATTTATTTGATTTTTAGTATGATCATGAAGCATTCTTAACTTTTCAATATATTGAGGTGTTTTATATTTTTGCTCTTCATTCCATGCTTTTTCTCTATCCTGCCTTAGCATTCTCTTCTTTTTGGATAGCCTAATTGCATTATCTGTTCTTAGTCTCTTCCTTCTTAGAGGTGCAAGGTTATTTAGGATATTTAGAAATATTATATTGAATTCATTTACAGCATCATCTAAGGAGATGATTTTTAGGACATCCCAGTTAAAAGACAATAGTGTAGTAACGGACATTTCTGGGTTAAACTTAGAAAGGTTGCATGTTGTTTTATAAATGTGCTGTTTAACTGGATGTATGAGTTGTCTGGTCATATTGATTGGGAGATGACCACTGGGAAAGTCTGACATACTACCTGTGGTGGCGTGTTTGCTAGGTTCTGATACAAGGATCCAGTCTAATAGGGAATTTGATGTCTTGCTATTATGTGAGGGGCTATTAATTAGTTGTTTGAAACCAAATAAGTTCATATTAGATGTAGGGGAGTTAGAGTTTATGTCCATCCAGTTGACATTCACATCACCTAGTAGTATTTTCTTCTTGTGGAAATGTTATGGATATTCAGTATAGTATATCTTCCAATATAGCTGCATTTTCAACAGGAGGGATGCAAGGGGCAGTAATACATATTTGTTTGTAATTGTTTATTTTGAGAAAAGCAATAAGAAACTCTACTGAACTGAATTTTAGTATTGGTATGCTGTAAGAGGAAAAGTGGTAGGTGTTGTGAAATATTAAAGGAATGCTACCATCGTTCATCTTTATACAGTCATTATGGATGTTATTATAGCCAGGAGATATAACTTTGGAGTTGTTTATGCTGGGTTTAAGACAAGTTTCAATTACAGCTAGAATGTCAGAATTATGTTGGGTAATCCAGGCATATAGTTAAGCATTTAGCTTTAATCCATGGCTTTAATATCAGTTATTTGTCTGTGTCAGCCTTTTCTGGAGAACATTTGTTTCAGTGGGGATTCTATGTATGCTCCTAACTTGCGATCATCTGCAAATTTAGTCAGCCAGAGACCACTGAAATTAGCCTTGACTTCCAAGAAGTAAATGTCACAAAAGGAGTGCTCCCAGGAATGATCCCCTGAGGGACTCCACTTGTGAGTGACCTCTTTGTAGAGGTGGGCTCCCCAATTCTAACTTCTTTGGTTCTGTCTGTGAGCCAGCTGGCTACCCACTGGGTGATATAAGTGCTTATACTTAACCTCTTGAGTTTGTCAGCAATGCCCTAGTGGATTATTGTGTTAAATGCCTTAGTCGGGTCAAGGTTGGCAGTGTTAACTATTTTGACCTCATCAATAGCTTTGGTGACCTTCTCAAAGAAGTCCACTGGGTTGATTAGGCATGATCTGTCCTTGATGAAACCAAATTTGTTGATTAGGGTGTCTGGAGGTTTCCTATCTCATTATCGATTATTTCCATGAAAATTATTTCCATGGCTTTGTAT
The DNA here is from genome assembly GCF_019279795.1 of Protopterus annectens. Classification (NCBI taxonomy): domain Eukaryota; kingdom Metazoa; phylum Chordata; order Ceratodontiformes; family Protopteridae; genus Protopterus; species Protopterus annectens. The sequence goes on from NC_056744.1 coordinate 241,502,341, forward strand.
ACAAGAATAGTGAGACTTATGGGTCTGTTGTTTTCAGGGTTTGTAGATGGCCTACTTTTGTGAAGAGGGATGACAGTTGGTGTTTTCCATTAGCAAGGCATCATGCCTGTTTGGAGGCTACAGTTAAACAGCAATTCCAGAGAGCCTGACTAATCATGTCTGATGCTACTGAGAAGGCATTCTGGGATATTGTCTGGGCCAAGTGATGCAATGTTCTTGGGCTTAAAGAGAGTAATAAGGGCCTGATCACTAGAGATAGTAGGGGGAGATGTATTTGACTTTATTTCCTTAGGGGATGTAGAGGGGGAGAGAGGGGTAAGGTTGGAGCTGAATTTGTCAGCCAGAGGGTTTGCTATATGCTCTGGCTGAGTATAGGTGGCTCCATTAACAATGAGCTCCACATACAATTGTGTTTTACCTTTGAAATTGCTGACATAGCTAAAGAATGCCTTTTGGTTGACTGTTGCCTAGGTCATCTAATTTACCTCAAATTTGGCTTTGGTAGATTTGATTGTCTTCTGAGTTTTTGACTAGTTTGATCCTGGTAGGTGTCACACCTCCTCATTTTTGCCATATTTTTTTTCATTCTCTTATAAAGCCAATTAATACAGTGATTTGACCAAGATAGCTTGTTTTCTAGTTAGCTCTGTACTTCCTCCTGGTGCCAGCAGCTACAACTATGTAGCTATTAACATTCTTATATAGGGTTTCTACAAACAGTAAACACAGGCAACAGTGTTCTCACAGTTTATGGGAGCTTGAAATGTAGACACCTTATCATTTAATAATAGGAAGTTGGCTTTATAGTAGTTCCTGAACATTCCAGGCATAGCTAGGGTTACAGGTTATATTTTTACTTCAAAGGAGACCATTTTGTGGTCTGACCTTACCAGAAAAGACTTTATAGTAGGGGGTGTCCAGTAGTTTACCATATTAATAACAACTACAGCCAGTATGTTTGTGCCTCTGATTGATGTATTGACAGTCTAGTCCAGTGAGTTTGTGTTTACAATACAGGAATCTCTATGCATGCACTTTTGGTGTTGTATATGATTCCCAGTTAATAGTGGGGTAATCAAAGTCACCCACAAATATAGTACTGGGTTGGGTGGTGAGTATTAGAGGGGGACCTATAGCTTGCAAGGAAATAGTATAAAATTTTGACTATGGTGATTTGAAAGTGAATCACAATTGCATTGTCCTGTTTAACCAGCCTTGAGGTATACTTATTTTTGATGTAAATTGAGACACCTCCACATTTTGTCCTTGCCTGTGGAGTAGCTGGGCTAAATTTGTGGAAGGCATTATAGTCTTACTCTGCTGGTGTGATCTCCGCAGCTTTAAACCATGCCTGAATGACTGCACAGACGTCAAAATTCTCTAGGGAGAGGAGTGCTTGTAGGGAGTGGAGTTCTTTTGTTTAGACTCCTAGCATTGAGCAGTAGCACCTTTAGATTTTCTTGGTTTTGATTTACTATGTTGGAAGTACTTTCAGTTTTACATTGCCTAAAAAGGCACTATGAGGGAGTACAATGTTTTAGCTAATATTCAAAAGCATAGATGGGGAGGTGCAGACCATCCCTGGCAAAGCAGCATGGTCTGTTGACCATCTAATTCCATGTTGACAAATATTACACCCCTTATAGAATAACACCAGAAACTAAGCCAATTATTAAAGTCAGTTATCTTCTGTTCATATTGTGTCATCATCCAGTGCTAGACTCATACCAGTCTGGGACACATATTTCAAGAACTCCATAGTGTTTCTCTTCATATAGTCTATGGAGGTATGTCTCAGGTCATCTACACCCACGTTGTACTTGTACTTTGACCTGGGTATTTGAGTAATGTGATGGATGATGGCTCCTGATAAGCAACTATGACATTCTCCAAACTCTGTCTGGTGAGAGGGACATCAGTATGTCACACAATGGATTCCCCAGTGATCAGAATGTTGGCTTGTGTGGTGGCTTTCCTTATTGGCTTAAAAGTAGAGGATTCATAAGATGTGACTATATATGCTGATGTGGATGTTGCTTTGATACAGCGAATTTGGGGCTGCTGAGAATATTTGTTATGTGTACTTTGTCTAGAATATTCCATTTAAGTGCCTTAGCATATGTTGGTCTATGCGTTTGCTTTGGACTGTGTGGGATGAGTGCAGTATGTGCACTAATGACAAACTAATTGACATTAGGAATGCTTTTATGTGAGACCTTTGCCGCCAGTGACATTGTGTAAATGCATCTCTCACATATCATATCAGCTTTCTTGAGAATTGGTTGATTGTCAGTAAACATGAGACAATTTCTACATTGCTTCTCAGTGCTCGTATCCACGAAGCTGGTAACAGAGATAGTGGGAAAGTTATTATCCATGGCAACATGCTCCTTTTAATTTATGAGATGATTGCAGTAAGAATATAAAGTAATGTCAGAAGTATCTCATTTGCAACTCTGGGGACAATACTTTGTAATAATCAAAGATGAACAATTTTAAAACAAAACCATGTGAATGTAAAAGTTGTTTGTCATGAAACTCTTTTAAAAATGTTGTTTCTTGTAAATAATTTACCATTTTAAGTCTTTTTTTCTTATATATATATATATATATATATATATATATATATATATATATATATATATATATATATATATATATATATATATATATATATATATATATATCATATACATACACTACACGGTGTAGAAAACATCCAAACTTACAGGGACATCACTGGAAAAACAAAACATGAGGGTGGCAGTGATGTTCAGTAGGCAACAAGGACAGAAATAACATTATAAAGAATGTGTGTCAAGGGATTACTGTATGAAACTTATTCAGCATACCGATGTCTACTAAATGAATGCACAATATTTCTGCTTTGACTATAACTCTTATGGTTACTTCTGGATGAGGTTACAACTAAACATAAACAATTGGCTATAACACTGTCCAGGCTATAAAAGAAAGAAAGAAAGAAAGAAAGAAAGAAAGAAAGAAAGAAAGAAAGAAAGAAAGAAAGAAAGAAAGGAAGGAAAGGAAAGTTTTTTTCTTGAATTGGGCAAGGTGTCCTGCATCCTTACCCACAACATCCTCTGAATTTCTATATTCCAACTCTACTATCAAAAAAAATTAAAGAAGGGTTAAATATCCTAAAAAAAAGGATTTGGTGCACAAACAAACTTAAAATGTGCACCAGCTAGAAATTCCTATAGGAAATACCAGACAGGGAGGTTAAATTCACTGAGTTGAACTCAACTAAATGACACATCATCCTGTTTAAGCTCAACATGGTATAAGAAAGACATTTGTTTTGCATGTGATCTGTACTTTTTTATGAAAAAAAACAGACTAAAATATGTTAACTCAATGTCCTATATTTCACAATAAATATTTTACACATATCCATTGTATTACAATACATATGTATAGTTTTATATGTATATATATATATATATATATATATATATATATATATATATATATATATATATATATATATAAGGTTTATACTTCATTAAAAGTATGATCTTGGAAGAGTTTTCCTACTCACTGAAAGAATTCTAAATAAAATTACTCAGATGTTTATATTGTTGAAATAAAAGATGTGAGAGTGTTCAATCTCGCCGTTTGTTCTTACACATGGGTTCGGAGTCGATCCTCGGCTCCGTGTCGGCCGCTTGCAAGCTCTGCATCGAGAAGAAGCTCGAGACAACCTAATACCCACAATCCCCCTCTGCCTTTACCTCAGATCTAGTTTGCCGCTGCTGCGTTCGCATCACTGGGTCGAGCTCGAACAACTAAAGCTAAGATTAAGAATTTTTTTCTTGTTATTTCTACTAAATTTCTTCTGTAAACTTTGTTTAGTGACTAAGTGTGTGTGTGTGGTACGGTTGAGGAATTCTCGGTTCCGTTTAAGTTTAACTTTAAACGTATTAGAGTTTCCCTCGGGGCCTACCACCCCTTTCTGATTTGACAACTGGATAGACATTTTTTTTTCTTTAACTGGATTTGACAATTTCACCGGATTTGACTTACTACCTGGACTTGACTTCTAACCCTTTTTACCACATTAAGTTTAAGATGTCTGAGAAGACTAAATCTGGATTTAAGCGTTGCCAATGTGGGCAAAAAATGTCAGTAACTGACAATCATACTTCCTGCGTCTACTGTCTTGGCCCTCTCCATCTGCAAGAAGACTGCTCTATTTGTCATTCTTTCGGTGGGAGGGTCATGACAGATAGGCGCAGGAAACTCAAGGATAGGGGTTTATTGAAACTTTCCTTTCAAGAGGCTCTGGATGCTTCAGACCAGGCATCCAAATCCTCGAAGGAATCGAAGACGTCGGAGCCCAAGTCATCGGCTCTGAGCTCTTCGGTTAAGGTTCGATCACCGGTTCCACAGACCTCGGGGCCGAGTGTTCAACTGTTGTCAGTGTCCGAGCCTCAAGTCTTGGAAGCGGTGACGGAGCTCCCTCCCCCGACACTGTTGAGGTCGGCTCCGTCTTCGATTCCTTCGACCCGTTCTTCCAGGCCCCTCTCCGACACCGATGTTGACCGCGTGGTGCAGAAGTTACTGGAGAATACGGCCTTATCCAAACTTATCTCGGTTTCCACCCAATTGGTGTCGAGACTTGAAGGCCTTCCATTATCTCCATCTGTTCCTCCTCCGAGACCTGTCCAGTCTTTGGAGCCGGAAGAGGCTGATCTACTGATTGTGGAGCCTTCAGTGCCAGAACCGTCTTTTTCTCGGTCGGCTCCGTTCACCTCGACTCCGTCGGATCCGGTACCGGAGTCTCGGAGCCGAAGATCCATCCTTGGTTCCGGGACCGAGAGTCGGACCGATGTTTCGGTTCCGACTCTCCCTCTCAGGGCCTCGGCTCGGATCGATTCGGTTCCGTCCTCGGGGTCGATACCTTCGGTGCCTGTTTCGGGGATTCTCCCCATTTCTTCGGAACCGGGAGATACCTCGGCTCGGGACCCGGGGGCCTTTGATCTCATGAGGAAGGTGTTGTCTACTCAGACAACCACATCAGTAGAAGCAGCCTCTCCTCCCCATAAAGGACCATTATCCTCCTCTGCACCAACAGCCACATCCAAGCGTCGAGCACCGGTGTCTCAGCCACCCCTGGAGGGTGCCCCCTCTTCCTCGGAGGCTTCTTCGGATGCTCCCCTCGAAGAAGTCCCTAGGAAAAGATTGTGTAAGAGGAGACACTTAGATTCTCCACAAGAATCATTGACATCGGACACTGACTTGGATGAGTCAGAAGGGTCCCCAAAGTCACCTTCAGAGGATGTCTCTTTTGCTGACATCTTGGAGATCCTAAAACAGAGAGGTGATTGGCAGTCCCTTCCCCCTTCTGAGGATGAGTCAGTCTTGCTGAAGGCATTTGGTGCTCGCCCTTCCTCCTCCTGGGTCACTCCGCCCTTCGATGAGTTAATGGAGCTGATTGCTCGAAGGGCATGGGAGACACCTGACATGGTGGAACCAGTCCCTAGAAAGCCTAATAAGTATATAACTGCACCCCAAAACAAGGCTTACCTCACAAAGGGAGTTCCAGTGGATGCTATGGTGGTGGCAGCGGCCACGAAAAAGGAGATGTCGGAATCTTCCTCATCTGTCCATCCGCCTAACAAAGATTCTAGGACTATGGACAGGTATGGGAAGTGCATTTTTAGTTCAGCGGCTTTTTCTATGCGATCCCTGAACTATTTGACCCACTTTACACGTCTACAGAGGGATCTAATCAAAGAGTTGGGAGATACCCTCCAGGGTACTACAGATGCTGCTGTTTCAGAGAAAGTTACAGCACATCTCAATACCCTTACATCCATTGTTAACTCATCCATGAGGCTGATCTCATACGCAGCCGAAGGATCGAGTAGGGCAGCAGCTTCAGCGATTGCTCTTCGTAGACAATCCTGGATGCGCTTATGTTCATTTGCGGAAGCCTTCAAGTCTTCCTTTACTAACGCCCCATTTGATGGTGCCACTCTCTTTGGCCCCAAAGTAAAGGAGACCCTTAGCCGGTTTGAACAGGAGGGAAAGACTCTGTCTGCTGTCGGAGTCCATTTTTCCACCCCATCCAGACCGTACCCCAAAGGGCAACGCGGTGGAAAAATGTGGTTTCGAAAACCCCAAGGATCTTTCCCAGGCATGCAGTGTGATGCCCCTCTAGAGGCAGAGCAGGGGCAGAGGTGGAAGATGCCGCCCTGGTGGCAGAGGGGTCCATAAAACCAAGGTGACAGGGATACACCCCTGGAAAACCTTTCCAGCACTCCTGAGAGGAGGCCCGACTGTCCTGCTCTGGAGGCAGTCGGGGTCGCTAGCTTTATACCCTCAGGCCTGGCAAAATCTTACTACAGACAACTGGGTAAAAGCGTGGTTACCAGAGGTTACAGAATACCCTTTCTATCCACTCCCATTCCAAAGAAGACTCCCAGATGTGCGCCCCATCTGCGAGACCCAGCAGCTATAGAAATTTCAAAGCTGCTAGAAAAAGAGTCATCCAACCAGTCCCAGTGGACCAAATAGGATTGAACTTACTCAAGGTTCTTTTAGTTCCAAAGAAGACAGGGGACTGGAGGCCGATTCTGGACCTAAGCAACCTCAACACCTTCGTCAAGAAAGAAAAGTTCCGAATGGTCACGCTTCAATCGATCCTTCCATTCTTACAGAAGGACGACTGGATGTGCTCAATAGATCTGAAGGACGCATACTACCACATCAAAATGGCCAGGGCATCCAGAGATCATTTGCGCTTCTGGCTGGGAGCCAGTCACTATCAGTTTCGAGCCCTGCCCTTTGGTCTGACCTCAGCCCCCAGGGTTTTCACCAAATGCATGGCAGTGGTAGCATCTCATCTGAGACGCCTAGGATTCCAGGTGTTTCCGTATCTGGACGACTGGCTCCTTTCTGCCACCACCCAGTGTCAACTGATACAGGCCAGGGATTACACACTACAACTTTGTGTTCACCTCGGAATTTCCGTAAATTTCGAAAAATCTTTACTACAGCCATCACAGCATATCTTATTCATAGGAGCGGAATTAGATACGCATCATTTAATTCTAAGGCTCCCTCCAGAAAGGATAGCCTCACTACAAAGCCACATTTCCCTCCTTCTGTCATCCAGAAAATCCCCAGCAAAACTGGTTCTGAAGGTCTTGGGTCTCATGGCAGCTTCTCTCATTGCGATACCATTGGGAAGACTGCACATGAGAGTTCTACAATGGCTACTGTTTGCACAATGGTTGTTCCAACAGCTACCTCTGACACACGAAATTCTGATTACAAACACATGCAAATCACATCTGGCCTGGTGGCTTCAGACTTGCAACCTTTCCAGCGGAAGACCATTTGTGCTACCCACGCCGACAGCTACGGTAACCACGGACGCTTCCCTGATAGGGTGGGGGGGCATCTTTCAGGGACAGACAGTCCAAGGCGAATGGACCAATTTAGAGTACAATCTGCACATCAATGTTCTAGAGTTGAGGGCAGTGTTTCTAGCGTTGCAACACTTTGCTCCCCTTCTTCCTCTAGGGACTATTGCAGTTCAGACAGACAACATGTCTGTAGTCTGGTACATAAACAAGCAAGGGGGAACCAGGTCTTATCAGCTATGCAGAGAGGCCATGAGAATTTGGCAATGGGCGGAGTCCACGGGTCGCTTTCTGATGCATAGCACATCCCGTGGTCAGCCAGCGTCATTGCCGACAGGCTGAGCAGAGCAATCCTGTTGCCTCACGGTGGTCCCTCAAACAGTCAGTTCGAAGGCGATTTTTGCAAGTGGGGCCAGCCTTCCTGCGATCTTTTCGTCTCAATGAGCGCCAAATGCAGGAGCTACTTTGCCCTATTACCCCTCCAGGGGAAGTCCCCAGGGACGCGCTGGTGCACGATTGGCCCCGGGTCTCCTGTGCGCTTTTCCTCCCTTTCCCCTGATTGCAAAGTTTCTGCAGAAAGCCAACAACCTTCAAAGGACGATAATCCTCATTGCCCCATTCTGGCCTCGTCAAATTTGGTTCCCCTTTCTTTTGCAACACCGCATTCGGGGACCTTGGATTCTGGACCCAGAGCCAGATCTACTGACTCACTCATCAGGAGTTCCACACCCCTCTCTCGAATCACTCCATCTAGCAGCTTGGCTGCTCCGCTTCCCTTTTTAGCCAGGTCTGATTCTCTTACACCGGCAGTTCAGAATATACTAGTGGCTTCTCATAAGGCTTCCACTACAAAGACCTACACTAGTAAATGGAAACGTTTTGTCTTCTGGGCAAAGTCACATCATTTGGACCCTGTCATAGCTCCGTTAAACAAGATCTTATAGTTCTTAACAGAATTGTTCCATCAAGGAGCTTCTCCCGCCACTTTAAGAGTGCAATTGGCTGCCATTTCCAACTTTCATGTGGAAGAATGTGGGGCACCTATTATGGCTCACAGACTTTGTAAAGCCTTTTTAAAAGGATCTTTCCATATTAGACCACCAGTTAGAACTCCTACATCACCTTGGAATCTAAATCTTTTACTATCTAAATTGATGTTGCCCCCTTTTGAACCAGCCTCCTCTTGCCCATTGAAGTATTTATCGTGGAAAACTCTCTTCTTGGTAGCCATTACATCCGCTAGGCGAGTGTCTGAGCTTCAGGCTCTTTCTATTAAACACCCTTATTTGATCTTTCACTCTGACAGAGTATCTCTTCGCACTAATCCATCCTTTCTCCCCAAAGTTTGCTCTACCAATAACATTAATCAGTCCATTGAATTACCTACCTTTTTCAAGAATCACTCTAATAAGTTAGAGTATATGTTACACAAATTGGATGTCCATAGACAACTCAGGTTTTATTTGGATAGAACAAAGGATCACAGGAAATCTGATCAACTTTTTGTAGCCTTTGCTGACAGCAGGAAAGGTGTAGCTGTTACTAAACAAACTCTTTCCAAATGGCTAACTGATTGTATTATATACGTTTATGATTCTTCAAATCAAACTTTATCTGTCAAACCTAAAGGACATTCTACAAGATCAGTGTCTACATCCCTGGCTCATGCAGCTCGCCTACCATTAGACACGATTTGTGCGGCTGCTACTTGGGCTAAACCACATACATTCATCTCTCATTACAAAGTGGACAGGGTTTCTAGGGACAGGGCAACCTTCGGTTCCACTGTGCTCAAGAACGTTCTCCCGTGAGTTCCTCAGGAGCATGGAGCTAAGGACGCTACCCATGTGTAAGAACAAACGGCGAGATTGAACACTCTCACATATAGAAGTTATGTCCTTACCATAACGTTCCATGTGGAGTGTTCATCTCGCCTTTGTTCTTACATTCCCACCCTCCCACCCTCAGGAAGAACGTTCAATTTGGTGCCTGGTCTGGAGTATTCTCCTTCTGCTTTTGCAGTGGTTGTATATGGATGATGTACATGTGTGTATATATATATATATATATATATATATATATAGATGATTTCTTACTTTATGTAATTTTTGGCATGAGTGTGCTCTCTCTGACTGCTGGTTTGCTTGCAAACTAGATCTGAGGTAAAGGCAGAGGGGGATTGTGGGTATTAGGTTGTCTCGAGCTTCTTCTCGATGCAGAGCTTGCAAGCGGCCGACACGGAGCCGAGGATCGGCTCCGAACCCATGTGTAAGAACAAAGGCGAGATGAACACTCCACATTGAACGTTATGGTAAGGACATAACTTCTATTTCTTTGCCTACTTTCAACTTACTTAAAACGCATGGGATTGTTACACATTCATACTTTTAACTAGTTTTTGTACAGTTATCTCCTGTAACTGCTTCTGTGCATGTCCGACTGCTCTGTATCACTGCATTTCATTTTTTATACTAGATCTCTATAGTTTGTAAATAGGATTTGCCTGTTTGGCTGAAAATGACTCCTGAGGCAGTTTATTTACCCCGTCAGTTAAAAAAAAAAAAAAAGAGAAGAAGAAGAAAAGAAAAGAAAATAATAAATAAACAAACAGCTAAAAGTATACACATACTGGATCTCGTCCATCTTACATGAGGTTTGCATCACTTTCTGGTGCCTGCATGAATTCATAAGTTGGAATTATTTCAAAAATATCATTTGCAATTGGTGGTGGCTAGACAGAGAGGTCTGCAAATGTCAAAGTGCTTCTGCAACTTCACAGCCTGCAGTGACATTGACCTTATTTGCTATGCAAGTAATAACACTGACAACTTATGCAGCATGACATCATTGAGTAAGTTTCGTTTAAGTGAACTCTTCCATATATAAGACATTAGATTCTCACATGGCAGGTGTGCTACATAAGAATTCCTTGGTATAAATCAGCTGTATTGGCAATGAGTAAACAAAGATGGTCTGGATAGGGTTGGAGAAAGTCATCTTTCTCATCCGACAACAAGCACTCTACCAACTTTTCCTACTCATCATAAGAACCTTTACTTCGTTTCTTAAATATATTTTCCTTGGTCACTAAATCAAAGGTCTTATAATCAAGTTTCTTTAACTGCCATACAGGCAATCGGTGTAAGAACAATATGCATCCAGCATTTCACGTGTGTGTGTGTGTGTGTGTGTGTGTGTGTGTGTGTGTGTGTGTGTGTGTGTGTGTGTGTGTGTGTGTGTGTGTGTGTGTGTGTGTGTGTGCGTGTCTGCGTGTGTGTGTGTGTTTGTGTGTGTGCTTGAGCATGTGTATTCCTACTTCATATATCAGACATTTTGTTTCATAGTACAGCTTCCTTCCTCATGCATGAAATAATAAAAAAAATATTTAATGTACGTAGAACTTAATTTTTCATTTTCTTGTACCAACAATTTTACCTTAAGCAGAAGAGCAGTTTATTACTTAAAATAGGTACCTAAATGCAAATATTAAATGAACGAATGAATTATAAAAACTGTTTGATTTGTAACTTCTGTAGACTGAATTATTTCTTAGTAGAACAAAATGAGTAGTAACACATTTCTGTAGTTTGGAAGGATAGCCATTCATCAGTCATTCATTTTAGTATGCGTGGGTGCCTGATTTGGACCTTATCCTTTAAATTATCATAATTATGTATGTATTTAAGTTCCTTTTATTTCCATGAAAAAGTGGCACCAGCACATGTGGTATTATTTTTATAGTCATTTCAGCATGTTGATATAAAGTATTAAAAGTGAGTCAAACTCATCTGTGCGAATAGTTAAAGTGAAAGGCGATCTGTCTTCACAATGTGACTCAAATGGATGCCCAATTAGCGAAATGCTTAGGCAGACTAATGTCAACAGAATGGTTTCTGTGTCAGGTTAACAGTTACATCATCAGAGTTATATATGCCATTTCCTTAGAGTTTCTGGACAATTCCTATAGCTCAATATTCAGAAAAAAAGCAAACACAAACTAAATAAATGTGTATCATAAAAATTGAAATGTGTTTAAAACAATGGCCACATTTTATTTATCCGTAATCTATTTTTTCTGTACTGAAAAGATAAAGCAGTAAATTAATTAAGTAATCAATCAATTAATGAATTGTCACAATACAGTGTAACACGATACAATGCAAAGCATATTTTCCTGCTGAAAGGAATTTCCTGAAGAAGGACACACTACATTCTGCAACTCTGGGTGACTGAAGTAAAAGTGTAAAATGGCAGTTAGTGCAACAGGCTAAAGCTCTGAGTGAGCTATGTCTTTGCACCAGACTACAGTATTGGAAACTTTCCAACTTTGTTTGCTTGTTGTGTGACCTTGAGCAAGCCTCTTAACCAGCCAGTATTTTTGGACAATTGGCAGTATAAACTAAGCTCTTTAAAGGACTCTAAGACCGCATGAATAGTAACTACCTATAAAATATAAGTTAACATTCACCTATGAAACATGAATCTGACTTGTACAGAATTTTTGTTAATAAAATTTCATATAAAAATTATAATAAATAATGCATTAAAATGAGGTTATCCTATTTTACTGTACTCTATTTAGCATTTTAGGAACATAAATCATATACTTATTTTAAATTCACACTTCTCTTAACCATGTGAATACATTCCCTGCTTTTTTTTTACAGGCCTTCATTAGCACAAGTTAAAAAGGTTATGTCTTCATGTCTTTAGTCTAATTAATAAGTAAAGGCCAGCAACAAAACAGCACACTGATTTTGCCTGAATGTATTTTTTGTTAAAAGCATGCTTATTTTCAAATTTCTAACTGTCTTTAAGAAGAAAATATAATCTCATCAACATTTGTACTGCAGTCTTTGACACTAACTGTTTTACATGGTGAATTCAACTCCAGAACTCAAAACGCATTAATTTGCCTTTTACTGACTTTCCTTGGTAATCAGTAAGGCAGAGCACTGATGTGTAATTACATCATGTACACTGTCTTTGGTACAGTGCTGGCTCCTACTGCAATTCATAGACATGAATCAAGGTTGTCCCAGGTGCTGCACATTAATATTCTTGTGTTCTTCACTGGCACACTACGGTGCTTAGAATGTTCTAGCTAACAGACAGTCCTGTGCTTGGGATTTCAAGCAGTGCTGTGTAGCATTACATTGCTACAAAGTGAGCAAAGACTTCTCAGCAGTGTATAGCATGCTTTATGAACTCTACATGCAGCTAAATCTGGCATAGATATATGTCAGACCATGACAGTACAGACATGTTTACCATGATAAGGTAAAACCATGATAAGGTAAACATGTTTATAGTGAAACTATGTGAATATAAATGTGAATTGCAGACATTATAACATATTTGAGTGGGTGCAATAACATTAGTACCACAACCAGGAACAACTTTCCATGAATTATTGGTTGGAGAAAAACTATACGGCAACAGCCATCAATCATGCTCATCATCTGGATGATATCATCCTACAACAGCTCATTCTGGATGTTATCATCCTACACCAGCTCATTCCGGTTGATATCATCCTACACCAGCTCATTCTGGATGTTATCATCCTACACCAGCTCATTCTGGATGTTATCATCCTACACCAGGCTCATTCTGGATGTTATCATCCTACACCAGGCTCATTCCGGTTGATATCATCCTACACCAGGCTCATTCTGGATGATAGCATCCTACACCAGCTCATTCTGGATGTTATCATCCTACACCAGTTCATTCTGAATGATATCATCCTACACTGCCTCATTCTGGATGTTATCATCCTACACCAGCTGATTCTGGATGATATCATCCTACACCAGCTCATTCCGGTTGATATCATCCTACACCAGGCTCATTCCGGTTGATATCATCCTACACCAGCTCATTCTGGATGTTATCATCCTACACTGCCTCATTCTGGATGATATCATCCTACACCAGCTCATTCTGGACGATATCCTACACCAGCTCATTCTGAATGATATCATCCTACACTGCCTCATTCTGGATGTTATCATCCTACACCAGCTGATATCATCCTACACCAGCTGATTCTGGATGATATCATCCTACACCAGCTCATTCTGGCCACCAACACCAACTTACCAAAAGATTGATGCTGTTCTGTGCTGTGTACCTTTTCTCCAGGAATACCTTATGCTCCATGGTCATAAGACTGTCCTGCTCTTCTCATTATATGGTCTTTCCCAACTAATCAATAAGTTTTAAGCAGGGTATAGCATAAAAGAGTCCCATCTCTACCATGAACATTATTAGTGTGGCTTTTAGGAAACAACAAGTACATTCCAACTGTATATCTGTTTGTGCATTTGCAGCATATGTGCTAATATGGTACTGCAGCATATTTTCTGTGAACAGCCATTAGATATTACTATTTTCTGTGTCAGGTGCATCATTGTTTAGCAATTTAATGTCTAATAACATGTTACATGATACTATATAGAAAGAACATGCTATGAATAGCTGTACACATTTGTGAATTGAGCTGGCTTACCCAAACATTTATTAAGACTTTACAATGGTAGTAGAGTGCAAAAGTGTCAGCACAATTAACTTTGTATCTGAAGCACATTCACAATGCTTAGTCATTTTGTCAATATTTTTTGTAGGTGTTATTAGATCTTGCATTATTATTGGCCTTCTTTGCTATTACAGATTGTGGAACTAAAATAGGTTTATGTGGGGTACGTATCATATTTAGAAGAGGATTATAAGAAGTTAATTTGTGAAATGTACAATATTACACAGCTTATTACAGAACTTTTCACAGGGCTTGGGCAGGCATCTTAATAATGTAGATGTGTGTCACTGCCAGTAAAGTACAAGCATACATCTTACTGCAATGCCCTCAATTTTTTTTTTGTTATGGTCACACTTTGTAACTTCACTTTATATGTATATCATTTTGCTGTAGATATGCAGATGTTCATATATATTACTAGAGGAATGTACCTACTGTTATCCCTTTGACATTTTTACCTATATAGCATAATGAGCTTATTTAAAAGAAAGCAGCTGCATATCATATTTGTGTGATACTGTAGATGTACATATATGACCATACATTTGTTATGTTTTGTGGACATTTACACATCTTTTTTGCTTGTGTCATCACTACACATTTATTCATTGTGTTTTGTATATGAAACAATATATATTTTTTCTTTATTTGTCCTGATCATTGTCCATCCCTTGCTTGTGCACTTACCTTTCTTGCTTTCATCTCTCATTTGCATCATATCCATAACTGTTTGCTGCATCTCTTAACTCTGTGTTGCTTTACCTACTATGTGTTTTTCAAGGTATACCTTCATTTTGTCATAAGGGAGTTGTATGATGCACCAAAGTGCAAAATACAACCTCCATATCTGACAAATGTTGACTACCACTGTTGCGAATCCAAATGAGCGAATGCACATTGGCATTCGTTCATTTGAATTCGTCATTCCAGGTGCAGATCGTATTATAGCGGGGATCGGGAAATGAACCCTTTCCCTTACTGTAGTGTGATCTCAGAGTTTGTATATTAAAGCATTGGGGGATATGGGAACACAGCCCCCCACATGGGGGGGTACAGGGGGCTTGCCCCCTGCATAACTATATTTGGAGACATTCGGAAATGTCTCCTGACATTTACTGTTGTGCTGCAGTTCAAAAATGGTCGACTCTGGTTTTCTAGATTACCAGTTTCAACATTTTTTTTTGCAACATGTTGTGTTTTGGCATTTAAAGTCGTACAATAGTGTGATCGTACTAAAGCCTTTCTAACAAATGAAGGTATACCGTTTTTCAGATTCTTGTTTCCTTGTACCTTACCTTCAATAGATTATCCATTTCTTCTTAATATAAAAATGTGTTATCAGCGCACTAAAGAAAAAGCCCACCCTTTTCCTTAGAGGTTCTCCTCAAACTGCTTTATGTCACCTTCCCACTGTAAGCTCCTTTATTTGCTGTTCAGCAACTATTCTGTCTTCTCTTATCTTCCCATCACTGGTGGTGTGACATACTACATTCTGTATTCTCCACACATGTCCTTAGCCCCAAAACATCTATTTTATATTACTGCTGTGATACTGTTATGTTATTCTGTGTGGGCCCAATTTTGCATGCAGTTGCTCACTTATTTTTTTCCTATAGGATCATAGGAAGTTACTAGGCTATTGGCCCTGAGAACCTTATGAGCCTAGCCAAGAGTTTAACCCATGTATAGGCAAATCAGCACCTGATGCCCCTGTCCAGCAAGGACATGGGTGGGATCCCAGGGATGTATTTTCTATTTCCCATCCAGTTATTCAAGTTGCGCTTAAAAAGGGTCAAGAGGTACTTTGCTTGATGTGGAGAGGGGAGCCTGTTCCACAGCTGGGGGAGTCTCTGGGACACAAATCTGTCCTGCCAACAAGTCCTATTGATGTAAATGAACACAACTGCCAAATTTCACACCTATAGCCCACTGCATTAACCCACCACACCACACAGATCTGAAACTGGCTGTTTAAAATTGTGTGTTGTATACCAGTGTTTCCATATACTCTCTCCTATATGCAAACCCAATGCACTGTGGCACTTATTAATTTATACAGTTGATAAATGAGTGGCTGAGCTTATGAAATGACTCTATTCAGCAACATTCCAGGCTAAGAGGCATGAAAAGTGAAATGCAAAATTAGAAAGGACCAGCTATAACTGCATGAGAACAACTATACATGCATAGTGGAATCATATAAGACACACTAGTAGTAATGTCCAACAGAGTATGTGTGTTACTGTGTAAACACCAGGGATGTTCTGTGGACTGACACCACAGACTGAGGGCCTCTACACTCTTGGAAGGGCATTATTTACATAGAAATGCATACTGAGCATTATTTTGTTTAGAGAATGGGTTATCTGTTAAAACTAATATAAATACACACACACACACACACACACACACACACACACACACACACACACACACACACACTTTTATTTACTTGTCATTATTTGCTTCTTATTTTTAATGTTATGCTCCATAAACAGCAAAGCAACAAATTGGGCATAAAAATGAAAGCTGTTTACCTTTCAAATGCCTAAAACGTCATCACAGTTTAATATGTTGCTATGAAGCAGCAAACAGATATTTCAGTGGACATTACCTGTACATTAACATCCTGCTGGAGAATTTTCATTCTCCAGTCAGGGTTTAATATAGAGCTTTCCCATTCCCCTGTAGGAGATAGTATCATACTGAAAAGTGTCACCATTCCAGAAAAAGGGATAAATTATCCTTCTGGTAATTTTAGACATATTTGGCTAATGACATTTTTTTATTTATTATTTGAATTCAATCATGGGCGTGGTGGTGGTGCTGCAGTAGCGCTGTCGCCTCACAATAAGACGCTGTCCGGTTCGACTCTCAGCTAGAGCATCTTCCGCGTGGAGACATGCGTGAATGGGTGTACCTTCGTTGAAGGTTGTGCATTAGGGCTGGCAACTCAGCATGTAATAATCAACTGCCAATCATTAGTGGACCGGAGTTCCACTGTGGCAACCCCTAACCAGGAAAAGCCGAAAGAAACAACAACAACATTTAAATTCAGTCATGGGGATAGTGCGTTAAAACAATAAAGTACTGTTTTAAGTCATTGCCCATAAGATATATTCAGAATTATATACAAAAAAATAATAATCCATGTTAAAATTCCATATAGTACAGAAATACGTACAGTACAAAAAATAGCTACAAGGAGAGTTTGTATGTTCAGTGGTCCAACTGCCACTGAAGTGATAGAAGATTTTTTCTTCCTGAAGGAAAAAGAAAGTATCCCTGAAAACATTCACCTCATTTTAATTAGAGATGACAATTCAGTCATAAAAACATGGGGTTCCTATTATTTAAGCTAACGCTTAAATTTGCGAATGCTGTTTCGTTGAGCATGATTATGTGAAATGGCAAAATTCCAAAAGCACGGAACAGCAATTTTTTTTCCTAGGGAAAAAAAGAAATTACTGGGCTGTTTTCAGGACTTTCCCATTTCCTTCACTGTGGTGCGATCTCGGATTTGGTATATTTACGTAGGGGGGTTGTGGGGTATTTTGTGTTTGGATTTTTTTTTTTTTTTTAAACGGATCAGCGATTTTTTTTCCCTGGGAAAAACATTACTGATCTGTGTGTTTGACATTCTGGATTTTCGGGTATTGTGGGTTGATTATATAGCATTCGGAATTTAGTGCGTTCGCTAATATAATATAGACCCAAAACATGTATGATTTAGAGAGTAAAAATCAGGAATAGCAGTTTGACTCCAAGTCTGTTAGATTGCCTTTTTTTTCTAGTTCTGAGATGTGCCATTCAATAATAAAATATATGATTCAGAATTCATGAATGAAAATGAACTGCTATACAGCTAACGTTTGGGTGTGAACTTTTAAGGCTGTCTACATATATGTTTTTTTATTTTAATCCCACTTTATTACAAGTACCAGGGCAAGAAAAGTGTATAATCTGTTGTATAATTTACACATTTGAAAATCTATTTAAAAAAAAAAAAAAAAATAACCTTAATAATATATAAGAAAAGCTAGCTTAAAGAGCATGCTCATACTGTTCCTTCCAAGACAGTAGCGGGAGACTTCCCTGAGGTACAGTTCATATGTTTGGGAGTGCTATGAATGAAATATATGCTTAATTTTGAGCTCAGCTGGATTGCATTTGTTATTATCAATGAGCCAAAACATTCCTGACCTTGGCTGTTATTTAAAGATGACAGCCTTAACTGCAAAAGTAAGAAGAAATTACATTAAGTAACATACCAACTGCTACATTGTAATTAAAGATTCTACAGTAATGCAGGTGTTGTATGCTGGCACTATATTTATAAAGATTTACCATTTGTGATCGGCGGCCTCTGTATATGTCATTTTGTAACTATTATGATTGAAATATTTCCAGATGTGAAGACACTTGAATACCTGAAAATAATTGCCAAACCAACTGTGAAATAAGATGTTAGCTCACATTTTTTTCTTTCAGCAAATCTCATCTTATGCTGAATAGATTCAAACCTTGACAAGATATATAGTCAGATTCCATAAAGTTCATGGAACTCAGTGGAATCTGCCAAGTTCCATGCAAGAATTGTGGATAACCAAGTAATATGCAAATATGCCCAAGTCTGCGGAGTGTATCTCAATGCAAGGCAGATATAACCAGAGCTGCCAGCACAACAACAATCAGTCATGTTAAGTATGTATTCCAGGAAAAGCTGCTCATGAAGTAATATATGTATGTGCATCACGAATGCACATCTGTGGAACTTATACAAGCCCAACAAAAAATATATTAGTGCACAGAAAGTAGTACGTGAAAACAAATGTGCATAAGCTGGTATGTCTGAAAAATGAAAAATATCTGCAAACACTTACATATATCATTCTAATCCCTAGATGGAGATATATAAATACACCCCTCACAATTTGTAGAATCCAACATAATCTGCAAAATTTCTAATAAAAAAATAATTAAGTAAAGTAATGGACAATCACATCCACTTTGCCATGGCTAACTGTAGCTAACAATCAGTGGGGGACATCAGTGGGGGACATGTGGAGAACACAAGTAACACATGCACCCAAGGAAAAGGGGTAATAGAAAAGAAGATGTAGGGTGAGGGTAAAGAAGATGGGCACACAAGAAGTAAGGTGGAATAGGAAAGTCAGAGGAAGAGTGAGAGTGGCATTTTTTTTTTTTTTTGTGAGAACAGAAGGGATAGAAAAGACATGAGAGAGAAGGTGGCAAAAGAGAAGGTACAAACATATAACAAGTATCACAAGACATAACGGACCATGGTCCTAAATATACATAAAGAATAAGTGAGTTTCACAGACAATACACATATAGACTGCACAACACAGGTGAAGGAAAAATGGTAAAAAGTGCAGGGATGCAAACCAGCCATGGTGCAATGCAAAAATATATCTGTACAAAAGCTCACATTATTGCTGAGATGTTGCAAACTGTGTGACAGACAAGAATGAGTATGACTGATGGTAGATTTGCATTGGTGAATACTGATGGGAATTGCTGTCACTGCAGTACAGAATGAATACCAAATCCAGTCATCCGCAATGCAGTCAGCAGTGCAAGTGTATGCCAAGCAACAGCAAGGATGAGCAAATGCAAGAGCAGATTAGTACCTCCAACACTGCAAACAACTAAGCACAGTGCAAATCAGCAGTACCACAGCCAAAAGCTAATGTGACTGTGTAATACATGAGTAAGTACCATTAACATAGGAGAAATGGGAAATGGGACTCATATGCCATAGACATGCACCTAACCAGAGGCTACACAGATCGGTTGCTGGTGTACAATGTATATTTGCCACATGAAATGGAATAGCATGGTCCAAACAGAAAGAAGGTTCATTGCACACACACACACACACACACACACACACACACACACACACACACACACACACACACACACACACACACACACACACACACACACACCAATGAGATGCAATAGGAAGTAAATGGTGATATATACATGAGTAATGACAGTTAAGGAATGTCAGTCTGTGCATTTGCAGGAAGCATTAAAATCCCAGGGTGATGCTGAACACTACAAGTACAACATGAGCAATGATGGAATCATATCAATTGCCAACACCTTGTGTGCACATGCCCTGCATGTGTATGACATTCATCATGGTGACACAAGGTCACATCATACCAGTACAACTATGTTACTATGATGAAATATTTCAGGAAAATAAACATACACATAACTTATGCCATGTATATGTGAAATGTTTAAGGGGGAGGCAGATAGACAACATAGGCCCACCACAGTAAAGAAATGCCAGCAAGAAAATGTAGGCACAGAATAAAGCAGGACAACTGCAGCTAAGGATACATAAGTGCACATGCATGTCCACCACATAAGATAGACTCCAAGTGTTTGCAATGTGCATTGAAGCAAATGGGCAATGTCTGACATATGTGCATAATTAATTGGGGATCATTATAAATATGTCTGTTTTACAAATGATGCAAACAGCACAGTAATGTGGAACAGTTAAACAGCAAATGACATGGGTACACAACAAAAGTAGTTTTCAATATCACATACTTGTATATACTGCCATACAAACATAATTCAATAGGTGGTGCAAGCACCATTATTAATATATTACCATACGTGTGAAGGATTGATCAAAGGACAGTCCTGTGTACACAAGTACAGCACACCAAAGTGGAGTAAGTGGATTTAACAAGTTATATATTTCAATGGTGGTTGTATGTTAATCATACTACAGCCATACATATGTACATCATTTTAATCAGTGCATATGTACGAGAAAAGCATACACATGGATGTGTATGGTAACCCAGGTATATATGTCTTAATATAAGCTAGATTCAAATAGACTGGCTAGTGCACTAAGCAAGATATAGACAATAAAAGGAATCATGAATGATTGTAAGTAAAGCATCACCTCCATATATTTGCTAAGGTCCAGTAAATATCAATGCACCATGTGACGGATACAGGTTCATATGTACCTGTCACAGTACTGTATGACAGCATGGCACAATAATTGCTAGCGCATTGTACACAAAAGGGCATTGTGACAGTGAAAGAGCATGACCCAAAAATGTTACATAAATTACACAATCAAGGGCATGTCATGTTGTTGAATAGACATAACACAGTAACTATCACTTCACAAAGATGTGCAATGTATACACATGGATAATGTACAAATAAACACACTTGACTGACCCCACTGTGTTATGTGATAAGAATGGGAATAATGTAGCATGTGTTTTGCTGTCAATTATGTCTCACTCACATTATGCAAAATGCAACAGCCATGTCTGTTACATAAAGGGCCAGAGTGTATCAGAAGGAGTAGACCCCTGCCCATATGGAACAATGCATGGAGTAATGACAGCATGGGATGATTATGTAATTAATAATGGTAACACGTGTCATTTTGTAATGTATGTCATACTGCAGCAGCAAGATAAAGCCGCATATGCCTTGATATGCACAGTGCACATTGTGGTGTATGACACAAAAGCATAATAGCAATATGGGATGCCTGAACAAGTGTGTCTAGGCTGTAAAGATCTGAATATGGAAAACACTATGGTGACAGCATTTCAAAGGTGAATCATACAGACAATACTTACATTTCAGAGGGATCACTCTGTTGGGGTCAAACATCAAGAAAGATATCTCTAGCAATCTCTCAGAAGGAGTCGCTCGTGGCCATGCCATGCCCTGAAACAAGTTACCCATGTCCTTCATCTGCATCTAGAAGACATGTGTCATTACATCCTGGATCTGGTCCCAACAATCATCTGTATGGCATGGTGGTGGATGTCTTCTCTGCTGAGCTGTAGTAACAATGACATATGCAGGTCCCTGTCTGTTGTCATCATTATCTCCATCATGGTCATCACCCTGGTCCTCAAAGTTGGACGCAGCTGGCAGTGTTCTGGCATGTCACCATTAACTGATGAACTGGCATGGGTCTCATGCTCTATCAGATATGAACACAGAAACGCAATATTTTCCATACATAGGAGGTATTAATCTAAAATTTATTAATAAATGAAAATGCATACAAAAGTTCCACAATCTTCATGTTGTAACTGCTAAGTGATGTTACACGTCTGCCTGACTTTATCCAAGTATAACACATTATGCTCCTACCCACAGAAAAATTGATAATTATAACAATCCCCTGGATTTACAAAGCCCTTTATAGCATGCAGGATTAGTCTAAGAGCTATTTTTGGCAATATGGCCGACGTACGATCCAGGAACGAGCTCCCGAGAGGTGCACGTGAGCTCTTAGGCTAATCCTGCATTGACCGAGCTCCTGTATGCAAATTACCTACCTTTGCAGGTGAAAATCATGTAAATGAGGGTAATTTGAGATCCAGGATGCTGTCCGCTGTCAGTGCAGGATGACTGCAGTCTGCAGAAATGTACTCGGTTAGTAACAGAGTACATTTCTGCAAACTACAAAACAAAGCTATGACAGCTCCAAATAAAGGCTGCATATCATTGAGGAAGCAAGCCAATGGCCAAGTCTAAGGCCACTGGCATTACAAACTGTTTCAAAACTAAAAAAAATCAACTTTTATTTATTTATTGCCAATCTCAGCTGTTTAAGCATAGGCAGTGGCACACAAACGGGATTGGAGGGAATATAAAAACATAAACTCATAATGAGCATTCTAAATAAAATCAGTATTTTGCTATGCAAGTCAATGGCAGGCATAAGGCAACCTGGCCAGTGATAATGGTTGCTAAGGGCGGAGTCTCAGTGTGGGACATGCAACTATGCATTAGAAGGCAATTCTATGCAAATGAGGGGAGGATAGTGAATCCCAGATTTCCCCAGGGTGTGAGGCAGGTCCCAAGAGTGTAAGAGTATAAATAGCTGGGTGCAAGACCAGGATATAGGTAACATCATGGGGGGGGTGTCAGGCATACTGTAAGTGCAATGGAGACCTATGGCTCAGGACTGCTCCTAGCTTAGCACAGCTAAGCTAGAGTTGTGTGCAAACTGCCTAACACTCCTTACAAAGTGTAAGTGAGTGTGCATGCCACACACTGCGTTTCACAGGAAGAAAAAGGAAGTTAAACCAGGAAATAGCTCTGTGCACATTTGAGCACTCTGTTTGCAGGATGCGCACACAGGCTTAAACAAGGAGGCAATGGGAAGGGAACACAGCAGTAGGAAGGTAATCAAGGAGAACTAGCTGTGCTGCCAGGTGAAATGTATTAGAATCAGCTAATTATACAGGCAGCAGACCAGCCCAGCCCAGAACACTACTACAAACTAAGCAAACACCCCCCCTGGTTTTTCCACACTCTACACCACCGGTGTATACAAGTGGGGAAATTTTAACAAACAGACCTACAAAATGAGAAGGGCTGCAGCAGGCAACATAGAACAACATGTGCAAGAGGCTGAGGGTGTTGAGGATGTGAATGCTGCCGAACAACCCACAGTGAGGAGACAGAGAAGAGTGTACAGACCCAGGGTAACCTACCAGGGGCTACATGAGCTGGAGATAGTGGAGCAGAGTCCTCCTACAGCAAATCGTTGAGCTGTGCAGGCCACACCTGACACACCAAACTGGTAAAGAGGAACCCATCCCAGTTGATACCAAGGTATGTGTAGGCCTATGTATACTAGCCACAGGTACCTCCAAAAGCACAACTGGGGATATCATGGGCATCTCACCTACATCAGCATCCAGAGTATTCCACCATTTCCTGGATGCCATGTCAGCACATGCCAGTGAGCACGTATATTTCCTCAACACACATGAGGTGTTGACCAGCAATATGCGTCTCTTCCACCAAATAGCAGACTACCCTGGGGTAGTGGGTGCTATAGACTGTATGCACTTATGCATCAAAGCACCACCCTGTGAGCAGGATTGGGCATTCATCAACCACAGAGGCATCCCCTCCATCAACTACCAGGTCGTATGTGATTCCCAGGGCATTATAATGAATGTGTGTGCTGGTTGCCCTGGAAGCTATGATGATTCCCACATATGGCAACTGATGCAGCTGTACCACAGATTTGCTGATGTGGACATCCCCTACAGTCACCTAGTGGGGGATGCTGGGTACCCACTGGAGCTGTGGCTGATGACACCCATTAGAAATGCATGCACAACTGAACAACAATGCCATAATTAGGCACATGCGCAGGCCAGATATATAATAGAGCATGTGTTTGGGATGCTCAGGACACGGTTCCAGTGTCTGGACACATTTGGTGGAGTCCTGCTGTATTCACCAACTACATGTACCAAAATTTTTATGGTATGTGCTATTCTACACAATATGACCCTGTGGAAACAGCTGCAGCAGGAACAGCATGGGGCAGGGCCACACAGCCCCCCACTAATGCCAAGACCTGCACAGGCACATAGTGACTTGGAGGAGGAACAACCTGAGCCTGCTCCAGTAGGCAGAATGGGGCATGCCCAGTATGCCCTTGCCTTGGCAAAGAGGCAATGCATAGCATATGCACTGACACAGTAGGGACCCAGGGAATGACACCTCTCTCTGACTCGCACAGACATTAAAAAGGATGCCAAATAAGACACTACCTGTGCCCAACCATGTATAGGGAGTGTACTATGTGCATCCAACATAGGCAGCCCTCCAGCACCAACCTCAAGTCCTGCACACCCTCAAGGTAAGTCAATCAACCTACCAATTGCCAAATGAAGTAGAATGTGTTTTTATCTGTAGCCATGGTATGGATGTGACCATGCAAGGGAAATGGTTGGCCGAATGTCAAGGCAGCAGACAGTAGACACCCATAGTGGCATCATGCCATCTGTAACACATACTGGAGTCACCATAATGGCCAGTACTACACAGGGTGAAAAAACCCACTGCAGGAATGGCCTGAGCGACATGTGTGTCCATAAGAGCCACACATGCCAGTCAGGAAGGTTCACATACCCAACAACAGTCTCAGCCAGAAGGGCAGGTGAAGACAAACACAAACAAATGCTGTGCTATGGCATTTGAATGTGCCCTATGGGTAACCCCTCCCCCAGGCCTACACAGACGGACCACAGCAGGTCAGGCAGTCTGATGTAAGTTATGAAGGCTAGGAAGTCAGACACTAATATGTAGGTAAACAAAGCTAGGGTCTGTAGTACACTGGTAAGCCTCTAGCCAGCAGGATAGGTAAGTCTACAAACTGAAATGGAGTACCTGACATACCAGTACAGTCGTAGCAAATGTGTACAAGTGTCATGTGCACCCCCCCCATTCAATGTACACTTATAGTAACAGTCAGGTGTGTCCCCTCACTCCTGAGTAGAACAGTAGAAACAGTCAGGTGTCCCCCCATGCTATGCAGAAATGTAGCATCAGTCAATGCCAAATGACCAATGGATACCCAGCAGACACAACATGCTACCTGTTGGTGTACAACACAAAGGTCAGCACCACAGTACAAACTACCAGGACTTGATCCACACATGCAACACAGATGACTATACTGGGCATACTCAAACACTTAGAGGAATGAAGGCAATGTCAGTCAACAACATACTGAGAGGTCATACTGGGCATGCTCACACACTTAAACACATGAAGACCATGTCTGCAAACACCAGTGGACCAGACATATCTGGCAGTCACAGTTCTCAGTGCAGACACATGTCAGTATGCACCACTCCTGCCTTGCACACACAGTGGATATGAATATAGACAAATATGTAAGGACAACACACTATAATAAACCAAAGGTACATGGGCATAGATATGTGGAAGAGGGTGACCGTGACAAGGAGCCATCCAGGCCTGTCCCAACCAGCACACAGCCAAAGGGTCCCAAACACATGAGGTGCGGATGTAACCCACTGCAGATATTAGCCACCAGTACCTGTCAGCATGACAGACTATGTGGTGCACGTGCCAACTGTGCAACAAGACTGTACAAGGAAGTAGCCATCTAGTAGCTGTATACATACCTGTGACATATGACCCAGTGTGTGCCCGTATGTGGCATGTCAACCCCTACATGAATGGGGTATGGCCCATGCACACACTGCCCTCACCATATCAGTAGTATGACAAGCCTGCTAAGGTCATCCAATATGAATTACACCTTTGGGAGAGCTATAGCTCAGTAATATGCTTGGTGCATCCCATAACTGTGTACTGATGTAGTGATAGACTAGTTAGGTAGTAGTACTAACCCCAGACCTGGCAATTGTGTGAGTGTGTGTTTGTGTGCATGCCTGTCTGTCTCTGACTGTGTAGAGAGAAATGCTTTTTATTTTAGTCTACTCACACTCCATACATTACATATACTCAACTTTGGCAAGGCTGCTGATGTCACTCACCTAGAAAACACCTCTGGGAAAGTGATAGCCCAGTGATCTCTGTAGCATGTCCTGTAACTGCGTACTGCTGTAGTGTGCTAAAGTAGTTAGGTAGGTGTTTGAACCCTAGACCTGGCAACTGTGTGTGTGTGAATCTGTGTGTGTCTGAGTACAGACCAATGCTTCTTAGGCTACCCACACTCCGTACAAGTCATATACTCAACTTTGGCAAGGCTGCTGATGTCACTCACCTAGTAATACACCTGTGAGAAAGTGATAGCCCAGTAATCTCTGTAGCGCGTCCTGTAACTGTGTACTGCTGTAGTGTGATTTTGAATGGTGGTAGGGTTCCATCTCCATCCATGGCAGTTCCAGATGTTTTGTGTGTGTTTCAGTGTATGGAGCAATGCATTATAGGATACTCACTTGCAGTACATTACAAATGCCTACTTTGGTAATCCTGCTGCTGTCATTCATTGTGAAATACACCTTTGGGGAAGATGTACTTCAGTAATGTCCATGGCACGTACTATAACTGTATAGTGCTGTAGTGGAGTAAACAAGTTAGGTAGGGGTTCTACTCCCAGACATGACAGGTGTGTTTGTGTGTTTGTAACATGTATCCTGTGTAGAGGTGAGTGTGAGTGTGTAACACCTGTGGGCAATGTGGAGGGGTTTTGCTTATTTCATTTATGGTGGCCTTACTATATCACAATGTCAACCATACAGGGATAACAGATGTAAATTAGCTGAGAGGCTAGGGTGCAAAGCCATACCCATACATGTGGCATTAAGGCCAGTCAATCACAGTTAGTAACACCACTGTGCCTTCAAATGTGACTCACAATGGACATACAATGCCTGACAACATGCCCTATATGTACAAATGACACTGATATCAGGGAATGCTGTTAGCATGCTATCAATGTAGGTGCAGGGTAAACCTGCTGACCATTACCAGTCCCTGCCACAGGTGGGCAAGACTGGCACAGCATGGGCCAAACACCCCAGGTGCAGTTCCACATGTCACTGTACATGCATGTGGGAGGTGTGCACATCCTAGACACCATCCTAGGGAACACATACATGGCAAGTGATGCACAGCATTGGCCACAAACAATAGTCACCCAGGTGACTGGATGAGGGATGCAAAATCCACCTGTGTGGGCAAATGCAGAAACTACAGGCCTGAGCTACAATGCAGACCATTGTCATGTGGCCTGATGCCAAGGTATACCCATTGCCTACCCTTGTATAGCCTGCTGGCACTGTTGGCCACCACACACCCGTGCAGACATGCACCCATGCATGTCACAACTGGCAGCCCGTGTGTTCGTGTGTGTGTTGTATGGTGCGTATTTCCACATCCACACTCACTAGAATCCCCAGGGAACAGTGAAGCATGCTGTCTGATGTCTGATACCCCCTCATACTCACTGCCCATATGACCTCCGTATGACCTGTGTGGTGCATGTGTTACCTGCACATTGATGGGTTGTGGCAATCCCACTAGTGATGAGTTGCACTCCTGGCCCTGCCAAGTGTGTTAATGTTTGTGCATCCCTGTGTGAGTGTGCCTGTGTTGATGCTGACATCTGTTCATGCAGGTAGACATGTGCACGTCACCTACTGTATATCTACTGTATCCCTGTTGTAGATGCCACTCACCAGCAACATATATGTTCTGAGTGCTCCCCAGCAGATAACCAATGTAGAGCATCCAATAACTGCATCAAACTGTGATAACACTACATAGCTGTTGGGGGATGGATACCCTGTGCTGGTAGGTGTGTGCCACAAGCATGCTTCAGTTTTACCCACCCACCCCTCCTGACATATATTCGCCTCTGCCTGCCTCCCTCACTCTCTCTCCGGTGGATGTGGAGACCCACACATGCTTTGCTTAGGCAGCAGCATGTGTATTTTAAGTGATGCTCATGATCAGCTGATGGCTACTGCATAAATTGCGGTTCTCCCCTAGCTGATTGCATGTGAAACAGCTGTGGTAACATTCCCATAGCCAATTGCATGGAAATGCACTCCAATACCTGGGAACATTATGGTGGTGTTGGCTCTTTTCTGTCACTGTGATCAGGAACTAGATCTGTCATTTGGTAAACAGTATCTCAGATGGCTTGGGGATTTTCCTCTAACAACATACACTGTGGAAAGAGGGCAACAAACAGGAGGGGGATGTGCCTGACCTGACTACAGACTAAGTGCTGCTATACTGCATATGGAGTAATGTTGGTTTAACAGTGTTTGTCTGGATATGCTTGTCATACATGTCACAATAACTGGAGTGTCAGTTCTATGTATATAAGGAATCCCCATCTGCAGGGTCATCTGCAGACTGGGCAGTGTTGTGCCTTTAGTTTAATATGTTAGCCATGATGCATCTATCTGTGGAATGCAGAAGGTAGTGTAAGGATTGCAGTCTGTAGATGGTGAAGGCCATGACAGTTACTGACTACATATCCCTCATTGGACATATGTTGCAACAATCCCCGTTACAATGGTAGATCTATGAGGGTATCACAGCAACATGTCTATACTGGCCCTGTGTAGATGCTGTCAGCCACACCTCTGTCAACCTTTGTACACATGTCGTGCATGAAGTGGTGCATATGTGCTGTACACCATAAATAGCGTCATTGTATCTGATAACAAGCCAGTAATATATCAGATTGCTACACATGTCATGTACAGTAGGGGTTACATTTCATGACATAACCTGGACATTCTGTGTATGTTTGTACAGTACTGTGGTCTGTGTAGTGATGGTGAATGTTGGCAGTGTGTGTATTGTTAATATGTACTTTGGCCTGAGTACAGACTTTGGCAGATTTCATTGTTCAAGTGCCCCTTCTATCTGATGTTACATGCTGCCCCACTGTATGGTACTGTTTTGACATATGTTTGCAGGGCCATACACACACATGTCCCATACCACCGACAACCATCAGACCAAACTGTGTAGCAGCCCAGTATATGTAAGGTCATTCTGTGAGTGGCACATATGAGGATGGTGTAGAACAGATAGTCCATATACTGTACTGTTATGTTAGTGTACCATATGTGGCTGTGGCTGTGTTCACATTGATTGTGGTTATGCACTTTCACACAGGTGTATCCTACCCTGTGCTGTGACATGGCTGTTGAGCCTGCTATATATGCAGATACTGTACAATGATATCCTTAGGATGTCTGTCAGTAGCCAATGGCACACATGCTATGAGCAGATGCCACCTTCCACACACACCATGTCTGTGAAGACAATCCCAATGACAGTAGCAATTGTCTAGTAATATACCTGCTATACATACCTGACATCCCCTTGCACTACGACTTTGGGACTATAGGTGCTAGGGTAGGGCTACACTCCATGTCCAGGACATATGGTAGAAATATATGGACATGTACTTATCCAGATAGCTATATATATATATATATATATATATATATATATATATATATATATATATGTATATATGTATATGAGTACACATGTGTAGTACTTCCAATTACCACTGTCATGGCAACCACCCACTATAAATCCCTATATCATGATGTGGGCGTATTCCTTGTACATTCACTGTGTGATGTACATCCTTCCTGTGTATGGGCACCAATGTTACAGACATCAAGTAGCAATACCTCTTGCAGGAGAACCTGCACACACAGGGCAGCCACATATATGTAGGAGGATCAGGACATACAGACAGACTGTGAGTAGAGTGGTGTTATGCTTTGTATAGTGTTGGTGTTACAGTGTGTGTGTGTGTGTACATACTAGTTTACCTAGGAATGCAGTCTGTCTGCATAGCTCACTACTGTGGGCCTATCCTCTTGCTGGACAGAGGTGTGCCTATCATGTGTTGTCTGTCCACCACACAGGACTTGTGTCGGATATTACACTGGCAATGTGTGTGTTGCATGCTATCAGTACATGGCTACATCCATTTGTGTTCCTGAGGTTTAATTCCTGCATAAGGGTATGTTGCAACACATCATGTAACACCAGCAAGTTCCAGGGTGTGTAACAGCAATATTGTGAGTATGGACCTGTGTCCTGCCTTTGTCCTCCACATATATGTCAGGCTTTATCCTGCTGTGATATGGTTAGGGGTTGTTAGGTAATGGCCTGTCATTAATTACTGCTAGCATTCCTGCATTCATCCCAGTCATAATGTGGACTCCCACAACATTTGTTGGTCAGGGTCCATACATATGACAGATACATTGACATTACCACAAGTAATGAACGTCCCCCTAGGGCTTGACTACAAGGTGTAATTGGAGGCTGCTGAACTATATCTGGTATTGCTAATTGTTACTTATCTTGAAGGCAAATCCTTTGTCTACTGTTGTACAAATTGAAGGGCTTGGCCTGGACACCATAGTATGTTATATATCTGCGCTGTTTGCATCTACTGTTCTGTGTGGGCCTTGCATCCATCACTGGTTAAATATTTCAAATTCTATGTGCTGTCAGTATTGGCATACATTATTGTATGGTACACAAATGAAGGTTGTCTGTGTATACATACCTGTGTGTCGTGTCATGTCCTTTGAATTGTGAGTGGGTATATGTGTAATGTAAGTATTCCCTTTGTGAGGCTTGTGGCTGAGGCATATACATTGCACCCAGTACGTCCACACTACTTCTACATATGTATGGCTACTAATACCCTTTGTCTGTGTACATGTGTATGTACCCATATATCTCATATATTTAATCTATATATCTATATCTATATATATATATATATATATATATATATATACCTGAACATGATTGTCAATGTATAGCTGTGTGTGCATATCTGTACCGTTGTAATGTGTACCCCTTCAACATTGTACATTCCCTGCAGTAGAATGACTTTTCTGCATGATATGTTACAGATATTGCCCTGAAATGTACAGGTGACTTGGATTACTGTTGGAGCATTGTAGCTGTGTTGTGGTGGGTCCTGACATCAAGTACTGCATGTGCTGGATATTGGATTGCACAGAATATCCATTAGGGCTGGGGGGGTTACATAGTAGTAATTACCAGGTGTCCCTCATTTGTGCCCCACCCTCATTAACTGTGCTCATGGCCTGTTATGTTGTACGGAGTGGGCCAGGATTCTGTTCCCACGTAGAAATCATATACACATGTCTATATGTGAAACCTCCATATGTAGAGAGATAGAACTGGACATTGATATAGTTCTAGATATGTATATGTATTTATAATATATATATATATATATATATATATATATATATATATATATATATATATACACTGAACATATTTATCTATGTAGAATTGCTGTTATATGGTTATTTGTGAGTTATGCATACACATATATATACCTATAGCTGTCTATCTGTCTACATTTACAGATATATATCTGTCCATATGTCCATTCATGTTCGGCTTATATGTGTGACCTGTACCTCATTCTCTTGGCAATTGACATGGATGACCTTAGGACTGGGGACATTCATTCGTGCTGACACGTTCATGTTTCAGACTTATCATCTTCTTCAATATATGTGTTCTACTACATATAACCTTGTAACTAGCAATGGTTTAAGTGTATTAGAGCAATATTTGACAGATATCCCTATTTGTACCCACATTATGGCACACTATGTCCAGAATTCTTGCATTAAGAGGTTGTGTGGTGTGATATTACTACATTTCCTGTGCTGTTGACTGATTGTGCTGGATGACATGTATGTGAAATAAGAGGGTTATGTACATCTGCCATGGTTTACTGGTAAATCATGTAGTGTATGATGTGCAGGGTCCTGGGTTTGGGCCTTGCAGAGGCTGTATATTTTGTTGCTGTTCAGAACACTGGCTGTTGGATACAGAGTGAGTAAGGGACATTTGAGCAGTTGTAAGCGGGTGTGCATGGGTGTGCATGGGTTTGCGCAGAGCTAAGCAATACTAACCCCCGGTTGTGTTTGCTTACACTTAGCTAGCTTCTACTTTGCTTAATTAATGTAGGCAATGCTTACCACCACACAAACACACGTACACACACTTACAACTGCTTATCTTTGCTTACTACTGCTTTTTTGCGCTTACACCTGTGTACTAGTTCCTTAGTCATTATGACACTTCACATGTGCATTTAATGCAGTACTCCTGTTCAAATATAAATGTCATTTAGTAGGTTATATGACACAACAATGTTAATATATGGATTTCACATGGAAAATAGAATGTGCTGCAGTGGGACTCGAACCAGGAATACGTGCGCGTTAGGTGGATGCTCTGCCCACTACAATATTGCTGTTCTGCTTCATTTGCATATGTCTACCATAATGTCATACCCATTTTCCCTTCCCTTGGCTCCCGAGCTCCACGTACACAGCATCCAACCATTCCCCAGTTGCAAGCCTTGCCATACCACACCTCCACACATTTCCCTCTCTGAAAGTCTCGGTACTCCTCCAGACCCAAGCGTCTGCAGGCTCTTCATCTGTTTAGTCCACGTACGTACCAGCCTTCCCTTGATCCTTGTCCGATACTGGTGGAGACATCGATGTGACCCACAACTGTTGGTTCATCCCGCCAGGGACAGACCTCTTTTAATGTAAAGAGTAGACCTAGCTGCTCTACACTGTTTCTCCCACTGGTAGCATCCTGCCAGGGTTTTGAGAAGCAGTGGTTTGCTCACACACCTGGCCAGCCTCATCTCCCAGTTCCATGGAACCAATGCCCCAGATGTGACATACTGTGCATGAAGCATGCTCACACGCCCCCACGGTGTGCACCATATATCATTATTCCCTTGGGTATTATGCAGGACTAGTGTTCTCACAGTATGATTGGACAGGCACTGTTCTGTGATGCACATAGACTGCTAATAATACTGTGGTTGAGCAATGGACATGTTTGCTGGTATTAATCTACGCACTTATATACATTTCCTGTACTGTTGGATGACTGTGCTGGATGATGTGTTTGTGATCACAGCAGCTGAATGTGTATCTGCCATGGCTTAGTGGAACTCACATCGACTATAGTGTGCAAGGTCGGGGGTTTGCAACCTGGCAGTGCAGATTATTTTGTTAATGACCACGACAACAGCTTTTGGCTACAGAGTGACTAAGGCACTGTAGAGCAATTTTAGCTGGGTATGCACTGTTTTGTGTGAAGCTCAGAATTGCTGACCTCTGGTTGCAGCTTCTTGCACTGAGTTAGCTTCTACATTGCTTCAACAGTGTGGTAATTGCATGCCGGCAGCCAAACAGGCTTACACCCGCTTGCTCCCACATACACATGCACAACTTTGTGTATTTAGTTCACATTAGTCAACCGAGACAATCCGACTGTATGCTTGTACATTGTCAGCGGTGGCCCGGGGAGCAGAGCTCCACAGTGACCCCAGTTACTAATTCCTATTAATACTGAGGTGTTCGCATTCATAGAGAGTAACAGACGTAACATAGCCATGCCCCCCATTCTTCATGCTTAGTTTACGTTAACATGTCAGTATTATCCATGCTTAGGTCAGGTTTACATGTCAGGTATGACTGTTGATAAAGGTCAGTTTAAGGTGAAGTTGGATTTCTGTTTAACAGTTCTGGATAGGTTACATGCAGGTATTCAAGGTAGGTTTAGTTATTCCATACCTGTGTGGTACAGTAGTGGGGATTAGTGAAGGAGTAGGTAGGTAGGTAGTGGGGGGGTGACATTGTAACTGTTTAGTAGCCTGTAGGAATAATTGGATGGTGAGCAATAGGGAAAGTTTGTCGGATGTTGGGATTTGTGTGAGAGGCAGGACAAGAGGTGTCAGTTTCACTAATTGATGCAGTGGTATAGAGTGTAAATTGGGGGGGGGTTCGCAAAGTGGTGAGCCTGTGCTGATCCAAATGTGCTTGTGGTGTTCTTTCATGTGTTCTTTACATGTGTCCTATGGGACAGCTGAGATAATACATGTGGGTTGGGGGTTCCAGATTCTGGCAATATAGTGGGGGAAGAGGGTGTCACCTACGTGTATCCTTAACCATTAATAGAAATGGAACAGGGGTTGATAGGTACATGGTGTGCATGGGGCACAAAGAGGGGAACTGGTAAGGGAATTAACCAGGGATGTGCAGGATGGCTGCAGGGAGGGTCCACAGCTGGCCATGTCATCTACAACAGCTGTGCATATACACTGTAATTGAAGTTTGCGTTGGACACTCACACCCCTGGGTGGGGGTGAGGACTACAATAATAACTTGTGATGCCAATTAGGTCGGCTTACATGCCTACACTGGGGTGTTGCAACCATGTGTTCTTAGGTGTTATGTAATGGGTTATGCAACAACACATATGGTTATACCGTACTTTGCCATGTAAAATAGAATGTGCTGCAGTGGGACCCATATCGGGGATGGCTGCTCGTTAGGTGAAAGTATACCTGTCAACTGTACAATTTTCACAGACAGTCCAGAGTTTTGCTTCATCATTTTGGTGTGTTCCTCTTACAATCTGCAATTGTCTGGCAAATACCTGGGAACAGAAGTCATTAAATAAAGACAAGTATTTGAGTTTAAGACTCCACATCCTTCAGAAAAGTCATGCTAATGCATAACATATTATTCTGTCAGCTTTCTAAGTTTGTAAGTGGAATATTTAATATCTGTCCCTATTTGTCCCCCCAACATTTTAGGTTTCGTCAAGAGGTTTTGCTCTAAGAGGTTGAGAGGTATGGGTGGAGGCTCTGCCCAACTCGCAATATTACTTACATCCCCAGGGCAGTCCAAATATGACTGTGCCAGCCAACACCTGCACGCCTAGGCCCATAATTGCATACCCATAGTTCCCCCACCTGCCCCTCCTCTACTGCACTCATCCTTACTGTGGGTGCAGGTGGGGTCTAACTACACCACTACACACTGCCCCCTCTCCACGTCTCGGGACCCATGTCGTACATTGTCTCGACCCATGGGATATCGGGCTTTCCCACCCTTGTAGTCTGGGTATGTACACGCCCAGCCTTGATAGGTCATCGCACGGGCTTTATCCTATAACAAGATGATTTTGGGGTGTCCTGTCTCTGTACCAAGATTAGACTTCTCGGGTCCACTGTGTCCTCCCCCCTGGTTGTATCCTGCCTGTGGTCTGGTGAGCAATAGATTGTTTACATTGTTTGTGGGTATGTTTGTATGTTTCCCCTGTCCAGCTGGGGGTGGTTCATGCTACATGGGCCCCTCTCCTCCATTGGCATGGCCTGTGAACATATATCATTCTTAGGTGCTGTATCTTATCATAGTTATATATCTGTGTATATCTATGCACACACACACACACACACACACACACACACACACACACACACACACACACACACACACACACACACACACACACACACACACACACACACACACACACACACACACACATATATATTTGTCTACATAGATATATATATATATATATATATATATATATATATATATATATATATATATATATATATATATATATATATATATATTGCTGTATATATATCTAACAACATGTGGATATCTGGGAGTCTACATATCTATATATGTAAATGTGGGTATTTATTTATATGTCGGTTTTGTATTAGAACATTACCCCACCAGATGAGTAGTAGCATGGACCACTCAAAGCCCTCCCAGCACTCTACGCATAACATTTACCTTTAGAAGTGCTTTGAATACTCATCGGAAGACCATCACCTGCAGAATGCATATACAATGCATTGTAATCATATCAATGCAACCCCCCTTTTCTGTTGTTTTGTTTGCTGATACCAGGATTCTGACATGACAGCAGTCCAATTTCCAATGAACAAAAGCTTTGATTATTCAAACGAACAGAAATATGCTGCATTTTTAATAAGTATTACAATATCAGACTTAACATCACATTGTTTAAAGGGTGAGGGGTGCGTACACATAATATGCTACATGTATACAGTCTATTTCAGTATTACACAGGGTTAAGATTACAGTTCTGTAAGGGTTTGGGTGGCAACCTTTCTGGGAGCTCTTTTGTACTGCATTTATTGAATGTATTTAGTGTCTCACTGCCTTGGATTATTGCTTGTTGCTTTATCTCCACAAATATGTTCAAAGGAAAGTGGGGGGTGCAGGGAGGCTTGCCCCCCTGCTGGTGCTGGTACTGCACAAACTTATAGTAAAGAAAGGTGAGGGTGGGCAGTTGTTATGTTTTGGGTTTTGGCCTTTCTTTCACTAGTTCACTATTGAAGTTACTTGAAAATAGTATTTTTCCTCCGCAGCCCAGGAGTATGTTTTGCTTCAAGTTTTTTCTTTGTGTTTGGACCTACAGAGATTCTGACCCACTAATAGTTGAACAAACCTGTATTTCTTTCCTGTGCCTGCTGATATATTTAGTATTTTTCATTTTCTCTGAGTGCTGCCTCTTCCCCAGTCTGGCATACAGACGCCTCCCCTCCCATCTCTTCACTATGTTGACAACAGTCAGTCAATGAATATTCAGCATGTCACTTGGTAATCTGCATGGCTTGTCACTCAGCATGCAATATCACATGGGCTTGCCCTGTCAGTCATGTAGACCACACCTATTCCTGCGCTATGCTTACTACTGCTTCTTGCTGCTTAACCTAACTACTGCTTTATGCATAATGATACTGATACCTCACATGTGCATTTCCTGCAGTACTTTAGGTCATATATGTATATATATATATATATATATATATATATATATATATATATACATATATATACATGTTCTTTCATGGCAGCAGTACTCCAGGTTTTATATATATATATATATATATATATATGTTATTGCATGGGGTATGCAACATACATATTACTCATAACGTGCTTTGCCATGGGAAATAGTATGTCTCAGTTACCTTCCTGTACCCCCCCTCCTTTCTCGCTTACATCCATGGAGCGGTCCCATTAGAACGGGTTCATCCAACCCCAGCATGCCTCTGCTCATAATGTCTTATCCATGATTCCCTCCACCCCCTCCCTCCTCCACATCAATCATCCTTCCTACAGGTTCCATCCGAATCTCACCACACCACTACACATTGCCCACTCTCCACTTCTCGGGACTCACCCCATGGATCTTCAGGGTTCCCACACATTCAGTAAGCGAGCATGCATATTCTTCTTTGCTTACCTGTAAGGCATGGTATGTTACCCCGAGGACTCTTTTTAGCAGAAGGTTTGGGGTCATCCCGCTAAGGATGAACACGCATTTGTTTAAGATTAGACTGCAGTTTGACACTGTTTCTCCCACTGGTAGTATCCTCCCAGTAGTCTGGGTAGCAGTGCTGTGCAATGCTTAGAGGTGCTTAATATTTGATTTGCATGATATTTGCCTTTTGGCATTGATGTCTTCTTCATTACATGCTATATATGTGTCTTGTATCCTTGATTCATGTGTACGTACACTGTATGGGGTCCTGGGAACTTCAACACTTTATTGCAATAACACCTCATATCTGGCCTTACTGCAGTACTCCAGTTCACATATTTAGGTTATGTGGCAGGTTATACCACTTCACACTGTACATAGATTCAGTTCACATGTTTGATTTGTGGAGAGGATTTGTTTGCTGATACCTCATTCATATCTATTGCTTTGATGGCTTAGTGGTTAACTACTGTGATTGTAGTATACAGCGTCCTGCGTTTCAGCGTTGTGGAGGCAGTTTATTTTGTTGCTGGGCAGAACATGGGCCATTGATTCCAGAGTGATTAAGGCACTTTAAAGCAGTTATAAGCAGGTTTGCGTGGGTTTGCGTGACTGTAAGCACTGATAACCTCCTGTTACAGTTTCTTACACTCAGCTTCTACTTTGTTTAATCTGTGTAGGCAATGCTTACCCCTGTGCAAACACACTTAGACACACTTACTACTGCTTATTTCTGCTTAAACCTGCTTACTAGTGCCTTATTCATTAATACACTGACACTTCACATGTGCATTTCATGCAGTACTCCAGTTCACATTTAAATGTTATTATGCCAGTTATACGGCAAAAAGATGTTAAAATATGTTCATATACAGTTTTCACATGGAAAATGATATGTGCTGCAGTGGGACTCGAACTGGGAATGCCTATTCGCTAGGCGGATGCTCTAACCACTACACTATTGCTGCTTCATTTGCATATATATCCCTTGTTATCCTCTTTAGCCTTTTCAGGTGCTTTAACCGTAGCTAAGCGATGGGCAAACCCGCACACCTACGGTTATCTGTACTTGGGGTTTTAAAAGAAATAAATACAAGGGCTTCTTCATTTTATTTCAATGCACTGCTACTGTTGAACACATGGTGACTGTTGGTGAGGATATGCAGACACCTATGAGCGGTGTCACTCATTTATTTACACTTTCTTCTGTTCTACTTTGCAGGGGCGTGTTTATTCTGAGAGCTCTGCTCTCAGACACGCCCCCTGCACTCATCCACTCTCAGTGTAGCATTTGGAGCTCAGGCAGCGCACCTTCATTAATATGCATGGCACGCTGCCGTCCTCCTCTTCAACTGCCGCTTCCGTGCAGGACTAGATTAGTCCTGCACAGAAGATTAGTAAATCTGGGGGAATATGTCTAACGTATGCTTTCGAGTATGTCTAACTGTAGTAATTTATGTCAGTCACTCAGCAATCACTAACTCTTGTCAACTTTTACCATTTCTGTTTCTGCCTTACCATTATATACCTTTTTGTAATTTTTTAATTCTGTATTTTTGCATTTTATTTTATTTTTATAATATTGTAAGTTGTTGCTTCTACTTTTATAATATTGTAAGTTGTTCCTTGTACTTTTATAATTTTGTAAAGTTTTGCTGGAGCTTTTCTCCCTGGGCCTCTGCTGAAAAAGGACCTGTGTCCAGTCAGACTTTCCTGGTAGTAAACAAATGTAAAATAAAATAAATAAAATAATAAAATAAAAAATGTGATGTCAGGCATGCATTTAATCCATGATAAATTAGAACACAGTGTGTAAAGTACAGCATGGTTCTATGCAAAACACGTCTGAAATAAAACCCAGTCAGTGATGAGATATGTTGAAAAATGCATATGTCAGTTAAAATACATTTTCATTACACATGTATACGGCAGACATCATATACATGATGTGATCCTGTACAATGTGTTGCTATGAGAGGTCTGTTACAAAGCATTTCAGTAATCATATGTGTATGTATTACGCAACAATCTGCAGATTAAACTACATACAATAAATGATACTGAAGCATAATGAAGGTCATGTAAAGGAAGTCACTTTCACTGACCCTGAGTAGGTATGGCCCTGACCCTGAGTAGCATCCTGCCCTCACCAAGAATGATAACTCAGTATAAAGAAAAAATGATCAAGTTCAACAATTGGCTAAATTTCTGGTGTCATTCGAAGGGGATCCAGTGTCTGTCAGCCTGGGACGACATGCTAGACAAGCCGTGTTGCTTCGCAAGAGAGGGCTTGCACCTGTCACCCCTAGGCTTTCAAATACTGGCCAGGGCTCTTGCTGCCCCCATAGTGCCTTTTTTAGGCAAGGCTCAAAGTCAAGCCCACCTCCGTAAACAGCACAATTAACAAAAAACTGAGTGTGAGAACCATTTTGGTTTGCCAATTATTAGATCTCATTTTAAATAATAATGTGTTTCTGTTTGGTGATAGGTATTATGCACAGAAATGGGGGGTAGCCATGGGCACCCCCTGTGCTAATACCTACGCTAATCTGGTTGTTCTATGGTGGGAGAAGCTGTACCTGTTTAAACATGAAAACTTTAAACATATAAAACTCTACAGACGTTTTGTAGATGATATCATTATTATTTGGGAAGGTGCCTTGTCATTGTTTGAAGCTTTTTGGAATTACCTAGAAACTACTAGTAGCTTTCTGAGATTCACACAGGAGTCCTCTAGCACTCACATCAATTTTCTTGATGTGACACTTAGTTTTACTTCTGAGGGAGGAATTGTTTCTTCATTGTATAGAAAACCTATGTGGCGTAATTCGCTACTTTACTTTGACAGCATGCACCCCAGACATGTGTTCCAGGGGATAATAAAGAGTCAATTTCTTAGGATCTTGAAAATATGTAGTGAAGAGAAAGATTTAATTAGGGAGGCACAAATACTAGAAGACCTATTTTTAGATAGAGGGTATGATCCTGTAATGGTCAGCAACATTAAATTTGATACATTGAGACAAAGAATATCCATGGAACCACCTAGATTAGGAATAAAAAATTATGCTGTTTGGTGTCACAACAAAGTGAAGTCCTCTTGCAGTAATCCTGTCAGATATGTGACAACTTACACTAGTGATATTAATAAAATACAAGAGGTCATCAGAGATAATTGGCGGATATTGATTACAGATGCAAGTACAGGAGATCTGCTAGGCAAGAATCCAGTTTTTCTGTATAAGAATAGTAAAAATCTAAAGAGGATCTTGTGTGGTGACTTACATACTGCAATTGATGGCACCAGAATGACCTCTAGTAAATCCATCTCATACAAATTAGGTACGTTCCCATGTTATTGCTGTAACAGATGTAGTTACATTACAAAGGAACAACCATTTGAACATCCAATAATGGAATATGTATTTACACCTCATTTTTTTGCTAATTGCAACACTAGTAATGTCATATACCTTGCCACCTGCATTAAATGCAATGCGTTTTACGTAGGTTTAACTAAAAGGAAATTACAGGAGCGTATCTATAACCATCTATATGACATTAAGAGGAAAATAGATACAAATGCATTAGCCAAACATGTTATTGACTTTCCATCACACTCTTTTACCTTTAGAGTGTTGCAAATAGTTGTTGCTAATGCTAGGGAAGGCAACAAGGAAAATAATCTGGCTATGAATGAATTACATTGGATACTGAAACTAGGAGCCCATTTGACACCAGGGATTAATAGCTCAGTCTCCTTAAAACCGGCCTTGTTATCTAGATAGATAATCCCTTTTCATATTATTGAAGCAGGCAGGGATAGATATATTTAGATATATTTGATGGATTCTATACTTAATACATGGTCTGCCTCATTTTTATAGCTTACCATGTGTCATTTTATGACCTAATATTTAATTATGTATTTTTTTAAGGTACTTGACATTGATATTCCATCTGGAATTATCGTATTAAGTATGTAGTTATATATATGTATTTTTTAGTCTAAGTTTTTTATAACACAAAAAAATATATTTTTGATAGTATTATTACTAGAAACATAGATATGTTTCTAATTATATATTTATTTTATTTATAGAAAAAATCTTTTTCATTATTTTAAGACAACAACTTAATAGCAGACAGTTTTTGATATTTTGCTTAGTCTCATTTCTGCATACACACTGTCTTTGATAGTGAGTTTTGATAATGTATTTTTGACAGTGAGACTTAGGTAATATTCTTAGGAGAAATATTTTTGCATTTTTGCACTTTGAATCGATGTGTTTATAGATGGGGACATAATAATTATGCTGATTAAGCTATGTGATGTACTTGACAGAACATATGCATTTTCATTTACACATTTTTTCAAAGTATTTAAGATTAAGGTATGCTTGTAAGCATGAGTCCACTTCTATTATGAGGATTTATGCTTAGTGTTCTGAGCTAATATGCTTGTGATTCATCTATACATATGGGGGCGCTGACTATAAAATGTCTAGGGAAATGCGATAATATTTATGTTTTATTTTTCATTTTTTCATTTTTTGTTAAAGCTAATGTATATTTTTTTAGTTTGGTCTTAGCTTTTGCTATATTATATACTAAAATGGGTGATCTCTCAAAAATGTATACAAGCTTATTCTAAACTTGATACTTGCATTAATCACTTCATATTTTTATTGATTATCTGGCTTTTGTTAAAAAGACACAAGTTTTGTATTTTTAATTTCTTTGGTTTGAAAAGTCCTTAGTAGGATTTATATAGCTCTTGTATGTCTCTTGTGGTTCCATAGATAGATAGGCTTGCCGTAATGATTTTTTCATCAAATGCAGACAACTTATTACGTGCATCCTTTGAGAGATTTAATATAAGGAAAGCCGTGTCTTAATTATCCAACAAGGAAACCAATGTATTTTGTTTTTGTCATTATAAAGTAATGCAAATGACTGTTATATATATAGAGATATATGCTTTTACCATAAATTTACGTAGATAGTTTTGGTTCTGTTTTCTTATGCTCTGTTTATTTGCACAGTTAGGGAATTTTTAAGGTGCAATGCAAACGCTTGTTTACTGTTCAATAATGTATACTTGATTGATTCAAAAACAAATTATTCAATTAAGTTCCCGCGCTTTGTAGTATAAATATTGGTACCTTCGTATTATTCAATGATATCTGATGAAGCGTGGATTCACCACGTGAAAGCGCTTATTTTCTGTCTTCAATAAAAGATTGTCTAGCTTTTACCACGGAGTTTTACCTTTTTGCCTGACTGAAGAGTTTTGCAGTTTTGTGGACGATTTTGCTGCTTATTCCTGGTGGTTGGTTCAACACATTTGTCTCTACTACATTTCAGTTTTGGTGAGTGAACCATTCAACAGTGCTACCGGCTTTCTCTACAGCATTTTTATAATATTGTAAGTTGTTCCTTCTACTTTTATAATATTGTAAGTTGTTCCTTGTACTTTTATAATTTTGTAAAGTTTTGCTGGAGCTTTTCTCCCTGGGCCTCTGCTGAAAAAGGACCTGTGTCCAATCAGACTTTCCTGGTAGTAAACAAATGTAAAATAAGATAAATAAAATAATAAAATAAAAAATGTGATGTCAGGCATGCATTTAATCCATGATAAATTAGAACACAGTGTGTAAAGTACAGCATGGTTCTATGCAAAACATGTCTGAAATAAAACCCAGTCAGTGATAAGATATGTTGAGAAATGCATATGTCAGTTAAAATACATTTTCATTACACATGTATACGGCAGACATCATATACATGATGTGATCCTGTACAATGTGTTGCTATGAGAGGTCTGTTACAAAGCATTTCAGTAATCATATGTGTATGTATTACGCAACAATCTGCAGATTAAACTACATACAATAAATGATACTGAAGCATAATGAAGGTCATGTAAAGGAAGTCACTTTCACTGACCCTGAGTAGGTATGGCCCTGACCCTGAGTAGCATCCTGCCCTCACCAAGAATGATAACTCAGTATAAAGAAAAAATGATCAAGTTCAACAATTGGCTAAATTTCTGGTGTCATTCGAAGGGGATCCAGTGTCTGTCAGCCTGGGACGACATGCAAGACAAGCCGTGTTGCTTCGCAAGAGAGGGCTTGCACCTGTCACCCCTAGGCTTTCAAATACTGGCCAGGGCTCTTGCTGCCCCCATAGTGCCTTTTTTAGGCAAGGCTCAAAGTCAAGCCCACCTCCGTAAACAGCACAATTAACAAAAAACTGACTGTTATACTACTCAATGCCAGGAGTTTAAGTCTCAAAATGCACGCGCTCGAAGCCCTCCTCAGTATGGAGAACATTGACATCTGTGCAGTAACTGAAACCTGGTTCAAGGCTCCAGAGAGCACCCCAGCACTACTGGGCTACAACTCATACAACAGGTTTCGGCCAAAAAACAATGACCGAAGCACAAAAGGAGGGTGTGTATCCATATTCATCAAGGATACCTGCACCACCAGGTTAGTGGCGCAGCATGATACCTCTGAGATCATCCATGTGCAACTAACATCGGGAAAATCTGCAATGCAAATTGTGGCCTGCTAGAGATCACCTTCCATGACCCAGGACCACCAGGCTACCTTTCTGGAGACACTGGAAAACATGAAGGTCCTACCAAACACCCTGATATTGGGCAATTTCAATTAGCCTATCATTCACTGGGAAAACTACTCAAGTACAAATTCCCAGGCCCAGCACTTCCTGGAATTCATCAACTCAAATGCCCTGGATCAGCTGGTAAACTCCCTTACCAGAGGTGAAAACATATTGGACCTGGTCATCACCAACATGGGTGACAGGTGTTCCACACTGGAGGTCAACCTGTCACTGGTTAGATCAGACCATAAACTAATCACTCTGGATGTCCACACCCCACCACCACCCCCAACTAAGGAAACCACAGTAAAAAACTTTTCTAAAGCAAACTTCACATTACTTAAGACAGAGATGGTAAGTTTCACAGCCCCCACGCTAAAGGATGGCGCTGCCCAAGATGCAGAAACCTTTACAAATGCACTCCATGAGCACCTTCAAGGATGCATGGATCGTGCCATCCCTAGCAAAACCAAGACTCACTCCTCTAAGAGAAGGAAACCAGTTTGGTGGACTCCTGCAGTACACAGGCTATACAATAGAAGGAGGAAACTAGTTCAGGAAAAAAAGCAAATCCCAAGAAGGAAAGACATCCTTGATCAGTATCACTAAGAAACTGAGGTCGCTCATGAAATCGTCCAAGGCTAACTTCAAAAGAA
This sequence comes from Protopterus annectens, assembly GCF_019279795.1. Lineage (NCBI taxonomy): Eukaryota > Metazoa > Chordata > Ceratodontiformes > Protopteridae > Protopterus > Protopterus annectens. The sequence goes on from NC_056744.1 coordinate 241,547,082, forward strand.
AAATAGCCAAGGATTCAAATGATAACCACAAAGCCTTCTTTAGCTATGTTAAGAATCTAAGTGGCAACTCACAGATATGCACTGAACTAGTGCAAAATAGCACAGAATATACTGAACCTACTGATATTGCCAACATCCTGGCAGATAGATTCAGTGCAAACTTAACCCCCCTTTCACCTCCAAAAGGGCCGACAACAATACTGGAAAAGTGTAGTGTCCCAAAAATCACAGACGCACAGGTGAAAACAGCTCTTTCAAAAGCCAAAAACACAGCATCAATGGGACCAGATGGTGTCCCAGGCTGCGTCTTGCACGAGCTACAGAATGAACCAACCCCCCCATCTAAACATGCTGCTCAACCACGGCCTCTCCACAGGCTAAGTGCCCATAGAATGGTGCACAGCAATGGTTATTCCTCTCCACAAAGGAGGGGCCACAACTGACCCTGGTAACTATCACCCCATAAGCCTGACTAGGCTGGTCTGCAAGGATATGGAGTGCATCATCATGGAACTCATTAACAAAGATATTGGGAACCTCCAAACACTTGACTTGACCCAGTTCGGCTTTGTTAAGGGCAGACAATGCCTACTAAACCCAGCTGACTTCTTCAAGACAGTCACCAAGACCATAGAAGAGGGAAAGGTAGTTCACACAGCCTACCTTGACCTCACCAAGGTTTTTGACACCATTCCCCACTCCAGTATTACAGAAAAACTCACCAGCCTGAACATAAACCCCTACATTTCAAGATGGGTTGCCAACTGGCTTACAGACATAACTCACATGGTAAGAATAGTGGGCTCCATGTCTGACTCTAAACCAGTCACAAGTGGTGTCCTGCAAGGCTCAGTCCTGGGACCACTACTGCTCGGCATATACTTCTCAGAAGTACAGGCAAACACAGGAGGACTATGGCTAACCAAGTCTGCCAATGACTGCAAACTAGGAGCCATAATTGACTCTCTGGCTGACATGGACATCCTCCAAAAGGGCCTTACTGAGATGGACACCTGGTGTCAAAGTCATGGCCTCAAGCTAAATGCCAAAAAATGCATAGTCATCCTGTTTGGGAAAAACAAAACACCCACGAATTACCACATAGGTGGCAGCCCCCTTAATACAAAAGAGGTAATAAGAGATCTGGGGACCCAGGTAGATAGTAATCTCTCCTTTGACAATCATATTGCCAAAGTAGTTAGGAAATCCTTCTATGTGGCCCATCTAATTACTAAAGGGTCTGCATCTAGAAATAAAGAGGTTATAGTGCCCATGTACTCGTCACTCATTAGACCCATCATAGAGTACAATGCCCCATTTGGGATGTACCTCACAAGACACTTCCAACAGCTGGAAAGACCACAAAAGTACCTCACCAAGAGGATTACTGGTCTCAAATATATGTCCTATGCAGCCCGACTGAAAAAAACTCCAGCTGTACTCAGTGGCATATCGCTTACTCAGAGTTGATCTCTGCCTGACTTACAAAGCCATGGCCAACTCAGAATTGATGGATATGCTTCACCTAAAGAAATCCAAGTCACTGCGAGCCACGCACTCTAGTGAGCTAAACCTCACCACAACAATCAATAGAACATGCTGGAGGGATAGATTCCTGTCACAGAGACTCCCCATGCTTTGGAACAAAATTCCAAATTACATCAGGCAGAGCCCCACACTAACACTCTTCAAGAGAAACCTTGACGAGTGGATGGGTAACAGAAAATACACACCTGGGATCACTTCATTGGCTCTGCTTGACAGAGGATCAGTTAATTAATAAATGGGGTGGCGGAAGCCGACACACTCTGGCTAGGCTAATAAATGTCCTCGGGCAGATAGCCTAGTACCTACCTATGAACCTATAATACTGATAGATATGTGGATGTAATACACAAGGCAAGTCATCCTATATTGCCACATCTATTTACTGCTTCACAGTATGCATTGACATGTGTCACATATCACAATCAGCCTTAAGGGTGGACACCTGAAACAACTATGTATCACTTTATTAGACAGATGTGAACAGGCATGACTTACAGAGAAATTTTATGATATGCGAATAACAACTTCCAAACTTATGAAACTGGACATGTGTAATATTTGCCCAATGTACTTCACATTATGGTATATTTGTTGCGGGAACATAATGGTCAACAGATCTGGACCATAAGATTTATTTATTTGCTGTACAACAAAGGAAACAAAGGTGTAACAATAACAAGTGTAATGTCATGATTATGCAACATTCTAAATGTCATAATAGTCATATACAGATGATGGCCATGAATGGGTCATCATTCTCATCCCACAGTATCATTAAGTTACTCTGGTACATTAATGGCATGTAGTAATCAGTCTGTCAGACATGCTGCCATTATTACTGGTGCATTTACTGATGTCTCAGCCTTCAGTATGAATGCACAATACACATGTACTCAACATTCAGAGAGATATATACTATTAATTTGCAAAGCAGGTGTGACATACCACTGTAGCATGGAACACTGACATAGAGTGAGGTCAAAAGACTTAGTACAGTGTAATTTAACACTGACAAAAAAAATTGGGATTTTTACCAGACAGGCCTGAAAACAATGTCTGTTATAGACTCTTAAGCAAAATACTTCTCTACCTGCCCCATAGTTCTACTCAAAATGTGCCTTACCAATTTATATTGAGGTGTTAATATAATATTTAAATGTCCACTATAACTCATCATTTTGTGCAATTAATTTATGAGGGTGGCCACGGTGGTGCAGCAGTTAGTGTTGTTGCCTCACAGCAAGAAGTTCTCCGGTTCAATTCTCAGCTGGGGTGCCTTCTGTGCGGAGTCTGCATGTCCTCCCTTTGGTCGCATGGGTTTCCTCTGGGTGCTCTGGTTTTCTCCCAAAGACATGCTGTAGGTGGATTGGACACTCTAAATTGGCCCTAGATGTGAGTGCGTGCATGTGTGTGCCCTCTGTGGAAGGTTTGGTGCTGGACTGGCAACTCGACACTGTAAAAACTCCACTGCCAATCATGAGCAGACAGGTGATCCGCTTTGGCGACCCCTAACCGGTTAAAGACGATGTGCAATTAATTTATCATATTTACATACCATGATTAAATGTGTTTAAAAAATATATTGTAAGGTTAACAATCCGTGGTAAACTTAAAATATATATTTAAATGAGATGAACAATGCAACATGGTTAATGTGTGAAATCACAACAGTATATAATCGGAATGGAAGTTGAAAGCTGAAGAAAAACTGCACCCAGTTACAAGCACAGTAACAGCATGTAATATGTAGAATTTATGTATATGACACACATACATAACTGTGCTCAACAAATGTTTCACTGTCAATGCTTATACTTTTTTATGCTTACATATGTACATGCACAGTGAAAACGATGTAATAATAATCATGAAGATAGTTTTCAACACCTCAGACACAAAATAAATATATGCATGGCTTGTCCCACACTTGTAACAGGAAATGGCCTGCAATAGTGTGTTTAACAAGCCATCACAGTGAAGTTATACAGCATTGCAAGAGAAGTGAAAATCAAGAACTACATGCCAGTATATATGCAATATATGTAAGACAATCAACAAGGATATACTTAAAACCTGTTTAACATTGTCGTTTTATAAATATTTGCATAGATAAGTTGATTAAAAAACCACATACCCTATATAAAGAGGTTTTAGTTTGACATTCCCTAGTATATGTAATAAACAACTAATGGTACTGTTTTATTCGTCTTATCACTGCAGAATATATGGTTAGTACAAAAACTGGATTTTTGAAGTGACTTCTTTGTATATATTGTATATAGAATGTTATGTTTTGTTGTATGTTGTACGTGTATCTTATTGTATAATGTCTTATATGTTGTAACCTAAAAAACTGCAATAAAGACATTTTTGAAAAGAACTACATGCCGGTAAATGTCTACCTATAGCATCAAAAAGTTGAGTCAACAGACACCCATTCAAGAATAAAATACCAGGCTATGCACAATTCAATGAGAAGCATTACCATTCATGCAAGTCTACTACTGCCTGCTATGCAAACAATAGTAACAATACAACTAACATATATGAAAAACTTTCAAGTCTGAAAAACAATGTGCCAGGTGAACAGAGATTTTTGTCATTTAGGTTGCATCAGCAAACATCACATAAGATCAATATAACAAACAATTGTTGATAACACATAACACTATTTTCACTGAAATGTATGTAAACATTCATGTTATTCACATTAAATCTCTATGTACTACACATACTTTGCAGATGTGTTATGAGATATCTGACATAAAATTAGCATTACTGAATGTCATAGGCTTGCACATCTAAACTTGAAGATTTAAAGATTTTAATACTATTACTGGAGAAATACAGCTGGAAAGTCATACGATATACCCATCTCCCTCTGCCACTCCTTATGTCTGTGTATAAGGTCTATGTGCAAGGATCTGTTTCTGTAGTGATCTTTAGCAGCTGAAAACAGAAAAAGATGATGTATTACACAAACAGAAGGATTGCTTAAGCTCATTCTCAATGACTGCTTTGTCCCAAAAAAAAAAAAAAAAACAGTGATCAGTATAGGTTAGCAAGCATTGCCCTACGATATAATACCACCCTGTGCATATTCAGTCATTGCTGTTTTATTATTAGTACTGTGCACATGAAAATTACTGTGGATAAAGAGGAGTAATGTAGATTCAAACGTACAACTGTGATCTATGTGCACATTACAAACCAGAACCCTACCTGCCTAACTAACCAATCATCGCTGTCTTTGCATTAATTGATGGAAGTCAAACAACTTACAGTTATGAACATGCAGGGAAGCATTACACATACTAACAGGTGTGCCAGTATAAGATGATGTTTTGTAAGTGTATAGACGTGCTTAACCATTTGGACAAAGATCTACCAGTGTACATGATCAGGTTTCTAGTTTTCATAGTTTGCAAGAAAACATTAATCTCCACATACAAATTTAAAGAAGTAGAGCATTGTGTAATTTAAACTGTAGAGTTAACATGTATGCATGTATTATCCAGCATTCACACATACGGCATTATGAACAGAAGTATACTACAAGATGTTTATAGAAGCTTTGTGTATAATGGAGAAATGAGTAGTCATCATCAATTTAAGGGCTGTGGGGTCAGTTCATCATAGCCATGCTAGATGTGTAATCTGTATTGTATACGTTACCAAATGTAGATCTTCCATATGTGATGTGCATTAGTACATGAATTACTGACAATAATGTTAAAAATAAAAAAGGCTGCACTGTCATTTGAACCCACATATATGGGAACAATATTTACTTGGCTATATTGCTTAATCAGTTAAAGCTAAGGGACATCACCACACATGAGCTGTTTTAAAAGCAGATGGAATAAAGTAGCAGTAAAATTAGTATGTTAGAAGTCTGTATTAATATACATTTATTAGCAACAGTCCTATATAATGTTTATGCTGACCTAGTATAGTTCCAGATAACCTCAGAATGCATCAACCAGCAAGTGTTAACTTTAAGGAGTAGAAGATAATTTATTCCATGTAAATTACTAAGATTAATACAGGTATGCATGGAATACTCTTGAAACACAATGCACTGCATTAACAGATATGTTTAGTACAGACATATATGATAATGCAGGTGTTAAGGTGTGGAGGATGAAACTTACTGTAGGCATCTGGTCCTTGGCATTGGACCTTTGCATCCCTCTGGCAAAGGCTCTCTGTGTCCCTACAATATATGGCCTTAATGCGGTAGCAGACCTGCATGCCAGTCTGGTAGATCTCAGTTCATCCCTTGTAATCTGATTCCAGCTGTTAATCATTGCAAATTTCCTGGGCATGTTCACATACTCTGTTCCTGCCCAGCATAAGCAGTGAGTATCTGCTGCTGTTCCCCCTTCTGTCCATTTTAGCACCTGGACTTGCAGAAGCCTCCTCTCACTAGACATCCTGGCTGCAGCAGTGTTACATTGCAGAAAAATGCCTTTCAAACAATACTAACTGAGGTACCACTCAGTCCAGAGGTTGCAATGGTATGATAAGAATATGTATCAGTTTTGCATTACGTTGCTCTGACATGCTCCTCAGAGCAGCCAACAGACTCTGTTGCTGTGAGAGGATGAGGAATGCCACTGAAGGTGGGCCACCATTGAATACACTGGATGAGATGATGTTCCCAGCCTGCAATCATATCACCTGCCCAGATTGTCTGATACCTGGGAGAGATATTGAGGCAGGTGTTCCAGGACATAGACGTATACCCGATGTCCACGAACAGTACAGCAAACACCAATTCTCAATGAAGGGCATTACTGCACAATTCCTAACATATTGTTATTTTTTGTTACAGCAGCAGAACTGCATCATGGAAGTGGAAACACACGATGTGGATGAGCAACGTAATTGTTACAGCAGTCGATCTTACCGAAATAGTACATGCTTAACATTGTCAGCAACATGCATGATGTTGTGCTTTTTACTTGCATAGGCCCATCAACATCTGAACATCAGCAACACATGTCAAGTAAGTGTCTCTATAATCCTGTTTGAGTGATCCATAGTTGCTGTGTGGCTCTGCCTCCTGTTATGACTGTGGAGTATACTCACCTGTTGTTGATGTTTGTGTGCCATTTTAACCTACCTCATCACTAGTCATGGGCCAGGAAGCATCTGCTGCAGCCAGATCTAGTAATGTTGTTCATTCTGTTGCTGTCATGCATCATTGTTTAGCACACCTATGATTTATGATATTAATGTTGGCTTCTTCCCTACACAGGAACATCAGCACAAAATATGTGTTAGTTACTGTGATCCATATTTTTGGTGCCTCTGCCTCCTGTTCTGACTATGGATTATACTCACATGGTTGTTTGCCATTATATACTACAGGATCTGCTTTACATCAGATGATATGCTCCCCAAACAGGGAGGACGTTGTTGGTAAGGCCATCTAGATGTTTGCTACTGTGCACTACTGATAATTATACATGTACTCTTCATGACAAATGTGGTCTTGTTCACCTGCCCAGGACACCTGCAATCCAAACATCGCCAGTCTCCATCTGGTATGTGTATATCTTATTTGTTGCATGTTAAACATTAGGGTTAATGCTACATGATGCCTTATATGTGATGTGCATGTATTTTTTACATGAGTGCCATTTCATCCCTCACCACCAGTGGTGGAGACAGAGGAGGGCATGTCAGGAAGGTTTTAGTACTTGTAATGACATTATCTGTCATATATGAATGATATGTAACTGACATGGCATACCTCTGTTATATAGGGGTCACTGAGCCACCCACAGCAATGACATCCTGGTAAGTACTGTCTTATAGATATATTAAAGTTAAGAATACAAATTTTCAGCAGTACTTAAAATCAGACACAAGTATAAATATAAATGGCTCCATAACTCTACTCACCCCACCTCCCACCTCCATCCTGAAACTTAGTGGAGATATTTACCCTAACCCTGGACCCATACATCAACTACCCACCTTGGCCAACCCATTACTTTCCAATGCTCCCAACAGAACCTTCTCCTCAGGCAATGAATCTAGCCTCATTATTTTCAATATTAAACTCAGATACAGCTGCAACACAATTCATAATTTTCATGCACGTCTAGATCTTTACTCCCCAGACATTCTAATCACCACAAATAACAAGAATAACTGACAATGATATTATTCTCCCAGGTTTTAACGTACTCAGAATGGACAGAAAATGAAAAGAGCAGGTGATATTGCTATTATTTGTAAAAAAAAAACAAAAAAAAAAACATAGAAACAACTCCAGCCTACCCAAATATCCCAAAATTGAATAATGCTGAACTTCTGATTATATACCTCAATATCAACCAAAATAAATCTATATGTATCTCAACAGTATACGTTCTACCAGGTGTGACAGCTACTCATTACCCTGGGTCAGTAATCAAGGAGCCTCAATCCTCACCACAAACACCAGTGAGAGATGGTCACTAAGAACAGGAATGAACTTATACTGTATTTTAAATGCAGGTCTCTGCATCAACCACAGTTTCCTCCAAGAGAACACAGGAAACCTGCTCCAGACCTGAGACTGGACTCTTTGTCTCTCCATATCCCAAACAAGCACTGTGTTCCAGTTCCAAGTAGTTCATGCACTAACACCTGGGTATTTGATTTGCAAACACAAACACACACACACACACACACACACACACACACACACACACACACACACACACACACACACACACACACACACACACACACACACACACACACACACTCCTGGGAAAGGATGGTTACTAACTGTACCACTTCTGCCCAGACTATAAGGTAACCTCAGTACCGCCAGTCAACCACTGTCAGGGTCTTACAAGGGTATTCGATTATACTGAGTAACATCAATACTAATGTAAATGGCAGAGTGTAACCAGTGCAGCCAGACTATTCGGATTGGCCAAGGTGTCATTAAAATAAGCACAAGTACTTTCAAGGCGTTAAAAGTATTCTCTGAAAAAAAAAACAGCCACAATGAAAGGTATAAACAATATTTAATAATAAATAATAAAATAGAAAACAGGAGAATACTAAATATCTAAGTACAATAAATATCAGAGTTTCAGTCACAGGAGAAAGAAAAATAACACAGTTGGACATATTTAAACAGATGCAGAAAATTAGTACTAAACTAATCTCATTATATTTCCTGACTTCTTTGAATAACTGTTCCCTAGCTAACCAAATTATTACAGGAAGGCAAGAGAGGATGCTGAGATACTTACTTCTGTAAGGCAAGGTGAAATGCTTCCAACTAACTGAGCTGAACTAAACAAAGCAACAGAGCTGTGATGACTGTCATAGATTTTTATTTTTTCCCAAAGAGAAAAAAAAAAACAAGCTGCTGTATGAGTTCCATCCTCACTACTAGTTATAGAATGACATCTCATTTGATCACCTGACATTGGTACAATACACATTTAGAGCTTTGCTAAGATATATTGCAGTATTTGAAAATTATAGAACAATTTCAAAAGCCTCTATTCTTCCCTTGTAGAATTCTTTGTTTAAACATAAACATTTAATCAGTTATAATAACACAGTTTATATATTTTTAACACAAGCATCTGTTCATGTCATTGTGATAGTCAAACGACACAACACCATCCATAAAACTCCAGCCAACCATGCAGGCACATGCCACACATGCACTGCTCTATTCTCCCTAGCACAGTTGGCAATACCTCATATTGTCACACCAGGTAATAACATTACCACAGCAGAAAAAAATATCCTACACTGGATATCTGACAACATCTCCCAGGAAGCATTCATCTTAGGAGACTTGAATATAGACTGGCAATCCATAAACAGCAGCAACCCCAAGGAATTTTCAGCCAACTAATAAGGTCCACCACCAGAATTAATAAAAACACTAACAGGCAGTAAAAGCTGGATTGATGTTGACAAACCCCATAATATAAAATCCTCTGGTTGCTTAGCAGATACTAAAAGGGGCCACCTCCCAACCTATATAATCAGGCAGCAACACTGTCTACCCAAACAAATTTGACAAAGACACATTTATTACAGCCCTGTCCCACTGCAACTGGAATGTATTAAGAGTAATGCTCCTACAAAAATCAGTTAATTGCTTCAATTATACCTTTCTAAACATATTAAATGATTTAACACCTGTTAGAACAAGAAGGATAAAAACTAGCACAGCACTATGGCTGACAAAAGAGAGCAAACATCTCATGCTACAATGAGATAAAGCATAGAAAGAATGGTATAAGAGTAAAACACAACATGCCGACCAAAATTTTAGATTTCTCTAGAAATCATGCTATAGTAATCTGCACCAAGTGCATCAAAACAGCCCCAGACATTTTTGGTCCTCTCTAAATAAATTATTACACTTCTGCCCATACCACTACACCCTGTCCTTCCACTTCAAACAAAAAAGGTTCCATTGGCACGCAGATCCATACTCATTTTATCGAGTCAGTTCTGTCACTCATCAAAGACTACCACAGCCAACACCTCCATTTTACAAGAAGTCAGGTAGAAGTGGCTGCACAGAATGACAGTGCATTTTCTGTTGCATGCTATGTTGAAAGCCTTGTTATGAGGGTTGGGAGGGTGGCCTAATGGTTAAGGTGTTTGCCTTGTAAGCACAAGGTGCAGGGTTTGAGTCTCACAAGGGATAATTGGCTAGGCTTAAAATGGCTCGCAAGGGCAGTTAGCTTAGTATGAACCTATGAACTTATGAACCTATAAAAGTGATAGACCAGTGCCATAGTACAAGCTGGGTGTTATGTGCCCTAACTGTTCTGAGCATATTACCTCCAGTGGGGAGAGGCAGAACCCCTCCCATTAGACCCTTACATGGTCCTCAGACATCATTTTCTGTACTGAAACATGTGGGTATATCTGTAAGGTTTGCAGATTCCACAGGATTCCCTAGGAATATGTGGAATATAGTGGCATTAAAATTAAGCATTTATAACCTCCATGGAGTACTTTCAGAAGGTTGTCAGCAAAGTACTTTGTCACATTTCAGTCGTATTGGGTGCACTCATTGTGTTTTGGAATCTGGTGGTGCATGCAGAGTCCGCTATTATCCTACGGTAAATAGATAATAATTGGTCTTGTTTTGGTGTACATTATGAATCTGCATCTGCTGCTGATGCATTGGCATCTTCCTTTCGTGTGCTTCGCTGTCCACAGCATTCTTTTGGAATTCAACCCTAAGTCTTGGAAAATAATGAGAAACCCTTTAGCATTTATTTGTCTTTGTATAATGTCTGAAAATATGCAGTATTTATTAATATATAACATTTCCAGCAACCAAGCTTTATAAATATAAAATAAATTCAGTTTTGCTTTGGAACATTAGCTTTAAGTGGATCATTTACAGTGCATTTTGCTTTTCAGACAGACTTTAATGGTCAGCCATATGTAAATTAAACAAAGGCACTATACTCACAATTCATGATGTATAATGTACTAATGCAATAATGAGTGCTAAAGTGATACATTAGATCTCCCAAGATAGGCATATTTATTAAACAAACAAAGATATTAAAATGATGGTGTCAAAACTGTGCTGTCTACAGTTGTGGGCAATTTTGTCAGTGCTTTGTCCCTAAGGAAAGCATCTTTCTCTCAACAGTGCATCTTATACTAAACATATATATATTTATATATACATATATATATATATATATATATATATATATATATATAGTATGAATAATTACAATGGCAAAGTGGTGCAGTGAATAGAACTACTGATTCACAGCAAAGGTTCCCCTGTTCCATTTACTGGATGAGTCACTGCTACAACACGTAGCACACACCTTTGTTGCAGAAGGCTGTAGGGTCTATCTTCACACTTGATTAATTGCTGATTGTGGCGTGTATTGTAAGGGAGGTCTGCACTCAAGAGTGTGCCATACTTTGGATGAGATGTTAAATTTAGGTCCCCTCCACTTCAGTTGGTGGTAGCTCAGGTGGATATAAAATATCCCACAGTAAAAAGGAATGTGAAATTTCCCAAAACCCTGACCCAGTTTCACTTGGTTGTACAAATACTAGTTTGAGTCCCCTGAAAATAGTCTACTAGCCTAGTGAGACTAATTTAGTCAACAACAGTAAATAAAAAATAAAATGTGCTGCCTTCCATGTGGGCTCTGCATGTTCCTTTTTGTATTTTTGTATAGGTTTTCTCCAGGTACTGCAACTTCCTCTCACATCCCAAAGACATGCAGTAGCTGAGTTGGTAAATCTAAACTTTCTGTGGGTGTTTGCACAGTATCAATAAATGGAATAAAGGCCTGAAAATCTGCTACATGTTTCCCACTTGATAGAAAATCATTGTATGATAATGACTGTTCAATGGGTCACTGTAAGGCTCAGATGTGAATTGACAGCCACAGATAATAATGATGACTGAGCTGAAATACAGCACCAGCTGCTATTGATAATGGCAGCATATCAAACTGTTCCAGAACATTTCATAGATGCTGTGATAACTATGCACACTACCATGTGTTGTGGCCGTACAGTACAAGGTAAATTAATCTTCAAAATATTAACAAATAATAAACTGTAATATCTAGTTACATTTTGGAATCCACTAATGACCATGTTGAGTCATAAATGATCTGTTATAGAGGTGTCTTAGGAACTCACAAAAGAAGATTAAAAAATATGCATCACATTGATATACATAAGGTAGTAGGGGAATTAATGAAAAGGATAGCTAAGGTGCTGCAGCTCTAAAATGAGCTACTGCCATAAGAAAATGAGGCAGCAGGAATTCTGGATTGCTATTTTTTACAAATGACTATTGTGATGCCCAATATTTTGTATTTCAATTGCATTTTTTCCTAAATTATATGTACATAACTATTTGCAATCAGCAAACTGTATTTTTTTATTTTTAAAATGCAGATTTTTTTTCATTCTTTAACAGTTGCTAAACACCGTTTCTGTTGTAGGGTTTGGCTAAATTCAAGGTAATTCCCCCTCCTGTCAAAGATTGTTTTGTTAAAACAGCCAGTGGCAGAGAAACCAGTTAAGCAATTTGGAAGCTTGTCATGTTCTCTCAAGATTTTAACAAAGGAAACAATGATGATGGAATGTCCAGGGTACTACCTGCCAAAATAAACTAAAGCAGATGTTTTAGATGGAACTTTTCAGATTCCACCCCTTATGGGAATTGTGCAATGCAGAAAACCATAGCATTAAAAATTGCTGCAGAACATTGTGTGGTGAAATTTTGTCTGAAGTGGACAGGTAGCAGATAATTTCCTGTCTGACAGAGAATACCCATGTCTCATCTGGCTCAAAACTAAGGAAGATATTAAATGTGAAACACTTTCATCTCATTTGTGGTTTAATGCTGGCTGCACCAAGACAATGTATGCAATTAATGCTAGCTTAACTCCTCATTGCAGATCATCCATTAATATTGCCTTTTATCTGCAATAAAACTTTGCAAATAAGCATGTTATGCTGTTTTCTAAACAATCTGCTACCCCTAGCCTTACAAAACAGATAATCCCATATAAAAACCTAGCCACACTCCGTTCTGCTAACAAACTCCTAGTATCCCTAACTAAATCATATAATAAAGCTGGAGATTCATTATTTTCAAATTCCATGGGTAAAATCTGGAATCAACTCCCTCAAGAAATAACTAATCAAAACTCTACCTCTCTTTTCAAAAAACACATCAGAGAACATCTTAAAGCACAGTGGTTGTGTGTCTGTGCTAAACTAACTGAATGTCATGTGTCCTCTAATTTTATTTCCTCCTCTTCCACACTTTCTGAGCTCCACAACACTTTTCAATAGTTTTGAGATTGTATCTGAGAAAAGTGACTTTTGCCAGCAACCTGTTTAACTTCATCTTGTGTTATTGTTTTAGTACATATTATAAGTTTATCTCCCTTTTTTAGTATCTCTTTTGTGTTTGAATGATTTTTTTTTTTTACATTGTATTGTTTACTCATATCAATGCTTTATTGTGCCAATGTATTGTTTATTGCCTGTACTGGAGCTTTTCTCCCCGGGCCTCTACTGAAAACGGATACATGTCCAGCTAGACTAGCCCGGTCAACAAATGTAAAATAAATAAAAATAAATAAATAAAATATACAAGTAAGTATTGTAGCAATGTTATTTTGTAAATTTACAATTTTATGATATATTTTTTTGGTGAATTGTAGTATTATTTTCACATTTTTCTGGCTTATGCCAAATGGTTTCTAATGTATTACGATTGCCACCAAAGTTCAGGCAGGTACAAGAGTGACATCATTTTCTAGAAGAATCAATTTGGTACTGTTCTGATCAAACAGGTAGGGGTATCCACAAATGTAAGTAGACCATTGGAATCTGGGGTTATAGTTATAGTGATTGTGTTTAGGTGTAAAGGAAATCTGTGCAAGTGAAAGGTGAGCACAGCTTTAGTATGATGCATAGAGACTAGCTGCTCTTACATGTGATGGCTTTCAATGAATTTATGCAAATGAAAATTAGTTTTGAATTTTTTTTTATGCCAATGAGCCCTCTTTCTGCCTGCTTGTGATTCATAGTTGCTTCTTGATGCATTTTGGCGCAGTGTGGAAAGACGTTTTAAAAGTCATACCTTTTATATTTCCTTTGCATTAGGAAAAAATGTTTGCTGTTACTGCCAGTTTAGCTATTTCTCACTGTGAATTGCTTGTCCTGGCCAAGTGAAAACCGCAGAAACCCAAACTTGGCCGCTAACCAGGAAGGTACAGATATAGACAAAGAATAATTCATTGTAACATTGATAATCAAGAAATTCTTGATATATTTAGAGTGACCGAGATATTTGACTTGGCCAAGACAAGCATTTAATAATGCAGAAATTCTTATTACCAAACTACAGATTAACAGTAACAAATGCGTAAACATTGTCTGCATTTACGTTACCCCAGGTAATAATACAAACACCCTACAGGACATCCTCCACTGGTTATCCAGTATCTACCCCCAAGAAACTATGGTGCTTGGAGATTTTAACATTGATTGGAACACCTTTTCCTCAGAATCTCCTACAACCTATGTCAAACTACATGGTTTTACACAGCTCATATCCTCCCCCACCAGGATAGGCAAACCTAATAACAAAGACAGTATCCTAGATTGGATACGTATCAACAGCCATCCCTATATGTACAAGTCAGGGACCCTCCCAGATGACCTAAGTGACTACTTACTTACATACATTATCAAGCACAAGGTGGACAACCCTCACCAGACCATAATAAGAACTTCAACTCCACCAATTTTCAAAATGGACTTAAAACTTGCAATTGGTCAGTCCTAAAGCACCTTTCGTTGGACGATGCAGTATGACACTTTAATTCCAAATTCCTTGCTATTCTTGATTCTCATACTCCTGCTTGCTCCTTTAGAACCATAACAAAAATTGCCCCGTGACTCTCAAAAGAGACCAAATCTAAAATCATAGCTAGAAATAAGGTATGGGACAAATGGTGTGCCACAAAAGACTCACTAGATCAACTCAGATAATGACAGCTAAGGAATTACACAAAAAAAATCTATTATACTAGACAAAAAAAAAACCTTCTACTACCACCTTCAACAAAAAATTCACAACAAACCTCAAAAATTGTGGGCAGGAATAAACAAATTTCTTCACTCAGAGCAGTCCTCCACACCTACCCCGTCAGCTTCCAACCATAAATCCCCAGAGGATATTGCAAATACCTTCAATTGTTTTTTCACAGAGACTATCCAATCTCTAGCCAGCCAACTGGCACCCAGCTGCTTCAACCCAAATTCTGCCACAGCCAATACCCCACTCTCCTTTAGCTAATACCCCACTCTCCTTTAGCTAATATCCCACTCTCCTTTAGCTAATACCCCACTCTCCTTTAGTGAATACCCCACTCTCCTTTAGCTAATACCCCACTCTCCTTTAGGTTTCAGCCTGTTTCTACATCATTTATCAGATCTCTAATTATGAAATTAAAACCAGCTACTCTGGCAGCTGACCTCCTCCCACCAAAGTATCTGCAAAAAGCAGCAGATGCCATAGCATACCCCATCTCCATTATAATCATCAGAACCTTATCTGAAGCCACCATCCCCTCCATTTAGAAAATATCCCATGTAATACCACTCCATAAAGGATGCAACTCCTTTGAACTGTCAAACTTTAGACCCATAGCTATTCTGTCACCATTGGCTAAAATTATGGACAAGAGTGTCCATAAACAACTTACGCATTATCTTACCCAGAATAAACTGTTGGCAAACTCCCAGCATGGTTTTAGGCCATACCACAGTACCACCTCATATATAATAGCAAGCTTTCCTCAACCCTCTTTTTAGATCTCTCTAAGGCCTTTGATATGGTCAGCCACAAATACTCATGCACATCCTTAAGGCATTCTCACTAAATAGCCAGTGCTTCAATGGTTGCAATCTTACCTGTGTGGTAGACAACAAGCCGTCCTATGGCAGGACAAACTATCAACCCATCTACCTGTAACCCTAGGTGTCCCCCAGGGCTCCATATTAGGACCCCTTCTTTTCTCTCTCTTTATTAATGACCTTTCCACTGTCATCCCAAATGCCATCTGTATCCAATATGTGGATGACTCCACCTTGATTTGTTCAGCCACCTCCCTGACAGATCTAATGACATTAACCCAGAATACTCTCAATATAGTTGAAAACTAGCTCTCTAATCGTCAGCTGATATTAAACCCTAACAAAACAAAGTTGCTTCTCTTCTCCCCCACTTGTAAGTCTTCCTCACTACTCTTTACCATAAAATCTAATAATGGTACCATTATCTCCCCAGATGTGCAAACCAAACTCTTGGACGTCACAATAGAGAGCACCCCCATATTTGATATCCATGTCAATCAAACTATCAAAACCATTAACAAAACCTTGGCTCCCACTATAAGATCAAACCTTTCCTTATTCCATTTGCTAGGACTGCTATTGCTCATTCCCATCTACTCGCCACTCTTTTCTGTGCCTCCCCTTTACTCACTAATTTGAACAAATCTGCTCTTAGCAAACTCTCCAAGTGTTATAACCACATTGCTAGATTTGCAACAGGCATGGCCTATAGGACCCACCACTGTAACAACCTAAATCTTCTGGGGTGGCTAGAATGGCCTAGCCTACTTCAGTACAACCAGCTTATAATTGCCCATAAAGTTCTCAAACACCCTGATAATACGTCTGCATTTAAAATATCATCAACCCTTATAGCAACCTGAGGTTACTTCGCTGCTCTAATAAACTACTGGTTCAAACATCCAAAATCAACAACTCTGCTGGGGACTCTCTGTTTGCTAACTCTATTGGCAAAACTTGGAACTCTTTTCCTGCTGATCTTACTCTTGAACCCTCTCTTACTCAGTTCAAAAAAAGCCTCAAGATATACTTTAAAACTCACTGGCTATGTCCTTGTTCAAAACCCAACTAGATTTTCCTCTATAGTCTGTAATCATGTTGCATTGCCTAGTCAATTTGTCAACACTGTTTTAAAAATGTATGATTATATTACCTGCTTGCTCAACTGGCGCTTGTAAACTATGTGTAACTTGTAATCATTTTGTGATTTTTACTGCATGTTCTACCTTGGAGCTTTTCTCCCTGGGCCTCCACTGAAAATGGACATGTATCCAGTTGGACTATCCCAGTTAACAAATATAAAATAAATAAATAAATAAATAAATAAAAAGGACTTCAGTGATTTTACATAAGCAAACAGATGGGAAGTGGGGTTATGCATGACCTTCCTATACCTGTGGATACTAAGGTATGTAGAGTCATCACTATACTTGTAAAAGAGACCTTCCAGAGACAGACTGGAGACATGCTGCTACCTGTTAGGATTCCACCTTGATGATACTTCAGCAGTTCCTCAACATACACTTGACACGTGGATAAATGTATTTATCTGTCAATATCACCACAGAACTGAGTCAGAATCATAAGTGCCTTCTATGTGATGGCACATTTCTCTGAGATACTTGGCATGATAAAATACACTCATGGTGCCATTTGGGCCTCAAGAGGACAGAGGAAGAAGAAGTAACAAAAAAGCATGTGCTACCATTCCATCAACTGCCAGGTACTGTGTGATGTGTATGTGGGGGGATTCAGCCAAATGTTGGTCCAGCATCCTGGCAGTGCACATGGTTGTCATATCTGGCCCAAAGCCCACTCTACTGCCTGTTCTTGCACGGCAGGATACGTCAAGGTCACTTTGTTGGGAAGTGAAGACTTTAACTATAATTATGCATTTAGTTATATCTTAGAAAATGTATTTCTTACTTCTAAACCTCCCTTCCCTTGTCATGTCTACCCCCTCTTTTTTTGTCCTTTCCAGATGATGGAGGCTACCCACTTGAGCCATGGCTGAAAACCTCTGTCCATAACCCTACAGGAACTGCAGAAGAAAAGTACAAGACCCCCTTGTCTCAGACACTGATTTTCACTGAGTAAGTGTTTGACCTGCTGAAAGTCCATTTCCATTCCCTGGATGAGTCTGGAGGTGCCCTTCAGTATGACTCTGCTTTTGCATGGAGAATATTGATCACATATTGAATTCTGCACAACATGAGGAAGCGATGGTTTGGTGGTGAATTGCCTCATGATGACTGTACAGCTCTGGCTATAGGTTCTTCCAAAAGTGATGACAGTGTTGGTGGCCATTAAACAGCAGTAGTATAGAACCCTATGTGGCAGGCTCATGCATGCAAAGTGGCTGTGCAGCTCCTGCTATAGGTTCTTTCACAAGTGATGATAGTGCTGGTGGCCAGTCAGCAGCAGTAGCATAGAACCCTATGTAGCATGCTTATGCATGCTAATTGGCTGTGCAGCTCCTGCTATAGGTTCTTCCACATAGGCAGCAATCTACTTAACACCGAATGTGTGATAAGAGACCTTGGGACCCAAGTGGACAGTACTCTCTCCTTTGATAGTCACATTGCCACAGTAGTCAGGAAGTCCTTCTATGTGGCACACCTCATCATAAAAGGGTTCTCATCCAGGAAAAAGTGGTCATTGTTCCCCTTTACTCAACACTCATTAGACTCATTATAGAGTACAATGCCCCTTTTGGAATATACCTCACAAGACATCTGCAGCAGCTGGAAAGGCCACAGAAGTACCTCACAAAGCAGATTACTGGCCTCAAACAAATGCCCTACACTGACCGCCTCAAAAAACTCCAGCTTTACTCTGTAGCATATCACCTACTCTGGGGTGATCTATGCCTAACATATAAAGCTATGTCAAACCCAGAGCTGTTGGACATGCTACACCAAAAGAAATCCCAATCCTCCGAGCTACACGCTCTAGGGACCTAAACCCTGTCACCACAGTAAACAGGATATGCTGGAGGGATAGATTCCTGTCCCAGAGACTTCCCATACTCTGGAACAGGCTACCCATCTATGTCAAGCAACGTTCTTCATTAGCACTCTTCAAGAAAAATCTTGATGAGTGGATGGGAAATAGGAAATACACCCCAGGGATTACTTATGTGTCTCTGCTCGACAGTGGCACAGGAAAATAACTTTCTTGGGTGGCGTACGGCAGGGAACCTTGTTGGCTAGGCTTACATAGGCCCTTGGGTCAATAGCCTAGTACCTACCTATGAACCTATGAACCTATGATGATAGTGCTGGTGGCCAGTCAGCAACAGTAGTATAAAACGTATGTAGCAGAGTCATTCATGCTAAATGGCTGTGCAGGCAAATAGGTGGTATCTATTCTACAACTATGCACAATGACATTCAGGTTACAGTTAACTTTATTATAAAAATACATATGGTATAACTGATGCTTGCAGTGCTATGTGTGAACTATGATGAGTGGCGCAAGGTCTACAGTCACTGTATATCAGACAGCCCCTCTTACCTTTAAATATTTGTTAGTGTAATTATATGGTTTATATATCTGTTATGTTTAGTGACAGCATTTATTCAGATTCCTTTCTGACTGTTGACTGAGATCTGTGCAGTGAATGGAATTGGTAGGATGAAAAATATGGAATGTGTCATTTTGTACTGCATTGCTGCATATGCTTTATTTAGGGACTGCAGTTAAATATTCAAGTGCTGTTTATGCTGGAATGTTCATTACTTGATAATTGCTCTTGGATGACTTGATTTACTAACTGGAAGAAATGTATGTATTTAGCCATGAATTGGTGCTGTATTCCACCTTGCTGTTTACATGAGTTGTTCCTTTCCACTATAAAGGAAAATTGTATAACATTTCTGATGGTATGTTCTAATGTTTCTGTACTTTATTTTCTGATAAGTGAAACATTAGTCCTCCATTAAAGTATTGCACATTAGATAGTAATTAATTTTGTCTCAGATAACAACTTATGTGTCATTAGAATTATCATTTGTGCAGTGCTGAGGGTGAAATGGTAACAGTGCTATTGTTGATGGTAGGATTAGTGCTAGTCATGTAATCATTATTTTCCAGTTTGTGATAGCCTCTTAACAGTATTCTGCATTTGCATTTGGTGCTTCCCCCTTTTCTTTCAAAATTTTAAATGATCATCCATGTAACTGTAAGTAATAGCATTACTCAATTCAAACCCATCCTGCTGAATAGGACCTTAATAGTGCTGTATATTGCACTCTGCAGAATACCCCTCCCCCTTTTCCTCCTTTTTTTGTGTGAAGCTTTAGCATTACTCGTCAAATACATGCTGCTGAAGAAACTCTTAATACTGTTCTATGCTGTATTCTGCACATTACCCCCCCATGATTCCCTCTCGCATTTTTTAATGTTTCCTTTGAGGTGCTCCCTTCCACCATAAAGGAAAGTTGCATAATATTTCTTATGGTGCATTTGAATGTTTCTGTACTTTTTTCCTGATAAATAAGATTTTTTTTTCTCTGTTAAGGTACTGTACATCAGATTAGTTTATTCTGTCATAGGCACCAAACCTTTGTGTCCTCAGAAATAGCAAAAATCATCATCTGTGCAGTTTGGAGGGTGATATGACCAAAAGTGCTAGCAGTGATGGCAGGAGTAGTGTTACTGTTGTAATTATTCATCTTACCTGTGTTATAGGTTCTTAATGCTGTTACATTGCAGCCTGATGGTCACCCTTTTTTAAATGTTTATCTTTTTAATTTTCCTGTTATTTTGGTCAGTAACATTAGTTTAGTCAAACACATGCTGCTGAATTATCTGTTGTGATATTTTCACTAGTTGCTCTGTGCACCCTGACTTATGTAAAGTTGAATACGTCATTCGCTGTGTCCCCCAAGGATAGTGTTGGTGATGGTGCCCAAAATTGCAACAAAGTCCTAGCACATGATGTTGATGCTTACTTGGTACAATGACATAATCTGCTGGATGCAAGGGATCTGACAGTTACTGAACTCACTGTGCTTCTTGACTAAGACTTTGAATGAGAGGTTATGTTATGCGTAGGTGAGCACCAACTAGGACTGCCTGTCTTATTTTTGGTTACACCACCCCCACTTTTTCCAGGACTTTCCTAAATGTTACATGGTATGCAACTTACTCTGTATCCACATATGGACATCACCCTATTCTTGCACTTATCAACCTGTGTTTCCTACTTTAATCTGGTAGGTCCTGCATAGTGTGTGCATGGAGGCAGAAATGTGTGCTGTGTGTTCCACCATTCTGCAAGTGGGTCCAATCATACATTTATCCCTGCTTTCTACCATTTCACACTACACATGGAAATCCTCTCATACACCCTGCAATACTCAAAAAATCTTTCGCTGATTCTTTATGGCATTGGAGTAAGGCTAAGCAATTTTCAACTTTCTACATGTCAAGAGATGGCTGTAACATTATCCTGGCACCCCTTTGCCCAGGTGTTGCAGTAGACACTGCCAGCTCTTTGATTGCTCTGTCATCCTGAAGATGTTCCTGTGGTTCAGCAACAGCGATGTTGAGCTAGCTAGAGTGCCTTCCTGCACTGCCAGCAATTCATTGTCCTCAACTATTTGACTATATGAGCCTGTGCACTGCCTGCAGAATTATATGCCTGCTGTGTGGTGTGTGATCTTGCCTTCACACGTGATGACTGTGTGCCACTGTCCTCAGGATGTGTCAAAAATATAACTCTTAAGGCATAATCAGCAGCCATTGTGCTGTCATCTCCCAACTGTGCTGGCAGAGCAGAACTGCTCATATTTGTTGCTGACCCTGTGATAGAGTAATTGATGACATTGGTACTGAGACCTGGGACCACAGTAATGAATTATTTTGTATAATTAGGTGTGGAAGACTCAGATGCTTTACTTGGCTTAAATGAATATGTTTCGCCTTGCTTGAGTTTTAAAGAGAAGGTCTGATTGATTGAATCATTACCACTTCCTGTCACACTTACCTTTTTAGCATGTTTAAGCTTGTTTTACAGGGATGTCTTTCATCCTGACAACATTCTTGTAATAGGAATGAAAGAGCTAAATCAATAAATTCTAGCAAATACTTCTTGCAGACCGTTCATTTTTAGTTCTTTGTTTTTCATTTTGCAACATTTGACATACTCTTTGTTTTTTGTGCTATTTTGAAACTGTAATGAGCAAATATTATCTCACAACTTTTGGGCTATAGCTCAAAGATTTTCATCCTAAAACCCTTCAGACTTAACCCTTTGTAGGACAGTATATAAGGAGTAAAGAAAGAGTAGAATATAAAAGTAGGGGTAATTCAGACATTTAAATGGAAGAGAGATACCCAAGAGTGTTAACATATCAGCATATTAATCTGAATTCAGCCAGGGGTGGCAGTTATTACTTAACTGTCCTAGATTGCTTCTTCTCAGAAGTGTAAGACCCAGTAGTTGACCTACAGACTATGAAAATTAAAGTGCAATTCTAAGCCACTCTGGGGGTTTAGAGGGATAAAGGCCTAACTCCAGGCCAGGCAACCTAGGTTCAGCTAGTGGCTCAGGCATTTAATAGACAGGCAGGGAGGGAGGGGATGGACATTACCATCCCTGGTGGGTGGTTGGGTCTGTGGATGTTGGAGGCAGGGGATGTCATGTTAGGAGGCATGCCAGAAAGAGGGGACAGAGTGGGGGGCAAGACTGAGTTACTGCAGAGCAGAGACAATAAGCTGCACAGTCCAATGGCATGACCATGTCCACATGTAGCATGAGGGACTTAACAGAAGGGGAAGTAACAGGATGCGAAGAGCCAAACTTCCAGGATACTCTCAAGTTTTGTGCTGGCCCCAATCCTATGGAGTTAGTCTGCAGGGTTAAGTAGGTGGCTAGTAGCTCCAATGATGGATGTGGGGCACTGGGTAGGGAGCTGTAAGATGATGCAAGAGGGAGGAAAATACTCAAAAAATGCAATTCGGGTAAAATGAAGAAAATAGCAATAACTCTGCTCAAGCAGACAGCTTCAGACACTTTAATGTTAAATGCTGAAAAAAACACATAAAAATCATATAAAAATCTAAAGTAAAACAGGAGAGAGGAGCGCTTTTGCATTACCAAAGGATGCTTCATCAGATCTAAAGACTGCAACACAACAGCTCTATTTAATCAACTCAAATTAGCACCTAAGACCATGTGACCTCAGGCCAGGTTTCCGAGGAACATTTTCATTTAACCCTTTACCAGCAGGTGCATGCAGTAAAATAATCCATTTGTTTTCCAAGTTCTCAGTACTTATTATCACATCACCACCCTTAATGTTAGGCATAAAACTTAAAGCTCCAAAAAGTTAAAAACATGATTAAAGCCTTCATTTTTCACATGTTTAACAAGTGCATTTCTATCAACACATCTATTCATGCTGTAAACATGCTCTCTAATCCTATCTCTAAAATTACGGTTTGCTTTTCCAACATAGTAACATTTATATGCAACAGACTCAGTAAAATAAACATTCTGAGTATTACAGTCAGCATAAAAGTTGCAGTAAATCCTGCGGCCAGTAACTGGGTGTAAAAAGCAGTCATATTTAGTGATATATTAACAAACATTGCAACCACCACATCCGAATGTCCATTTCACTATCAAATTTTACTCATTTCTCGTCCCAGTGGGTTTATAACATAACATTCTCTTAATCCATTTGTAGATTTTAAAGGTAAATTTAGGTTCACAGCCTACCACTTCTTTAACCTTGGGATCTGTCAAAAGTATATTCCAGTGCTTCTTAATGGTGTTACAAACATTATATATATATATTATTAGAGTACCTCAATGATAGCCTTATAGTGTCACCCCCTATTACTCAAGGTGAATGCATATTATTTGTGGTATCACCAAAATATGGTTGTGCTCTATTGTGTCTATGTATCAACACTTCATGCTGTATCTGATGCACCTTATATTTGCTATATCCTCTCTAGCAGAAGTCCAAAGCTAAAGTATCAAAGGAAGAATACATATCGATGTCTTTATTGTGCAGCCTCGCATATATAAAGAACTGATCTCTCATTACATTTCTTTTCAGATACTTGGGGTGCATACTTTGTGCATGCAATAGATTGTTCTTCTTGCATGCCTTCTTGTAAATGGTAGTATTAATCACACCACCATCATTCCTAATGTATACATCTAGGAAGTCCATGCCCACATAAGAAAAATTATTTGTAAATTCCAAAAACTCTAGTCATTCCATGTAAATATTGCACAAACTCTTGTAGAGTTCCTAACGTACCTGTCCAAATTAAAAAGACATCATCACCAAAATGGGAGTAGTGCATTAAAAAAGGGAGATAAACATTCTTCACACTGAATAGAAATTCAGACTCCCATTGAGCATTACCATATTGGCATATGTGTTTGCGCACATAATCCCCATTGCTATACCTGCCTTTTAAACAAAATAAATATTATCAAACACTAACAAACTATTGGTCAGAATAATATCTAACAAATAGCATATTAAACGTATATGTTCATGTGTGTACAAAGAATTATCGTTCAAATGACAACTAACCAATTCAATGCCTTCCTCATTCGGAATGGCCGTAAACAATGAGACCACACCCATTGTAACTAATAAATACTCATCAACATGATTCTGTACAGTCCAGTCAAACAATCTTTTCAAAAAATTACCTGTATCATGAAGTACAGTGTCAACTTTATCAATAGCAGGACACAACTGTTTGTCAACGTAGATAGACATAGGTTCAGTGACCCAAATTTTCCCTGATGCTATAGGTCTCATAGGGGGTTTAATATATGTTTTGTGAACCTTAGGTAGTCCATAAATTACAGGTATGGTAGGATGATCAACATTAAAATACTCATACAACTGCTTATCAATCAATCCTTCTAATAGCAATTTATATATATATATATATATATATATATATATATATATATATACACACACACACACACACACACACACACACACACACACACACACACACACACACACACACAGAAACGAGTGTACATTCCTGACCACCTTATCAACTTCATTGCATTCACAAGCAACATGTGTACAAGCGTCATTCAGCATTGCAGTCATGACTTCAACATAATCATGCATATCCATAACTACAACCCCCCCCCCCCTTTGTCAGCCGGTCATATATTCATATATACTAATCTTGTCTCATAATTAAATCATTTAAAATTTCCCTTTCAGCTTTTGTCATATTAAAATACTTCCCTTTCATTGTCCATTCATTAAACATAATATATAGATCTTCTTCACACACCTTACTGAAAGTATGTAGTATCAGTGGAATAACTGGAATAAAAGTACTCGGCTTCCTAAACATGTTTATGGAAGTAATAGTTGTTTTACCATAACTCAGTTTCAATGCAATGCTCCTTATGTATAGCTTAAAGTCAAGCAGAACTTCATGAAGACTAGAACCCTTTGCTGGAATGAACAAAAGGCCATAATTAACTACCTTAAATTGTTCCTCAATTAAAATGCATGATGAAATATTAATCACTAATTTCTTGGTACCTTCCTCACTGCAGGCCCCAACTCTAACTGGCGTTTCTGCCTGATTCGATTCCTGCTCCTTGATTGGCTTCTTGACAAACTCCTGACGAATTCTGGAGCTTGTAGACAAAAAAAGGGGTGCTGATAGGTTGTATCAAAGTGCTCATCACTCAAGGTAGAAGGAGGCACATTTAAAGTGGCAGTCTTTGTCGTCATAGATTTATTTAAGTTTAAACTACCATTAGCATCTTTTACATCATGATCAGAGCTGCTAAGCCCATTAACACATGTAAGATATGTAGAGGCCATTTCAACCACAGTTGTTTCTTTATTTGAGGTTGATGAAGCTAGTATAGCGTTATTCTCAGACCTCACATTATTTTCATTCTTTGGTCATGAGAATATACAGCCCTCAGATAAATCAGATTTGTGACACAGTAATTTCCTCTTTTTCATTTCAGCTAGCCTCTGCTCATATTGCCCTATGTCTGTAAAAATGTCATCCATTTTTTGTGCATACATAGCTGAGTTTGGTAAATAGGGAAGCCTCAAATGGGCCAACAAAAATTTAATAGCAGCTGCATAAAGTTAAAGCCCATCTCCAGATTAAAGATTTGCCAGTCCCTTAGTAGATCAGGGAACATATTCCCATATGTCGGCATTTTATTAATCTGGAGCTTTCTAAGTGGTTGTTGGTTCTCCACTTATTGATTATTTAGACGTGCCATTTTAGGTTTATCTTGGTTGGTGTTATTTGATGGAGATACACTAATCTGGAGCCCCCTAGGAATCACCTTATGGACAAGAGATGCTTCAAAATGTAGTCTTTACCACTGTAATCACTTATATTTAGATAAATTATTTTCCAATACTTAAATAAATAAAAATAAAATAATTGTGGAAAATTATGAGCAAAAATGTTTTTAGAATTGTGGTTGTTCAGCGATTTCTTCATTCTGTGAAATTCCCCTTGTAGAGATCAATTACATGCCATTCTTTCTGTCCATCTTATTTCCTTGTGTATATCTGTGCTGTTAGTCAAATATAGATGGTTTCTTCAGCTTAATAGTTAATTTTCAGAAAACTGTGATTGTCTGAGTTTCAAGTGATTGAGGACATCGGTGAGTAATCTGGTCCATGCAAGTGTACGCATCCATGTACAAATGATCCGGTGTGTGCATGCATTATTATCATTAGTATCATTAGAGGAATGAAGGTCAGCAGGACTAAGACAGAATATATGTGTGTAAATGCGAGGGAGGATAGAGGAATGGTGAGGATGCAGGGAGTAGAGGTGGCGAAGGTGGATGAGTTTAAGTACTTGGGATCAGTAGTTCAGGGTAACGGTGAGTGTGGAAGAGAGGTGAAGAAGAGAGTACAGGCAGGATGGAGTGGGTGGAGAAAAGTGTCAGGAGTGATTTGTGACAGATGAGTACCAGTAAGAGTGAAAGGGAAGGTCTACAAGAGGGTAGTGAGACCAGCTATGTTATATGGGTTGGAGACAGTGGCACTGACAAAAA
Source organism: Protopterus annectens (assembly GCF_019279795.1). NCBI lineage: Eukaryota > Metazoa > Chordata > Ceratodontiformes > Protopteridae > Protopterus > Protopterus annectens. The sequence goes on from NC_056744.1 coordinate 241,574,110, forward strand.
GACCGGAGTTTGAGCTGTATGTGGCAGAGTTAAAGATGTTAAGATTTTCACTGGGTGTGACGAAGGTGGACAGGATTAGGAATAAGTATATTAGAGGGTCAGCCCAGGTTGGAAGGTTTGGAAACAAAGCCAGAGAGGCAAGATTACGTTGGTTTGGACATGTGCTGAGGAGGGATGCAGAGTATATTGGGAAAAAGATGCTAAGGATGAAGCTGCCAGGTAACAGGAAAAGAGGAAGGCCTAAGATAAGGTTTATAGATGTGGTGAGAGAGGACATGCAGGTGGTAGGTGTGACAGAGCAAGTTGCAGAGGACAGGAAGAAATGGAAACAGATGATCCGCTGTGGCGACCCCCTAACGGGAACAGCCGAAAGAAGATGATGATAATGGTATGATATTCCTTGATGGAAAAGTATATTTTTATCATCATCATCAGCCCCCTTTTTACCATTTTTTACATGGGACTGGGGTCTCGTGTTAACTGTCACAATCTCTCTCAATTTGATGCCACACTCCAGCCTTTTTCAACACTCATGCCTGACTGTTGCAGATCTTATCTCACAGAATCCATCCACATCTTTGCTGGATGCCCTCGTTTCCTCTTTCCATCTTCTTGTCTGTCCCAAAACGTTAGCAGATTGTCTTCTGCTTTTTGGCACATGTCCAAACCACTATATCCTGCTCTCTTTGATCTTTTTTTGCAATTGGAACTACTCTGGCTTCTGTTCTTATGTCCTCATTTCTTTGTTTGTCCCACAGTGTTCATCCTGCCTCCCTTCTCAGGCACTTAATTTCTATTACTTCTAGCTTCCTCATCTACTCTGCTTTACTGCCCAGGTTTCTGCACCATACAGTAGTACTGGTTGCACTATTGTTTTGTGCACCTTACCTTTCAGTTTCTTTGGCATTCTTCTGTCATATACTACACCTGAGACTCTATGCCAGTTGGCTGCAGCCCCTCTGATTCTAGCTTTGACCTCCTCATTCAGACTTGCTTCTCCTCAACTATTCCTCCCAGATACTTGAAGCTATTAACCTGTTCCACTATCTTCACGTCTATCTCAATTATCATCTTTTTCTGATTTCCCCAGTTTGCTACCATTGCCACTGTCTTGCCTGGGCATTCTGTGTGCCTTCAGTTTTGGATTCCATTCCCCTATCCTTTGCTGAAGTTCTTGCTCAGAATCTGGCTGTAATGCCACATCATCTGCATACAGCAACTTTGTTTATCTGTCCCCTCTGACCTGTTTGCTAATGTAGTCCATCACTAGTATGAGCCACAGTGGGCTAAGAGATGAACCCTGGTGCACACCTATTCCGACTGGGAACCCCTCTGTGAGACTGAACACTGTTCAGCCTTGAGTCAGTGGTCCTTGTACATAGCCTGCACTAATTCTACCAATGTTTTTGGGACATTAAACCACTTAAGTACTGCCCAATTCAGCTTTCTTGGGACCTTGTCATATGATTTCTCTCCAAGTCTAGAAATTGTCCAAACATCTACTGGCACCTGGTGGAGGCTGAGTGTAAATGCAGAGACTTAAGGCTAAGATACATGCAAGTCCTGCCAAGTAATACATTATACTATGTCTGTGGATCAGCATTACATGTCCTGCCTCAGCACCATGCAAGTCAGACCACCGGGCAGGGTAGTTAGGGAAAGATATAAATGCCTCACTATAATGTACATCATAAGCTTACCAGCCTCAACTACTAGAGACCCTTTGAGATGTTGATTTGGATTTCCCCTTTCTCACAGCAAGACCATCCCTCAATAGGGAGGATAACAGAAGGGATCTCAGGAAAGGCCATATGACCATTGCACCACGTGAAGTATAAATAGCCCTTTTTTTTTAATAGCTCATGCTACCATCCTGATTACAAAAAGTCTTGGAGAGAACCTTAATTATTTAGTCATTCTGTATTTATGTACTGTTTATTTTTTTAATGAAAAATAGCCATCATAGTTGTCTGTTAAGGATGATTTAAAATATATTTTGGAAATGTTTACTTATAACCACGACTTTACAGTCAGTAAATATCCTTATATAAAAATCTGGTGCAATCTAAACAACATCAAATGTTAAAAAAAAAATGTGTAATGAACTGCATTCCATCTGACTGAGTCTGCAAATAGAACATGATTATTCATTTTACTGCAGATGCTATTTAAGTTTTTCCAATTTAACATGTGTAAACAAATATAGGAAAATCGTGCATGCTGCTACTGGAATACTTTGAAGGCATATCATGTGAAATCACAAGGTACTGTCATTATGAAATAAACTGCCTGTGGTCACAAGCTAGATTTCGGCTCCCTCACAAAAAGGTTAAACACACAAATGACCTTTTCCTGTATTCAGAAGCAGAGTGGAATATCTAAATCTATCAAATGAAATGCTACACTATGCTTTTGCTATTTTAGCTACTGAAACAGACAACATCAGCATTTGTAACTCATTGGTTTAGGTTAAAATGATGAGTACAGCATAGTTTTCATTATCACTATGAAGACTGTTTAATATCATGACAGAGCAATGTTTTAAATTTTACCATGGCATTTGAATAAATGAACTAGAGAAATGGTTTTAACATTAACTGCTTCTTGAAACAAAATGTTACAGCTTGATTTTAGTTGTGCAGCGAATGTGTCTGCTATTAAATGAGAATTACATTTAGAATAGCAGAGTGTTTTATGCAAAGATTGTTCCTCACTCAGTAAGTTTTCAATTATTCAATATGCATCATTTATAAGTTATGTTCCTGGCCCCGTCACCAACCCCCCACCAGGAAATTTTCTTTTACATTACTTCACAGTTCTCTGCTGCAAAGATACAGAAGCTTCTGAGACCTAGGTTTTCTATTCTGGTAGAAGATTTTTATTACCTTAAGTTGACAATATAACAGTGGAATCTGTTTTCTCTGTAATACAAAGTGCAAGCTTCCTGCATGTGAGCTAACTTTTGGTAATTAAGATCCATGTGATTCTAAGCATGTGATACAGGAGAAAACTGAGGAGCCTTCCTGTACAAATACATATACTGTTTCCACTGTAATCTGTTTCTGTACACATACAGATGATGTGAGATTACTTTGAAAAACTGCAATTGTCTTATTGCTGTTTCATTTTATACATTTTTACCATCAGATTCTTATGACTGTGCATTAAATATTACTATATTACCATCAACAACGCTATTAATGTGAGGAAACCACAACATGTATTATGGTACTAGGCATCAAGAACTGGTTTGTATTATATATAATACTGATACAGCAGTATGAGTTATACTTACCAGAGTCTGTCGATGCATTTTCTCTCCCTCATTCTGTCTTTCTGTCTCTCTTACATCACTCTCACCTTTTCCTTCCTTGTCTAATGTCTTCATCCATTAAGTTATAGAGTGGAAGGTCCGTCTACATTTAGTCCTTTATAAGCCCCATACTGAGCTTGGGTTGTGATTCGAAGAAGGTGTCAGGACTAACCACTTACATCATAAAATAAATGTTTTAACAATATAATTAAAGTATAATAATATGAATAATAATTATACACAAATAGCTATGCCTCATCTGTTATCTTTGGTCTGGATTCATAAACAAAATCTTTCCAGAGGTAGCAAGTCCTGCTGCCTTACAACTCTAAATATTTAAACTTTGAGACTTTGCAACAGTTGAGGAAAGCAAGAATGTCCTTGACAAACTGGCCTGCTGTTCCAGAACTCAAAAAGATAAGAAAAAAACAAGAATGCTTTTGCAGTAAGGATAAACCCCCTGCTCCCCCGCATACAAAAATCTTTAAATATTCTAACAGCAGTGACAGAAAAGGTAAACTTCTTATCCCCACTTAACTGAGATCTGACTCATTTCCTAAGATGGCTGGCAGTTGAACTATGACTATAGATGCAAAATAAACAAAACCAGTATGATGGTATTTGGGTTCAGGATACCCAACTGAGTAAATTAAGCTCTAATAAGTCTGGAGAAATCATTAACATGCAACATAATGGAAGAAGCATTCTGCATATCTCATAAGAGAGTGATTATTTCATATATGATGTAAAAAGACTCAGCAATAGGGGAAACAGAAATAGAGAGGGGATATCCAAAAACAGAGCAAAGCAAATTGGGATAAGAAATTACATCAGCTACACCTATTAATCCAGCACACTATAAAAAAAAGAGAGACTTTGAACAACTGTGTATCTGTTGCACAGAACACTTTGGATTTCATACAGTTGGAGTTATATGGATACAGTATGTTCAATTGAGCACATATTTAACAAAAACAACTTCACGAGGATATTATATAAAAATCGTCATTTGTTGAAATAATATATCTTTGTCCAATCTGATTCTGAAAGCTAATTCTAAACTCACATTTGAAGCAGGGCACAAGGCACATAAAAGGTTGAGCCAGTATACGTCAGCTTATGTCCCTTTACTGCCATGTATAAAACAACAGAGGGCAACTGCACCTTGGAGAATAAGTAGATAAAACAACAGATCCTTAATCCAATGATTATAGTGCAAAAATAATTATTCAAAGAAGCAGTAAACAGCACAAACTGCATACAACTTTAAGACAGGTAGAAGCAAGTAGTTGGGTTCTTATATTAGAAGATAGAAAAATGAGCAGGTGGTATTACAGAACAATAAAGGAGGCAGACAGAGTACATGCATGAAAGGACTGAGGCATCACCACTAGAATGAACAGTAAATATCTCTCATACCTCTCAACCTTGTAGTTAAAGAAATCTGGACAAAGTCCGACAAAATAGGGGGAAGAAATGGACCAAAGTTAGGGACCTATTTTAAATATTGCTCTTATAAACTTAGAAAGTTGATAGAGTAACAGCGTTTTTTTACATACATTTTCTGAAGGATCTGAAGTCTGAAACTCATATGTATGCCATTATTTAATGACTTCAATCCTGAGATCATCCCACTGATTTCCAAGAAAATCACAAATTTTATGAGGAACGGAGTAAAATTATGAGGCAAAAATCTGGACATTCTGTAAAAGTCTGGACATTTGAGAAGTATATCTCCTCTATGTAGGTTGTTGGTAAACCTTAAATATGTGACTACCTCAATAGAATCCACAGATTTCAAGTGGGTGCAGTATGTCAAGAAATGCAACACATGATGACAGAAGTATCTAGTTTCAAGACTGAAGGCTGAAACCCCAAGGGAGGGAGAAAAGCTCTTTACACAAATCTTTGAGAATGGAATTGTGGATGGCCTTGATAGATGTCCTAGTAGCTGTCCATGTAGCTAGAGTATTTCATCTTGGGATATGCTCTGGACATTTCATCATCCATCCTCCTTTCCTATTTTCTACATGTGGTTGGAGTGTCATGTCAACTGTCACTATCTCTCTGGATTCAATCCCACTCTACTACCTTCTTCAACAGTCACACCTGATTGACACAGGTCTTCCTCACACAATCCATCCATCTCTTTGCTGGAAACCCTCGTTTCTTCATGCCTTCTTCCTATCTATTCCAAATCTTCTTCACTAGATTGCCTTCTTCTTTTTTGAACGTGTTCAAACCACTGTAATCTTTTCTCTTAGATCTTCTCTGCAGTTGGAGCCACATTGGCTTCTACTCTGATGTCCTTATTTCTTTGTTTGTCCCAAAGTGTGCATCCCACCACCCATCTCAGGCACTTCATCTCCATCCCCTCTAGCTTTCTCAACTGTTCTGCCTCTACTGTCCAGGTTTCTGTACCATACAGTAGTACTGGTCACAGTACTGTTTTGTATGTCTTACATTTCAGCTTTTTTGGCATTCTTCTGCCGTAGACTATACCTGACACCGTATGCCAGTCAGCTGCAGCCCCCTGATTCTATCTTTGACCTCCTCATTCAGACTTCCCTTCTCCTCTGCCACCCCTCAAAGACACTTAAAGCTGTTAACTTGATTCACTATTTCCCTTTCTAACTTAGTTCTCATTTTCTTCTGATTTCCCCCTTTTGTGCCATTACAACTGTCTTATCTTTACTCAGTTTCTTCCCATGTGCCTTCAGTTTTGCACTTGATTCCCTTATCCTTTGCTGGCATTCATGCTCAGAGTCTGCCTATAATGCCACATCATCTACACACTCCATATTTATTACTCTCTCTCTCTACCATCCTGTTTGCTGATGTAGTCCAACACAAGAATGAGCAGCAGTGGGATCAGAAATGAATCCTGATGCACACCCACTTCCACTGGGAACTCCTCTGTGAGACTGAACACTGCGTGTACTTAGTAATCTGGTCCTTGTACATAGCCTGCTCTAATTCTACCAATGTTTCTGAGACTTCAAAACATGGCAGGACAGTCATAATCACCTTTCTTGGGACCTTGATATATGCTTTCTCCAAGTCTAGGAATTCCCAGATGGATTCTTTCCTCATGTCTAGCTTCTTCTTAACTATCTATCTTACTGCAAACATAGGGTCACTTGTAATGCATCCTGTTCTGAATCCAAATTCCTTATCTCCCATCTTATTTTCTACTAGTCTGCATATTCATTTATCAATCACCCTCTTCAGAACATTCTTGCAGTGTGGCATGAGCTTGATATCACTGCATTGCCCACAGTTGTGGGCTTCCCCTTTGTTCTTCTTCACTGGCACTAATATGCTTATTCTCCATTCACCGTGGCTATGTCATTCTCTCTAAACTGCTATGAGAACCCTGAGGAGCCACTTCTCTTCTATCTTACCCAGCATCTTGATCTTATTTGCTGTGACCTCATCTGAGCCTGCTGCTTTCACTGATTTAATTTTCATCAGTGCTGTTCTTACTTCTTCCACTTCTTTCATCATATGCTGTGTTCATTCAGAAGCTGCAGAAATTACTGTTTTTTATCTGCCTTTGATACTGGCATCCTTTACAAATGATATCTAGAAATCTTCATTATCTTTCTGTCCTTGCCTTGCACGCTGAGTTTTTTTTTTTTTTTGTGCCATCTACTGAGACTTTCCAGAAGCTGATAGAATGCCTCTGATGCCTTGTACTTTGTTATCACAACTGCTGCCTTACCCTCTTTGATAGCCACCCAGTATTCCTTCCTAGCCTGGTCCATTTTTCCATCTTCCATTTTCTCCTGCACGTCTTCTTTATTTTGATGACTTCTTGGACTTCTACATTCCAGCATCAGCTTTCCTTATGTACCTTATTTCCATACCTGGCTCAGACACATATTTATTCTGCTCCTCCCACATACTGTTTTGATGTGCTGCCATTTTTCTTCACTTCCATCTATTTTCTGTTCTTCATGTGGTTCAACAAAACTTAGTACTTCCTTGAACCCATGAGCTTTCTCTTCAATTGACTTCCATGTCATCCTAGTCTCTATTGATCTTGCAGCCTTCTCTGACCACTCTTTTCAGCTGAGGGTGGCAACCAGAGGCTTATCCTAATGGCTGACTGGTTCACTGGGATGACTTTGCAATTTCTGATTCTACCCAGTGTCCTTTCCTTACTATGAGAAAGTGTAACTGATTTGCATGTTAGCTGCTTTTGTATGTGATCTTGTAACCATCTCTCTTACTGAACCATGTGTTGACTACCATCAAGCCATTTGCCAGGCAGAAGCTTACCTCTCCTTTTTTATTCCTGTTGCCCTACATATGTAGACCACGGCAGTTCCCATATCCTGTTCTATCTATCCTGATATGTGCATTTATGTCACAAATTATCAGCACCAATCCATGCTGTCCTCTTTGATTCAGAAGGCCCTGCAATTGCAGTTTGAATGCACTATTTTCCTTACTATCACAATGATGCTGTGGGGCATACGCTGGGGTTATGAACAGTGCCCTATCACTGCACTCTAGTCTGATTGCCATGAGACTACCACTGATTCTGATGACATGCCTAACTGTCTCCTGAAGCCTCTCCCTCACCAAAATTCCCACATCAGTGTAGTTTGTCCTTCTCATGTGTAGTAGACTCTGGACCCCAAGCTAAGTGGCTTTATGCGCTGCCCTTCCATCTTGCCTCCAGGATACAAAGGATTCCCAGCTTCCTCCATATCATAATGTCATCCACTTCCAAACTGCATTCTGTCAACGAACCTGCACTGTGTGTAGCAAGTCTTAGTTCACATATGGCAGGTTGATTGGTTTTATATTCAATAGAGCTATCCTGGGTAACCAAAACTGGGTGACTGGACACCAGCTGACCTGTAGCTTACTGACCCAGGGTTGTTGGGCTTTATGGTCGGTACACACTAGACAATAGAGGCACAGACATTGATCCCATCATTGACATGGATCCCTGGGGATAGGTCAGGGGTCAGAATAGGCCGGGTCCTCAGTCTACTTATCAGTGACAAAAATTCATAACCATTTGGCAAAATTAGTCATCAGAACCTAATCACATAGAGACAAGTTTTCTACCATTGATTGGCTTGCCCTGATAAGGCCCATAGTCTGTGATCCTTGTCCTCCTATCTTGAAGATACAGGACACCACAGTTGTTATCCAAAGTGGTTGATCTATACAATTCTAAACACAGTAGGGCACCATATAAAGTCTGCGCTGCTGCCCACAGCTCCATTCTTGGGTGAACTCAGCATATTTTTGGCAGGAGGGAGGAACCCAGCATAGACACAGGGAGAACACTCAGACTCCAGACAAGCATTGGCTGGAGGTCAGGATCAAACCTTGCATCTTGTGAATGGGAAGAGAAGACTTTAACTTTGGCAAAGTATAAGATAAGACAATCCAGTCTGACAAACCTAGAAACTGTCATATAAGGGCATCACCTTCACAATTATTTTTGACTATTCCTTTTTGCTATAAATTCCAGCTGTAATGTTAATATGTATTTTTTTGACCAAATATAGACCAGATGTTAGTACTTTGGTCAGTACCTTTATAAATTATTTTGATTAGAGTAATACAGAACAGTTCTTCCTCCTAGTGCAATCATTGTTGAGTTTTAATAATAACAAAATTTACCATAATACAAAATTAACTGATTAACACCAATGTGGCGTCGAATGTCAAACCTCTAGCAGTCTATACATAACATATCCTTGCATTCCAAAGCATTTTCTGAGAAATCAATTTAAAAACATAAGGTAGCAAATGCAATTGTTTGTGAATTAAAACTGTTATTAAAATTGCACACATAGCAATATTATCTGTAAGAAGTATTTTTTACAGTGATAATAGTCAGTGCATTCATAGTCTTTCCATAAATACTGTAATATATTATACAGTGATCAGACCCAGAATTATATTTTTTGCTAAACTTTCACAAACAAATTGGCATATCTTGGAAACCATACAATCTCGACATGCATTGTCAAAACACTTCTGTTACCCAGACATAAGCTTTCACATGACAAAAAGAAATTCCTATCCCTTTCTTCAACATCTAAGGTTTGAAAGTCACACGTTATTTATTTTATTTTTTTGAAGTATTAAGTACTTACGGAAATATTGCTTATTTTCAAAATTACTAGCAAACAACTAGTGATTTTTCCAGTATAGTGTGACATAAACCAGCTTTGACAGTGGATTATCATATCTCCAGCTTTTATGTTTCATACCATACATCTCAATAACATATAGGTCTCTCAGCTATGAAAATATGAACATAAATTTAGAAATATGGATAGTAAGGGGCAAACAAATATTAATTTCTCCATGGCAGGACATCCTACACCAACAAGTCATTTGGTTAATAATCTCTTGCTCTTTCTAATAGTGTCTATTATTAGCTGGCAAATCACTTGATTAAAGAAACCCGACCCCAAAAAAGCACTGAACGCCATAAGGTGGCATGGGTGTGAACTAGCAGCATGTAAATATATGTTTTAGGCTTGAGTGAGTTAATGAAATACCTTGCTATGCCTTCTAGCCTGTGTTTTTATCATTTCTGCTACAGAACTATGTGATACCTGTAAAAAGGGTTTTTCACATAACCCATCTGCATCACTTATGCAGATCAAGAGTCTGAATGACCATAGAATGGAATTCTGGGGTCATTACCTGAAAGACCCATTCTATATTGCTGATTCTATGTATTGTTGACAATTGTGTCTACCTATGCATCACAATTTGTCCAACTTGGTCTAAGATCCACTCTATACTCAGTTAATTGCATTTTAATCCTTTGTGTAAAACAGACTTAAATACTTTGCAAAATGAATGGTAGCAACAAATACAACCACTCCCTTGGTTGCATTATTGTTTGACCACTTTGCATCACTTGAACTATATAAGCTTCTTTGCAGCTGTCAACTACCCAATCCATGAGTCACTAGTGAATAGTCAAAAATATACAAGCTCCTTTCAAAAGTCTCAGAGGAATGCATTGCAATTCCATTGTTCTGTCAGCTCTTCATTTTTAAAGTTTTTTTTAGAATCTTCTCTTGTTTAAATTACTTAGTATTAGCCAAACTCCTGTAATCTCATTTTTTAACTACAAACAAAAAAAAAAAAAAGAAAGAAAGATTGTGTTTATAACTGGTCAGACTTCAGCAAGTCTTCACCTAATTTTTATCTTATTGTCATGTACCACTTTTAGCTTTTTACTGCTTTCTAATGAACGCATTATTGATTTTGTCTATCAGTTTAACTGCATTTGACGTTTGCTTCAGTTTTGGCATTTCATGTTCCAAAAAGTACATTTAGTGGAAATTTATAGGGAAGTGAAAGCACTACCAATCAAATATTTGTATCCACAGGGCGAAGTTTGTGGTTGGTCTAAGTGACAGCAAATGGAAGATGTTTGTTTATATTCATGATCACTTTACTTCAATGTTTTTTTTTTGTTGTTCTTTTTTTTGGTTTTGCAGATGATAGTGATACAAATGAACTTGTTTGACTAATTTCCTCTGATCAAAGTTCATAAGTGATCAAAAGAAATATATTTCCGTTTGTCTGTCTAGTTATTCATACATTTATACATTTTGTTGACCAGCAGCATATCTGCGGTTGTGTAATTTTTTTCCCTGCAATTTTTGGATTTGCTATCTTAGAAATTATGAAGCAGCAGGAATATTTGATGGCATAGCCTTTGTATCGTGTCTACTGAACAGAAGGTGATGACATCACTCTGCAGGTCACCATATAACCACTGCTGAACTAATGCATGCAGTTCTGGAAAAAGAGAGCACACTAAAAGTCCAGCAAAAGGCAACAGGAATGTGTTACATTTTTGGGGGAATGAGAAATGTTGTACAAGCAGAAGCTTAAGGATCTTGAGTTATTTTCCTTAGAAGAGAGGAGAGAAGGGGAATAACATATTGGCACATATGAGACTAACGGTATTAAGTGATGGAATTACATCAGAGAAGGGAGAAAAAAGGTGAAGAGGAGAAAAAGAGATGCCTTTTACTTTCTTTTGTTTTTCTTTTTCTTTTTACAAATCAGAAGAAAGCCCTAAACGTAGCCACATTGGATTTGAAGATTCATA